>NC_091284.1:803320951-803675293 GCF_032444005.1 Ranitomeya imitator
GGTCGGGAATCCTTTGGCAGAAATGACTGCTTCAATGCGGCGTGGCATGGAGGCAATCAGCCTGTGACACTGCTGAGATGTTATGGAGGCCCAGGATGCTTCAATAGCGGCCTTAAGCTCATCCAGAGTGTTGGGTCTTGCGTCTCTCAACTTTCTCTTCACAATATCCCACAGATTCTCTATGGGGTTCAGGTCAGGAGAGTTGGCAGGCCAATTGAGCACAGTAATACCATGGTCAGTAAACCATTTACCAGTGGTTTTGGCACTGTGAGCAGGTGCCAGGTCGTGCTGAAAAATGAAATCTTCATCTCCATAAAACATTGACCCTGCCCTTGATGAAACACAGTGGACCAACACCAGCAGCTGACATGGCACCCCACACCATCACTGACTGTGGGTACTTGACACTGGACTTCAGGCATTTTGGCATTTCCTTCTCCCCAGTCTTCCTCCAGACTCTGGCACCTTGATTTCCGAATGACATGCAAAATTTGCTTTCATCAGAAAAAAGTACTTGGGACCACTTAGCAACAGTCCAGTGCTGCTTCTCTGTAGCCCAGGTCAGGCGCCTCTGCCGCTGTTTATGGTTCAAAAGTGGCTTTACCTGGGGAATGCGGCACCTGTAGCCCATTTCCTGCACACGCCTGTGCACGGTGGCTCTGGATGTTTCCACACCAGACTCAGTCCACTGCTTCCTCAGGTTCCCCAAGGTCTGGAATCGGTCCTTCTCCACAATCTTCCTCAGGGTCCGGTCTCCTCTTCTCGTTGTACAGCGTTTTCTGCCACATTGTTTCCTTCCAACAGACTTACCATTGAGGTGCCTTGATACAGCACTCTGGGAACAGCCTATTTGTTGAGAAATTTCTTTCTGGGTCTTACCCTCTTGCTTGAGGGTGTCAATGATGGCCTTCTTGACATCTGTCAGGTCGCTAGTCTTACCCATGATGGGGGTTTTGAGTAATGAACCCGGCAGGGAGTTTATAAAAGCCTCAGGTATCTTTTGCATGTGTTTAGAGTTAATTAGTTGATTCAGAAGATTAGGGTAATAGGTCGTTTAGAGAACCTTTTCTTGATATGCTAATTTATTGAGACAGGTTTTTTGGGTTATCAGGAGTTGTATGCCAAAATCATCAGTATTAAAACAATAAAAGACCTGACAAATTTCAGTTGGTGGATAATGAATCTATAATATATGAAAGTTTAATTGTAATCATTACATTATGGTAAATAATGAAATTTAACACTATATGCTAATTTTTTGAGAAGGACCTGTATGTAGCAGTACAGACAGAGGGCTATTAACTGCATTAACTTCCCTCCGTTCTTACAGAGCCGTCCCTCTTGGTGCCAGCTGTTGCGGTTTTGTTCCCCTCGGGCCTGCTTCCCAACTATCCCTGTATAGGAGTTGTCATCTCGGGTTCGCTCGCCCCTGGGTGTATCAGTACCGTGACCCAGAGGGTCCACTCTGTCCGGTTCTTTCATCCTTACGGTCACTATAGGACTGCGCTCAGATTACATCAGAGTGCAGTCAGAGTGTCACAGGTGATAACAAGGACCACTACCACCATTTAAAATACCAGGAGGTGCCTGTACCTATCACTAAACTGAACTGTTCCTACCTACCAGCGGAGGTTGGCACCCTACACCTGGGCAATGGCGCCCCCGGTCACTGTCGACTGTCCCTCCTACCCCTATCCAGCCCTGTGGGATGGGGAAAGGAATAGGAGAGATATTGAAATGAGAGTTTGTTTGGACAGTATACCACAATTATAGTGATTGAAGAAATTGCTAAGACCGGCACAATAGCAACATGGATCAAAATGCACCGTATCATGTAGCACACTATGAAGGGGTATCGTTTCCTTATGTGCTTGAACTCTAAACCCTGCTATTGTTCCGGTCACAGCAATTTCTTCAGCAGCTAAGTAGTCTCTTTATACTATGTATACTTTATTCACTCCTGATGAACCTTGAAAGGGGAAATGCGTTGAGTGTGTTTCAGAGCTCTTAGGTTTGTTTGTTTTTTTTTATTTTTTTTTATAAGTTCTTGATTTGATGACATGTACCTGTTCTTTAACATGCAGCCGAGCCTTATCTGGTTTTGAATATTGTTGGGCTTATAGCTTAACCCCTTTCTGCCATCAGACGTACTGACCCGTCCATGTGACCTGGGACTTACTTCCCATGGACGGGATAGTACGTCATACCCGATCAGCAGCGCTCACAGGAGGAGCGCGGCCGTCCCAGCCGGGTGTCAGCTAATTATCACAGCTGACATACGGCACTGTGACCGCTCCTGACACTTTAACCCCCGAAACACTGCGATCAAACATGATCGCAGCGTTTCGGTGGCATAGGAAAGCATCACGCAGGGAGGGGGCTCCCTGCGTGCTTCTCTGAGACCCTCTCCTTCGTTCTCCTCCCTGCAGACCCCAGATCCAAGATGGCCACGGGGGTCCTTTCGGGTCCTGCAGGAGATGGCTTGTGAGCGCCTGCTGAGAGCAGGCGCCGGCAAGCCTCCTGCACTGCCTGTCAGATTGTAGAGCACTGTGTCATATCAACAAAGTGTCAGATCGGTGATCTGACCCTATAACAGGATGCCCCACCCCGGGACAAAGTAAAAAAAAAAAAAAAGTTTATAAAAGAAAAAAAAATTACACTGTAAAAATATTTTTAAAAAAAGGTCTTAAAAAGAAAAAATATATATATATTGTTCCAATAAATACATTTCTTTATGTAAATAAAAAAAACCAAAACAATAAAAGTACACTTATTTAGTATCGCCGCGTTCGTAACGACCTATAAAACTGTCCCACTAGTTAACCCCTTCAGTGAACACCGTAAAAAAAAAAAAAAAGGCAAAAAAAAAAACGCTTTATCATCATATCGCCGAACAAAAAGTGGAATAACACGCAATAAAAAAAACAAAACAAAAGGGGATATAAACAAACATGGTACCGCTGAAAAGGTCATCTTGTCCTGCAGAAAATGAACCACCATACAGTGTCATTAGTGAAAAAAAAAAAGTTATAGCCCTCAGAATAAAAGCGATGCAAAAATAATTATTTTTTATATAAAATAGTTTTTATTGTATAAAAGTGCCAAAACATTAAAAAAGATATAAATGAGGTATCGCTGTAATCGTACTGACCCAAAGAATAAAACTGCTTTATCAAGTTCACCAAACGTGGAACGGTATAAGCGCCCCCCCAAAAGAAATTCATGAATTGCTGGTTTTTGTTCATTCTGCCTCACAAAAATAAAAAGCGATCAAAAAATGTCACGTGCCCGAAAATGGTACCAATAAAAACGTCAACTCGTCCCGCAAAAAAACAAGACCTCACATGACTCTGTGGACCAAAATATGGAAAAATTATAGCTCTCAAAATGTGGAGACGCATAAACTATTTTTTGCAATAAAAAGCGTCTTTTAGTGTGTGACAGCTGCCAATCATAAAAATCCGCTAAAACCCCCCCACTATAAATAGTAAACCGAACCCTTCCTTTATCACCTCCTTAGTTAAGGAAAATAATAAAAATGTGTTTATTTTCCCCATCAGGGTTAGGCCGGCCTCACTAGCAAGTTTTACGGACGTATGAGCGCATAAACTACGTCCGTAAAATACGCATTACACACGGCCCAATGAATCTCTATGGCCCAGCTCCTATCTGCCGTATATTACGCATCCGTAATATACGGTCTTGTACGGCCATAGAAAATCGCAGCATGCTGCGTTTGTCACCATATTGCGCAAAAAAAAAAAGCCAATGAAAGTCTATGGGGGCGAGAAAAATACGGATTCTACACGGACCAGTGTGACTTGCAAGAAATACGCAGCGGTGTTAGTGAAAAGCCGGTAATTCAATTGCCGGCTTTTCATTTCTCCTTCCCAAACCCGACATGATATGAGACATGGTTTACTTACTTACTTTACATAAACCATCTCCATTATTAACCTGGCTTAATGTCACCATACATTAGCAAGGTGACATTAACCCTTCATTACCCCCATATCCCACCGCTTCACGGGAGTGGGAAGAGAGTGGCCAAGTGCCAGAATAGGCGCATCTTCCAGATGTGCATTTTCTGGGGTGGCTGGGGGCAGATGTTTTTAGCCAGGGGGGGGCAATAACCATGGACCCTCTCTAGACTATTAATATCTGCCCTCAGTCACTGGCTTTACCACTCTGGCGGAGAAAGTTAAATTTAGTTAAATTTAGTTAAATTTTTTCCGCGATTTAACTAGTGTTGAGCGATACCGTCCGATACTTCAAAGTATCGGTATCGGATAGTATCGGCCGATACCCGAAAAATATCGGATATCGCCGATACCGATACCAATACAAGTCAATGGGACATCAAGTATCGGAATGTATCCTGATGGTTCCCAGGGTCTGAAGGAGAGGAAACTCTCCTTCAGGCCCTGGGAACCATAGTGAGGTGTAAAATAAAGAATTAAAATAAAAAATATTGATATATTTACCTCTCCGGCGGCCCCTGGACTCAGCGCGGGTAACCGGCAGGCTTCTTTGTTCAAAATGAGCGCATTTAGGACCTGCGAATGACGTCGCGGCTTCTGATTGGTCGCGTGGCGGTCACATGAGCGGCACGCGACCAATCAGAAGCCGCGACGTCATTCGCAGGTCCTAAACGCACTTATTTTGAACAAAGAAGCCTGCCGGTTACCCGCGCTGAGTCCAGGGGCCGCCGGAGAGGTAAATATATCAATATTTTTTATTTTAATTCTTTATTTTACACCTCACTATAAATCCGAAACCGATACCCGATACCACAAAAGTATCGGATCTCGGTTTCGGAATTCCGATACTTGCGGTATCGGAATGCTCAACACTAGATTTAACCCTTTGTTTTACAAGCTACAGCGCCCAAATTTTGCACATACACCCTACTAACATTAGTAGTGTGGAATATGCAAGAAGAAAAAAAAAAAAAAAGGGGATATGAGATGGTTTACTGTATGTAACCATGTCTCATATCATGTCGGGTTTGGGAAGGAGAAATGAAAAGCCGGCAATCGAATTACCGGCTTTTCACATATATCGTGCTGAATTAAATATAATTACAGATAGAGATATATATAATATATATGAAAAGCCGGCAATCGAATTACCGGCTTTTCACATATATCGTGCTGAATTAAATATAATTACAGATAGAGATATATATAATATATCTCTATCTGTAATTATATTTAATTCAGCACGATATATGTGAAAAGCCGGTAATTCGATTGCCGGCTTTTCATTTCTCCTTCCCAAACCCGACATGATATGAGACATGGTTACATACAGTAAACCATCTCATATCCCCTTTTTTTTTTTTTTCTTCTTGCATATTCCACACTACTAATGTTAGTAGGGTGTATGTGCAAAATTTGGGCGCTGTAGCTTGTAAAACAAAGGGTTAAATCTAGTGTTGAGCATTCCGATACCGCAAGTATCGGAATTCCGAAACCGAGATCCGATACTTTTGTGGTATCGGGTATCGGTTTCGGATTTATAGTGAGGTGTAAAATAAAGAATTAAAATAAAAAATATTGATATATTTACCTCTCCGGCGGCCCCTGGACTCAGCGCGGGTAACCGGCAGGCTTCTTTGTTCAAAATAAGTGCGTTTAGGACCTGCGAATGACGTCGCGGCTTCTGATTGGTCGCGTGCCGCTCATGTGACCGCCACGCGACCAATCAGAAGCCGCGACGTCATTCGCAGGTCCTAAATGCGCTCATTTTGAACAAAGAAGCCTGCCGGTTACCCGCGCTGAGTCCAGGGGCCGCCGGAGAGGTAAATATATCAATATTTTTTATTTTAATTCTTTATTTTACACCTCACTATGGTTCCCAGGGCCTGAAGGAGAGTTTCCTCTCCTTCAGACCCTGGGAACCATCAGGATACATTCCGATACTTGATGTCCCATTGACTTGTATTGGTATCGGTATCGGCGATATCCGATATTTTTCGGGTATCGGCCGATACTATCCGATACCGATACTTTGAAGTATCGGACGGTATCGCTCAACACTAGTTAAATCGCGGAAAAAATTTAACTAAATTTAACTAAATTTAACTTTCTCCGCCAGAGTGGTAAAGCCAGTGACTGAGGGCAGATATTAATAGTCTAGAGAGGGTCCATGGTTATTGCCCCCCCCTGGCTAAAAACATCTGCCCCCAGCCACCCCAGAAAATGCACATCTGGAAGATGCGCCTATTCTGGCACTTGGCCACTCTCTTCCCACTCCCGTGAAGCGGTGGGATATGGGGGTAATGAAGGGTTAATGTCACCTTGCTAATGTATGGTGACATTAAGCCAGGTTAATAATGGAGATGGTTTATGTAAAGTAAGTAAGTAAACCATGTCTCATATCATGTCGGGTTTGGGAAGGAGAAATGAAAAGCCGGCAATTGAATTACCGGCTTTTCACATATATCGTGCTGAATTAAATATAATTACAGATAGAGATATATTATATATATATATATATATATATATATATATATATATATATATGTAGTGGGAATATAGCTCATCAGGGATCTCTGCTTTGGCCCAAGCAGGTGGCTATGGAGTCACAACAAACAATAGCAAGCTAGCAAGTTCCACAAAGGTATATGACAGGTGTATTTATTGTACACATTTGCCGTACAATGTTACACGTGCCAAACATGAAATAAAATGTCTAAGGCCGTCTGGCCACTAACTAACAACAAGATACTAACTGCAAAATAAACCTACACAACAAGAAAGAAGTTTGTGTAACCTTACTGTGTCAGCTCCCAGACCAGCAGATGAGAGACTGAGATCCCAGCAGTTCCTTGATTATATCAGCTGAAGCAAAAGCTCGATGGTATGTGTGGAAGGGAAGCACCAGAGCTTTCAGGCTGATCACTAAGGAAACCAGGACCGGATTACAGAGAAATAAACAGCTTCACAATCAATACCGTGATACATATGAAATGAAATGGGGAGAAACATATCTGTTTTCTAGTACTTCTCCCCTTGGCACCTCACAATATACACACAATGTATATATGTTTTAACAAACATTTGAGCCCATAAATCCATTAGATGTCGGTTTTGCAAGCCTGCGAGAGAATATCGCAGTACGGATGCCATACGGATTACATACGGAGGATGCCATGCGCAAAATACGCTGACACACCCTGCCTACGGAGTACTTACGGATCACCATTTTTTTACTTTTGTGGCGTATTACGGCCGTAAAATGCAGACCGCATTTTCATACGCTGAGTGTGAGGCCGGCCTTAGGGCTAAAGTTAGGATTTGGATTACATTTACATTTATTAGGGTTAGGGTCATGTTTGTATTAAGGGTGAGGAGTTAGAATTGGGGGTTTCGTCTGTTTAGGCACATCAGGGGCTCTCCAAATGCGACATGGCATCCAATCTCAATGCCAGCCAATTCTGTGTTGAAAAAGTAAAAAAGTGCTCCTTCCCTTCCGAGCTCTCCCGTGCACCCAAACAAGGGTTTATCCCAACATATGGGGTATCAGCGTACTCCGGACAAATTGTACAACTTTTGGGGTCCAATTTCTGCTGTTACACTTGGGAAAATAAAACGAATTGGATCTGAAGCATATTTTTGTGAAAAAAAGTGAAAAGTTCATTTTTTTTTAAACATTCCTGTGAAACACCTGAAGGATTAATAAACTTCTTGAATGTGGTTTTGAGCATCTTGAGGGGTGCAGTTTTTAGAATGGTGTCACACTCGGGTATTTTCTATCATATAGACCCCTCAAAGTGACTTCAAATGTAATGTGGTCCCTAAAAAAAATGGTGTTGTAAAAATGAGAAATTTCTAATCAACTTTTAACCCTTACAACTCCTCCCCAAAAAATTTTTGGTTCCAAAATTGTGCTGATTTAAAGTAGACATGTGGGAAATGTTACTTATTAACTATTTTGTGTGACGTATCTCTGTGATTTAAGGGCATGAAAATTCACAAGTTGGAAAATTGCGAAATTTTAAAATGTTCTGTTTTTTTTTAAATAAACGCAAGTAATGTGGAGGAAATTTTACCAATTTTATGAAGTACAATATGTCGCGAGAAAACACTGTCAGAATCACCGGGATCCGTTGAAGCATTCCAGAGTAATAACCTCATAAATGGACAGTGGTCAGAATTGTAAAAATTGGCCCGGTCATAAACATGCAAACCACCCTTGGGGTTAAGGGATGAATGCCCTGGGATCGTGCAATATTTATGCAGGCTCTAAGATATTTATATATGACATTGGCTATCTGTTGAGTTCCTACTCAGACAGTATAATTGTTTACCCTGTTTTGCCTCCAGTTTAGGAGCTTCCTATGTGGGCTGCGGGAATTGGCAATCAAGGCTGGTTCTGTAGTGCCAGTAGGCCAAGCTCCCCCTGTAGGACTGTTGGTGTTCGGTAACTGCGGCAGCCTCACGGCCTAGCTGTTCTCTCCTCTCCTGTGGACCTTCTGGTCCACATCCTGGTTCCAGCACCGTCAGCTGGTCCTCGGTCGTGCCATTGGCTCTTGCACAGTTGGCCAACGCATCCGGGTTCCAGTACCGTCAGCTGGTTCTCGGCAGTGTCTTTTGCTCTTGTACCTTCTGCTCCCCATCCTGGTTCCAGTAACGTCAGCTGGTTCCGGGCAGAGCCTTTGGCTTAGGTGCCTCCTTCTGGGTATCAGAGTTCCGCCAACGTCAGGCGGTCCTTGGTAGTGCTTTTTAGCACGGGTACCTCCTGCTTAGTAACCGGGTTCCAGTAACGTCAGCTGGTCCTCGGTTTTTCCATTGGCTCTTTGACCTTCGGGTAGCCATCCGAGTTCCAGTTCCATCAGCTGGTTCTCGCCATTTTCTCAGCCTTCTTGTACCTTCTGCTACATTTCCAAGTTCAAGACCCTAAAGACGACGACCCGGAAGACCACCCCTAAGATGACGACGACACCAGAGATGACAACCACTGAGATGATGACGACCCTGGAGATGACAACCCTGAAGACCACCCCGATGACGACGACGACGGCGGAGACGACGACGGCGGAGACGACGACCCTGGAGACGACGACATGGAAGACCGAGAAGCAGAAGAACAAGAGGCTGCAGAACAAAGAGCAGAAGAACATTAAGCATAACACTTAATATCAGAGCAAAAGATATTATCTAAATTATATGCAGAAGAAGACTAAGCAGTGTATGGGGGTGAGTCCGTTCCTCCTCGTGGTGCCCCTGGATAAAGCCTGATGCTGCAGGCCAAACTGAACGCGGACAAATGTAGCTTTTGTGACAGGCAGAACAGAAGGTGTAATCTTCAAACTTTTATAGATAACTACTACGGGAATGCCTGTCACAAATGAGAATATGATGAAGAAGTAGAATAGGAAGAATAATAATAGTTGAAGAAAATGAATATGAAGAATGTAATAAAAAAAAAATGTAGAAGATGAAGAAGAAGATGAATAAGGTGAAGAAGAAGTTGATGTCAAAGATGCTGATGATGATGAAGATGAAAGTGTGGGAAAAGTAAAAAAAAAGAAGGGGAAGGGCGTGGAATAGTGAAACATCAATATCTGACAAAATAAAAAAAAACTTTACATAGTCAATATCTTTGTACCTCCGAACGTCTTAAAAAAAATTAAAATTCCTGCTATTCTATTTGATTGGGCTAAACCTCTATGCCTTTAATGTCTCCGCCACCTCCCCAAATACATCCTGCATTATTCTTAGTTGTTTTCCTTCATGTAGAATGAACCTACAAGTAAAGAAAGGGTTTATTTTAATTCCGATATTTTGGTCCCATTGACTTGTATTGGGATCGGGTATCGGTATCGGCGATATCCGATATTTTTTGAATATTGGCCGATCCAATCCGATATCGATACTTTCCGATATCGGAAGGTATCGCTCAACACTAGCTATGTGCCAAAGTTTGCAAAATCCTCTTAGCTGAAGCCGCAGGCTTGGTGGAACCTCCAGTGAAAGGTCAACAGTGCCCAATGTATTTGAGATCTGGCCCTAAAAATTTACAGACCTCTTTTCAAACATACATGTACATCCTTATAAATTTTCAGCAAAATCGGAGAAGGTCGAGTGGGGACCACTGGTCCACTTGACATGGAATGACCCTATTGTGACTTATTGGGCAAGTGGAGGACATATCCTATGGGCAACTATAGTCATTTTGCTATCAGGTCAGATTAATATTGAGGATCTGAGAGGCCAGTAGTTCCTTTTTAAAGGGTGTCTGTCACCCCAAAAATTGTATATGAGCGGCGGCCACCGGCATGAGGGGCTTAGCTACAGTATTCTGTAATGCTGTAGATAAGCCCCCGATGTAACCTGAAAGATGAGAAATAAAGGTTATCCCGGTACCGGTCCGTTACGGGTCAGATGGGAGTCGCGGTCCGCTCCAGCTGTTTGCGGGAAGTTAGAAGTAACAGAAACACGCTATCAGGCCACGTTCACATGTTCAGTATGTTACCTCAGTATTTGTAAGCCAAAACCAGGAGAGTAACAATCAGAGGAAAAGTATAAAGAAACATGTCACCACTTCTGGATCTCTCACCCACTCCCGATTTGGCTTACAAATACTGAGGTAAAATTCTGACCAAATACTGAACATGTGAATGTGGCTTTAGGCTGGTTTCACTGATATTTCCGGTACCGGAAAAAACGGTACTGGAGATATTTGTGTCCGTGTGTGTAATACGTGTGACAACTGTGTGCCGCATCTGTACAATACGGACGCCTGCCAGGGAAGAAGCGCTACAGTAAGCACTGTTCCCCGGCCAAGGGCACACTTAAAATGAAGCAAGTTGATCACTTCACTTCAGGCGGCATTTAGTCCCTGAAGAAGTGTAAAGATCGATGTTTCAAATATATTCCTATTTAAAAGTGTATGTATTTTCCATGTGCGTCAGGTTAGGCTAGTAAAGAGTAAACCAGACTTATTTGTACTGATTTTATTACGGAGAGGGGGTGCCATTTTTCCATTCACCTCAGGCAGCAGAGAGGCTAGGTTCGCCCCTGCCTACAATTGTGACAGTTTGGTGCTAAGGTGACTGGAATCGAGTTTTTCAAAGAGAAAGAGTGAACGGAGCTTCATAGGGAGAAACATAACAGAGCAAAGCAACAGAGTCCTTGTAATTTACAACATTGCATCGTAGTGGATTTTTTGAGGACCTCATTTTAGCAACTCCATTCTAGCGGATTCACCCTTGAGCCGTCTAGATCGGAGTGGATTTTTTGAGGACCTCATTTTAGCAACTCCATTCTAGCTGATTCACCATTGAGCAGTCTAGATCGGAGTGGATTTCTTGAGAACCTCCTTTTAGCAACTCCATTCTAGCTGATTTACTAATTATTTATTACTTGATGGTGGCCCGATTCTAATGCATCGAGTATTCTAGAATATGTATGTAGTTTATTTATGAAGATTTTACAATGAATACACAGGATTCGGCTGGCCGGGCATGACCAATTAGCGAAGCGTGGTTTAAATCCCACGCCAATTTGTGGCCAGACTGCGCCTTTCGCTGATTGTTCGCGGCTGGCGGCGTAGTATATAGCACAGCCACATAGTATATAACAGCCCACATAGCTGTTGTGAATTCCACTCTTTGGCTCCCTCCGGTGGTTGTAAGTGGCACTTTTGTGAGTTCTGCTCTTGGGCTCCCTCTTGTGGTTTCAAGTGGTATGGCTGTTCCTTGGATTTAGCTCTCAGCAGCTGCTTCCACTGATTGTCTTTTCTGCTCGGCTATTTATGCCTGGCTCTTTCCTTCAGCCAGTGCCCCTTGTAAATGGTTCCTGGTTGGATTCACATCTCTTTGGATTTCGCTGTTATCCTGACCAGTTCAGCAAAGCTAAGTCCTTGCTTGCTCTTTTCTGTCCACAGATTGTGGACTTATCCGTTCTGTGCTTTCATTGTTTGTCCAGCTTATCAGTATGGATTAATTCTGTGTTGCTGGAAGCTCTGGGAAACAGATTTACCCTCCACACCTTTAGTCGGGTGTGGAGATTTTTGTAAACTCTGTGTGGACTTTTTGTAGTGTTTTATACTGACCGCACAGTATTCCATCCTGTCCTTTCTATCTAGCTAGACTGGCCTCCTGTGCTCATCCTGGTTTCATTCTGTGTATGTCTTTTCCCTCTCCTCTCACAGTCATTACATGTGGGGGGCTAATCTATCCTTTGGGGATTTTCTCTGAGGCAAGATAGCTTTCCTGTTTCTATCTTTAGGGGTATTTAGTTCTTAGGCTGTGACGAGGTGCCTAGGGAGAGTTAGGAGCATCCGACGGCTACTTCTAGTGTTGTGTTGAGCTTAGGGACTGCGGTCAGTACAGATACCACTTCCTTCTGAGCTTGTTCCATGTTACTCCTAAACCACCAGATCATAACAGTACAAGTGGCCAAAAATGAATTAAATGCATCCCAAAAGAAGGAAAAAATTCTGAGCCTTTTTTTTTTCTGTGCTCTCTTTTGTCTTTTTTTTCCTCTTGACCTTTGTGTGGTGCAGGATTTGTGCTCTGGCATGGATGTTCAGGGTTTGTTTTCTCGTGTGGATCAACTTGCTGCAAGAGTACAGAGTATCCAAGATTATGTTGTCCAGACTCCGGCTTTGGAGCCTAAAATTCCTACCCCTGATTTGTTTTTTGGAGACAGATCCAAGTTTTTGAACTTTAAAAATAACTGCAAATTGTTTTTTGCTTTGAAACCCCGTTCTTCTGGTGATCCCATTCAGCAAGTAAAAATCATCATATCCTTGCTGCGTGGTGACCCTCAGGACTGGGCATTCTCCCTTGAATCAGGGGATCCGGCATTGCTGAATGTAGACGCATTTTTTCAATCGCTCGGATTATTGTATGATGAACCTAATTCTGTGGATCATGCAGAGAAAACCCTGTTGGCCTTGTGTCAGGGTCAGGAAGCGGTAGAATTATACTGCCAGAAATTTAGGAAATGGTCTGTGCTCACTAAATGGAATGAGGATGCTCTGGCTGCTATTTTCAGAAAAGGTCTTTCTGGAGCCCTTAAAGATGTTATGGTGGGCTTCCCTACGCCTGCTGGTTTGAGCGAATCTATGTCTCTAGCCATTCAGATTGATCGGCGTTTGCGTGAGCGTAAAGCTGTGCACCATATGGCAGTGTCCTCTGAGCAGAGTCCTGAACCTATGCAATGTGATAGGATTTTGACTAAAACAGGACGGCAGGAATTCAGACGTCAGAGTAGGCTGTGTTATTACTGTGGTGATTCTGCTCATGTTATTTCTGATTGCCCTAAACGTACTAGGAGGGTCGCTAGGTCTGTTACCATTAGTACTGTACAGCCTAAATTTCTTTTATCTGTGACCCTGATTTGCTCATTGTCGTCCTTTTCTGTCATGGCATTTGTGGATTCAGGCGCTGCCCTGAACTTAATGGACTTAGACTTCGCCAGGCGCTGTAGTTTTTCCTTGCAGCCTTTACAGAGTCCTATTCCTTTGAGGGGCATTGATGCTACTCCATTGGCCAAGGATAAACCTCAGTACTGGACGCAGATAACCATGTACATGGCTCCTGCACATCAGGCAAATTGCCGTTTTCTGGTGTTGCATAACTTGCATGATGTTGTTGTACTGGGTTTTCCATGGTTACAGGAACATAATCCGGTGCTGGATTGGAAAACTATGTCTGTGACTAGTCGGATTTCCAGGATGTGTTTGATGAGCCCAAGTCCAGTTCCCTTCCTCCGCACAGGGACTGTGATTGTGCTATTAACTTGATTCCTGGTTGCAAGTTCCCTAAGGGCCGACTTTTCAATCTGTCTGTGCCAGAGCATGCCGCCATGCGGAGCTATGTTAAGGAATCTTTGGAGAAAGGGCATATTCTTCGTCACCATTAGGAGCGGGTTTCTTTTTTGTTGCTAAGAAGGATGGCTCCTTGAGATCCTGTATTGATTATCGTCTTCTTAATAAGATCACGGTCAAATTCCAATACCCCTTGCCTTTGCTTACTGATTTGTTTGCTCAGATTAAGGGGGCTAGTTGGTTTACTAAGATTGACCTCCTAGGGGCATATAATCTTGTTTGTATTAAACAGGGTGACGAATGGAAAACTGCATTTAATACGCCTGAAGGCCATTTTGAATACCTTGTGATGCCATTTGGGCTCTCTAATGCTCCATCTGTGTTCCAGTCTTTCATGCATGATATTTTCCGCAATTATCTTGATAAATTCATGGTCGTATATTTGGATGATATTTTGATTTTTTCCAATGATTGGGAGTCTCATGTGAAGCAGGTCAGGATGGTGTTCCAGATCCTTCGTGATGATGCTTTGTTTGTGAAGGGGTCTAAGTGCCTATTCGGAGTTCAGAAGGTCTCATTTTTGGGTTTTATTTTTTTCTCCCTCGTCTATAGAAATGGATCCTGTTAAGGTCCAAGCTATTCATGACGGGATCCAACCCACATCTGTGAAGGGCCTTCAAAAATTTTTGGGCTTTGATAATTTCTATCGCCGTTTCATTGCCAACTTTTCCAGTGTGGTTAAGCCCCTTACTGATTTGACGAAGAAAGGTGCTGATGTGACGAATTGGTCCTCTGAGGCTGTTGAGGCCTTTCAGGAGCTTAAACGCCGATTTACTTCTGCCCCTGTGTTGCGTCAGCCGGATGTTTCTCTTCCTTTTCAGGTTGAGGTCGATGCTTCTGAGATTGGGGCAGGGGCCGTTTTGTCTCAGAGGGAGTCTGATGGTTCTTTGATGAAACCGTGTGCTTTTTTTTCCAGAAAGTTTTCGCCTGCGGAACGCAATTATGATGTCGGCAATCGGGAGTTGTTGGCTTTGAAGTGGGCGTTTGAGGAGTGGCGACATTGGCTTGAGGGAGCTAAATACCGTGTTGTGGTCCTGACTGATCATAAGAATCTGATTTACCTCGAGTCGGCCAAGCGGCTGAATCCTAGACAGGCTCGATGGTCCCTGTTTTTCTCCCGTTTTGATTTTGTGGTCTCGTATCTTCCGGGATCTAAGAATGTTAAGGCTGATTCCCTCTCTAGGAGTTTTTCACCTGATTCTCCTGGAGTCCTTGAGCCGGTGTGCATTCTTAAGGAGGGGGTGATTCTTTCTGCTATCTCCCCTGCTTTGTGGCGGGTGCTTCAGGAATTTCAGGCTGATAGGCCTGACCGCTGTCCAGTGGGAAAGCTGTTTGTTCCTGATAGATGGACAAGTAAGGTAATTTCTGAGGTTCATTGTTCAGTGTTGGCTGGTCATCCTGGGATTTTTGGTACCAGAGATTTGGTTGCTAGGTCCTTTTGGTGGCCTTCCTTGTCGCGCGATGTGCGTGCTTTTGTGCAGTCCTGTGGGACTTGCGCCCGGGCTAAGTCTTGCTGTTCCCATGCTAGTGGGTTGCTTTTACCTTTGCCGGTCCCTGAGAGGCCCTGGACGCATATTTCCATGGATTTTATTTCGGATCTTCATGTTTCCCAGAAGATGTCTGTTATCTGGGTTGTTTGTGACCGGTTCTCTAAAATGGTCCATCTGGTACCTTTGCCTAAGTTGCCTTCCTCCTCAGATCTGGTTCCATTATTTTTTCAGCATGTGGTTCGTTTGCATGGCATTCCGGAGAATATTGTGTCTGACAGAGGTTCTCAGTTTGTCTCTAGATTTTGGCGGGCCTTTTGTGTTAGGATGGGAATTGATTTGTCTTTTTCTTCGGCGTTTCATCCTCAGACTAATGGCCAAACTGAGCGAACTAATCAGACCTTGGAGACCTATTTGAGATGCTTTGTGTCTGCTGATCAGGATGATTGGGTGTCTTCCTTGCTGTTGGCCGAGTTTGCCCTTAATAATCGGGCTAGTTCGGCTACTTTGGTTTCACCTTTCTTTTCTAATTTTGGTTTTCATCCTCGTTTTTTTTCTGGGCAGGTTGAGCCTTCTGATTGTCCTGGTGTTGATTCTGTGGTGGACAGGCTGCAGCAGATTTGGACTCATGTGGTGGACAATTTGACGTTGTCTCAGGAAAGGGCTCAACGTTTTGCTAACCGCCGTCGGTGTGTTGGTCCCCGGCTTCGTGTGGGGGATTTGGTTTGGTTGTCTTCTCATCATGTTCCTATGAAGGTTTCTTCCCCTAAGTTTAAGCCTCGGTTTATTGGTCCTTATAAAATTTCTGAAATTATTAATCCGGTGTCTTTTCGTTTGGCTCTTCCAGCCTCTTTTGCCATTCATAATGTTTTCCATAGATCTTTGTTGCGGAGATATGTGGTGCCCGTTGTTCCCTCGGTTGACCCTCCTTCCCCGGTGTTGGTTGAGGGAGAGTTGGAATATGAGGTTGAGAAGATTTTGGATTCTCGGATTTCGAGGCGGAGGCTTCAGTATCTTGTCAAGTGGAAGGGTTATGGCCAGGAGGATAATTCTTGGGTTGTTGCCTCCGATGTCCATGCCACCGATTTGGTTCGTGCTTTTCATTTGGCTCGTCCTGATCGGCCTGGGGGCTCTGGAGAGGGTTCGGTGACCCACCTCAAGGGAGGGGTACTGTTGTGAATTCCGCTCTTGGGCTCCCTCCGGTGGTTGTAAGTGGCACTTTTGTGAGTTCGGCTCTTGGGCTCCCTCTTGTGGTTTCAAGTGGTATGGCTGCTCCTTGGAGTTAGCTGTCATCAGCTGCCTCCACTTATCTTCTCTTCTGCTCGGCTATTTAGGCCTGGCTCTTTCTTCAGCCAGTGCCACTTGTAAATGGTTCCTGGTTGGATTCACATCTCTTTGGATTTCCCTGTTATCCTGACCAGTTCAGCAAAGCTAAGTTTTTGCTTGCACTTTTCTGTTCACAGATTGTGGACTTATCCGTTCAGTGCTTTCTATGTTTGTCCAGCGTTATCAGTATGAATTGATTCTGTCTTGCTGGAAGCTCTGGGAAGCAGATTTGCCCTCCAAACCTTTAGTCAGGTGTGGAGATTTTGTTTTGTAAACTCTGCGTGGATTTTTGTAGTGTTTTATACTGACCGCACAGTATTCCATCCTGTCCTATCTATCAAGCTAGACTGGCCTCCTGTGCTCATCCTGGTTTCATTCTGTGTATGTCTTTTTCCTCTCCAGTCATTATTTGTGGGTGGCTAATCTATCCTTTGGGGATTTTCTCTGAGGCAAGATAGTTTTCCTGCTTCTGTCTTTAGGGGTAGTTAGCTCTTAGGCTGTGACGAGATGCCTAGGGAGAGTTAGGAGCATTCCACGACTACTTCTAGTGTTGTGTTGAGCTTAGGGACTGCGGTCAGTACAGTTACCACTTCCTTCAGAACTCGTTCAATGTTGCTCCTAGACCACCGCATCATAACAGCCCACGTAGTATATTGCAGAGCCCACGTAGTATTTTGCGCAGCCACGTAGTATATTGCACAGCCCACATATTATATTGCACAGCCACGTAGTATATTGCACAGCCACGTAATATATTGCACAGCCACATAGTTTGTTGCACAGCCACGTAGTATATTGCACAGCCAAGTAGTATATTGCACAGCCACATAGTTTGTTGCACAGCCATGTAGTATATTGCACAGCCAACGTAGTATATTGCACAGCAGCGCAGTATATTGCATAGCTGACGTAGTATATAATGTTATGACCTGGTGGTTAGGAGCACCCGGCACGACCTGATAGTTAAACTCACACAGGACAAGCTCTGGGATGTGGGAGCTCTGATGACCGCAGGCCCTAATCCTATCACAACAACTAGTAATAGCCGTGGAGCGTTCCTGACTCTCCCTAGATGCCTCTTCACAGCCTCAAAACTAGCTAGCCCTAGAGATAGAAAATAAAGCCTACCATGCCTCAGAGAAATTTCCCCAAAGGAAAAGGCAGCCCCCCACAAATATTAACTGTGAGTAAAGATGAAAGTCACAAACACAGAAATGAAACAGGTTTTAGCAAAGGGAGGCCAGACTAACTAAATAGACAAAGGATAGGAAAGGTATCTTTGCGGTCAGCACAAAAAACTACAAAAGACCACTCAGAGTGCGCAAAAAGACCCCCGCACCGACTCACGGTGCGGAGGTGCCACTCTGCATCCCAGAGCTTCCAGCTAGCAAGGCAAAATCATGATAGCACGCTGGACAAGAAAACAATGAACAACAAATAAACTAGCAGGGACTTAACTTCTGCTGAAGTAAACAGGTCACCAGTAAGATCCAAGAGCGAACTGAACCAGTACTAGAACATTGACAGCTGGCATGGAGTAACGATCAGAGTGGAGTTAAATAGAGCAGCCAGCCTAAGAATAAACTAGGTCACCTGTGGAAGGAATCTCAGAACCAGCAGCTCCACTCACAGCCACCAGAGGGAGTCCATAAACAAAACTCGCCAAAGTACTGTTCATGACCACAGGAGGGAGTTCGATAACAGAATTCACAACAGTACCCCCCCTTGAGGAGGGGTCACCGAACTCTCACCAGAACCCCCAGGACGATCAGGACGAGCCAAATGAAAGACACGAACCAGATCGGCAGCATGAACATCAGAGGCAACAACCCAGGAATTATCTTCCTGACCATAACCCTTCCACTTGACCAGATACCGGAGCTTCCGTCTCGAAATAAGAGAATCCAAAATCTTCTCCACCACATACTCCAACTCCCCCTCGACCAACACCGGGGCAGGAGGGTCCACGGAGGGAACCATAGGCGCCACGTATCTCCGCAACAACGACCTATGGAACACATTATGGATGGCAAAAGAAACTGGAAGGGCCAAACGAAATGACACAGAATTGAGAACTTCAGAAATCTTATAAGGACCAATGAAACGAGGCTTAAACTTAGGAGAGGAAACCTTCATAGGAACATAACGAGATGACAACCTAACCAAATCCCCAACACGAAGTCGGGGGCCAACACAGCGACGGCGGTTAGCGAAACGTTGAGCCTTCTCCTGGGACAATGTCAAATTTTCCACTACGTGAGTCCAAATTTGCTGCAACCTGTCCACCACAGAATCCACACCAGGACAATCCGAAGGCTCAACCTGCCCTGAAGAAAAACGAAGATGGAAACCAGAATTACAGGAAAAAGGCGAAACCAAAGTAGCCGAGCTGGCCCGATTATTAAGGACGAACTCAGCCAAAGGCAAGAAGGACACCCAATCATCCTGATCAGCAGAAACAAAGCATCTCAGATATGTTTCCAAAGTCTGATTGGTTCGTTCGGTTTGGCCATTTGTCTGAGGATGGAAAGCCGAAGAAAAAGACAAATCAATAACTGTTATGATCAGGCAATTCAGAACCACAATGGACATGGAGGTCAGAGCTAGTGTTGAGCATTCCGATACCGCAAGTATCGGGTATCGGCCGATACTTGCGGTATCGGAATTCCGATACCGAGATCCGATATTTTTGTGATATCGGGTATCGGTATCGGAAGTGTAAAATAAAGAATTAAAATAAAAAATATTGTTATATTCACCTCTCCGGCGGCCCCTGGACATCAGCGGGAGGATCCGGCGTCCGGCACGGCTTCTTTCTTCAAAATGCGCGCCTTCAGGACCTGTGGTATGACGTCCCGGCTTCTGATTGGTCGCGTGCCGCCCATGTGACCGCCACGCGACCAATCAGAAGCCGCGACGTCATTCCTCAGCTAAAGTCCTAGAATGAGCGCCTTTTAGGACCTGAGGAATGACGTCGCGGCTTCTGATTGGTCGCTTGGCGGTCACATGGGCGGCACGCGACCAATCAGAAGCCGGGACGTCATTCCACAGGTCCTAAAGGCGCGCATTTTGAAGAAAGAAGCCGTGCCGGACGCCGGATCCTCCCGCTGATGTCCAGGGGCCGCCGGAGAGGTGAATATAACAATATTTTTTATTTTAATTCTTTATTTTACACTTTAATATGGATCCCAGGGCCTGAAGGAGAGTTTCCTCTCCTTCAGACCCTGGGATCCATGAGGATACATTCCGATACTTGATGTCCCATTGACTTGTATTGGTATCGGATATCGGTATCGGCGATATCCGATATTTTTCGGGTATCGGCCGATACTATCCGATACCGATACTTTCAAGTATCGGACGGTATCGCTCAACACTAGTCAGAGCACATACAGTGAACTGACAATAACCCAAAAACATAAAACTAGCTCTGAGATGTGGGAACTCTGCAGACCGCAATCCCTAATCCTCACCAAACAACACTAGAGGCAGCAGTGGATTGCGCCTAACGCTACCTATGCAACTCGGCACGGCCTGAGAAACTAACTAGCCTGAAGATAGAAAATAAGCCTACCTTGCCTCAGAGAAATACCCCAAAGGAAAAGGCAGCCCCCCACATATAATGACTGTGAGTTAAGATGAAGAGACAAACGTAGGGATGAAATAGATTTAGCAAAGTGAGGCCCGACTTTCTGAACAGAGCGAGGATAGGAAAGATGACTTTGCGGTCTACAGAAAACCCTACAAAAATCCACACAAAGGGGGCAAAAAGACCCTCCGTACCGAACTAACGGCACGGAGGTACACCCTCTGCGTCCCAGAGCTACCAGCAAAACAAATAGAAAAGCTGGACAAAAAACAGCAACAAAATAGAAGTAGAACTTAGCTAAGCAGAGCAGCAGGCCACAGGAACATTCCAGGAGGAAGCTGGTCCAACACTAGAACATAGACAGGAAGCCAGGATCAAGGCACCAGGCGGAGTTAAGTAGAGCAGTACCTAATGAATTCACTACATCACCTGCGGAAGGAAGCTCACAGAGAGAATTAGCCGAAGTACCACTAGTGACCACAGGAGGGAGCTCTGCCACAGAATTCACAACAAATAACCATCTTAGCACAAAAGGACCGCCAAAACCTCGAAACAAACTGGGAACCTCTGTCCGGAACGATGTTCTCCGGAATGCCATGCAAACGAACCACATGCTGGAAAAATAATGGCACCAAATCAGAGGAGGAAGGCAATTTAGACAAGGGTACCAAATGGACCATCTTAGAAAAGCGATCACAATCCACCCAAATGACCGACATCCTTTGAGAGACAGGGAGATCTGAAATAAAATCCATGAAAATATGCGTCCAGGGCCTCTTCGGGACCGGCAAGGGCAAAAGCAACCCACTGGCACGAGAACAGCAGGGCTTAGCCCGAGCACAAATCCCACAGGACTGCACAAAAGAACGCACATCCCGTGACAAGGAAGGCCACCAAAAGGATCTAGCCACCAAATCTCTGGTACCAAAGATTCCAGGATGACCAGCTAACACCAAACAATGAACCTCAGAGATAACTCTACTAGTCCATCTATCAGGGACAAACAGTTTCTCCGCTGGACAACGGTCAGGTCTATCAGCCTGAAACTTCTGCAGCACCCGCCGCAAATCAGGGGAGATGGCAGACAAAATTACCCCCTCTTTGAGAATACCAGCCGGCTCAGGAACACCCGGAGAGTCAGGTACAAAACTCCTTGAAAGGGCATCAGCCTTCACATTCTTAGAGCCCGGAAGGTATGAAACCACAAAATTGAAACGGGAGAAAAACAGCGACCATCGAGCCTGTCTAGGATTCAACCGTTTGGCAGACTCGAGATAAGTCAAATTCTTGTGATCCGTCAAGACCACCACGCGATGCTTGGCTCCTTCAAGCCAATGTCGCCACTCCTCGAATGCCCACTTCATAGCCAACAACTCTCGATTGCCAATATCATAATTGCGCTCAGCAGGCGAGAACTTTCTAGAAAAGAAAGCACATGGTTTCATCACTGAGCCATCAGAACTTCTTTGAGATAAAACAGCCCCAGCTCCAATCTCAGAAGCATCAACCTCGACCTGAAACGGGAGCGAAACATCTGGCTGGCACAACACAGGGGCAGAAGAAAAACGACGCTTCAACTCCTGAAAAGCCTCTACGGCCGCAGAGGACCAATTGACCACATCAGCACCTTTCTTGGTCAAATCAGTCAACGGTTTAACAACACTAGAAAAATTAGCGATGAAGCGACGGTAAAAATTAGCAAAGCCCAGGATCTTCTGCAGGCTCTTCACAGATGTAGGCTGAGTCCAATCATAAATGGCCTGAACTTTAACAGGGTCAATCTCGATAGTAGAAGGGGAAAAAATGAAACCCAAAAATGAAACCTTCTGAACTCCAAAGAGACATTTAGACCCCTTCACAAATAAGGAATTCGCACGAAGGACCTGGAACACCATTCTGATCTGCTTCACATGAGACTCCCAATCATCCGAAAAGACCAAAATATCATCCAAATATACAATCATGAACCTATCCAGGTACTTTCGGAAGATGTCATGCATTAAGGACTGAAACACAGATGGAGCATTAGAAAGCCTGAATGGCATCACCAGGTACTCAAAATGGCCCTCGGGCGTATTAAATGCTGTTTTCCATTCATCTCCCTGTTTAATACGCACAAGATTATACGCCCCTCGAAGATCTATCTTGGTGAACCAACTAGCCCCCTTAATCCGAGCAAACAAATCAGACAGTAGCGGCAAAGGGTACTGAAATTTGACCGTGATCTTATTAAGAAGGCGGTAATCAATACAAGGTCTCAAAGAACCATCCTTCTTGGCCACAAAAATGAACCCTGCTCCCAACGCTGATGACGACGGGCGAATATGCCCTTTCTCCAAGGACTCCTTTATATAACTCCGCATAGCGGCGTGTTCTGGCACAGATAAATTGAACAGTCGACCCTTAGGAAACTTACTACCAGGAATCAAATTAATAGCACAATCACAATCCCTATGAGGAGGTAGGGCACTGGATTTGGGCTCATCAAATACATCCCGGTAATCCGACAAAAAACTCCGGGACTTCAGAAGGAGTGGAAGACGAAATTGACAGCAATGGAACATCACCATGTACCCCTTGACAACCCCAGCTGGACACAGACATTGATTTCCAATCCAATACTGGATTATGGACCTGTAGCCATGGCAACCCCAAAACGACCACATCATGCAGATTATGCAACACCAAAAAGCGAATATCCTCCTGATGTGCAGGAGCCATGCACATGGTCAATTGAGTCCAGTACTGAGGCTAATTCTTGGCCAAAGGCGTAGCATCAATTCCGCTCAATGGAATAGGATACTGCAAGGGCTCCAAGAAAAAACCACAGCGCCTAGCAAACTCTAAGTCCATCAAATTCAGGGCAGCGCCTGAATCCACAAATGCCATAACAGAATAGGACGACAAAGAGCAAATCAGAGTAATGGACAAAAGAAATTTAGGCTGTACCGTACCAATGGTGGCAGACCTAGCGAACCGCTTAGTGCGCTTAGGGCAATCGGATATAGCATGAGTGGAGTCACCACAGTAAAAACACAGCCCATTCCGACCTCTGTGTTCTTGCCGTTCAGCTCTGGTCAAAGTCCTATCACATTGCATAGGCTCAAGCCTATGCTCAGAGAATACCGCCAAATGGTGCACAGCCTTGCGCTCACGCAAGCGCCGATCGATCTGAATGGCCAACAACATAGACTCATTCAGACCAGCAGGCGTGGGAAATCCCACCATAACATCCTTAAGGGCTTCAGAAAGACCCTTTCTGAAAATTGCCGCCAGGGCACACTCATTCCACTGAGTAAGCACAGACCACTTTCTAAACTTCTGACAATATACCTCCGCTTCATCCTGACCCTGACACAAAGCCAGCAAGATTTTCTCTGCCTGATCCACTGAATTTGGTTCATCATAAAGCAATCCAAGCGCCAGAAAAAATGCATCTACATCACGCAATGCAGGATCTCCTGGCGCAAGGGAAAATGCCCAGTCTTGAGGATCGCCACGCAACAAAGAAATAATGATTCTTACTTGTTGAACGGGGTCACCAGAGGAGCGGGGTTTCAAAGCAAGAAACAGTTTACAATTATTTTTGAAATTCAGGAACTTAGATCTATCCCTAGAAAACAAATCAGGAATTGGAATTCTAGGCTCTAACAACGGATTCTGAACCACAAAATCTTGAATGTTTTGTACCCTTGCAGTGAAATGATCCACACAAGAGGACAGACCTTGAATGTCCATATCTACACCTGTGTCCTGAACCACCCAGAGGTTAAGGGGAAAAGAAAGACAAAACACACTGCAGAGAAAAAAAAAATGGTCTCAGAACTTCTCTTATCCCTCTATTGAGATGCATTAACACTTTGGGCCAGCTGTACTGTTATGGACCTGGTGGTTAGGAGCACACGGAATGACCTGATGGTTAAACAAACACGGGACAAGCTCTGGGAAGTGGGATCTCTGCTGACCGCAACCCCTAATCCTATCACACACACTAGAAATAGCCGTGGAGTGTACCTAACTCTGCCTAGTCGCCTCGTCACAGCCTAAGAACTAGCCACCCCTAGAGATAGGAAATAAAGCCTACCTTGTCTCAGAGAAATTCCCCAAAGGAAAAGGCAGCCCCCCACAAATATTGACTGTGAGATAAGATGAAAGTCACAAACACAGGAATGAAACAGGTTTCAGCAAAGGAGGCCAGACTTACTAAACAGACTGAGGATAGAAAAGGTATCTTTGCGGTCAGCACAAAAAACTACAAAAGACCACGCAGAGTGTGCAAAAAGACCCCCGCACCGACTCATGGTGCGGAGGTGCCACTCTGCATCCCAGAGCTTCCAGCTAGCAAGGCAAAATCATTGTAGCACGCTGAACAAGAAAACAATGAACAACAAATAAACTAGCAGGGACTTAACTTCTGCTGAAGTAAACAGGTCACCAGAAAGATCCAAGAGCGAACTGAACCAGTACTAGAACATTGACAGCTGGCATGGAGTAACGATCAGAGTGGAGTTAAATAGAGCAGCCAGCCTAAGAATAAACTAGGTCACCTGTGGAAGGAACCTCAGAACCAGCAGCTCCACTCACAGCCACTAGAGGGAGTCCATGGACAGAACTCGCCGAAGTACCATTCATGACCACAGGAGGGAGTTCGATAACAGAATTCACAACAGTAGCGGTCCCATGAGACCGCTACATCATCATCTTGCAAGACTGCAATGCATGGACCGGAGCGTAGCGAGATGCAGGAAATGCGCCGGAAGGTGAGAATGTAATGATTCTTTATTTTTTTTTATTATTTTTAACATTAGATGTTTTTGCTATTGATGTTGCATAGGCAGCATCAATAGTAAAAATTTGGTCAAACAGGGTTAATAGCAGTGTTAACGGAGTGCGTTACACCACGGCATAATGTGGTCCGTTAACGCTGCCATTAACCCTGTGTGAGCGCTGACTCGAGGGGAGTATGGAGGGGGCACTGACTGCAGGGGAGTAAGGAGCGGCCATTTCGCTGCCGCACTGTGCTCGTCGCTGATTGTTTGTGGCTGTCTGGCCGCGACCAATCAGCGACTTGGGATTTCCGTGACAGAAAGAAAGACTGAAGTAACCCTTATACAGTTATATAGTAGATTATAATACATTTTTATAACGCCATTTATTCCACGGTGCTTTACATGTGAAAGGGGCAGATATAGACAAGCACAATAAGCATGAGCAAAACAAGTACAGAAGGAGGACCCTGCCCGCGAGGGCTCACAGTCCACGGGATGAGTGAGGATACAGTAGGAGAGGGTAGAGCTGGTCGTGCGGTGGTTCAGCAGACTAGGGATCACTGCAGGTTGTAGCCTTGTCAGAAGAGGTGGATCTTCAGGTTCTTTTTGAAGGTTTCCGTGGTAGGCGAGAGTCTGATGTGTTGGGGTAGAGAGTTCCAGAGTATGGGGAGGCACAGGAGAAGTCTTGTATGCGGTTGTGGGAAGAAGAGATAATAGGGGAGTAGAGAAGGAGATCTTGAGAGGATCGAAGGTTGTGTGTGGGTAAGTACCGGTAGACCATGTCACAGATGTATGGAGGAGATAGGTTGTGGATAGCTTTATATGTCATAGTTAGAGTTTTAAGCCGGAGCCTCTGGACAATAGGAAGCCAGTGAAGGGCTTGGCAGACAGGAGAGGCTGGGGAATAATGGGGAGACAGTTGGATTAGTCAGGCAGCAGAGTGTAGGATGGATTGGAAAGGTGCCAGAGTCCTAGAGGGGAGGTCAGAGAGTAGGAGGTTGCAGTAATCAAGGCGGGAGATGATAAGGACGTGCACTAGCGTTTTTGTGGTTTCATGGTCAAGGAATGCACGGATCCGGGAAATATTACTAAGTTTAAGTCAAAAGGAGGGCAAGGGCTTGGATATGAGGCTTGAAAGAGAGGGCAGAGTCAAGGTTCACCCCGAGGCACCGAGCATGCGGGACTGGGGAAAGTGAGCAGCCATTGACATTGATGGATAGGTCTTCGTGGAGGGGCAGATTGAGATGGGGAAAGATGATGAATTCTGTTTTGTCAGTTCAGTTTTTGAAAGCAAGCAGAAAGGAAAGCAGAAGCAGAAATAGCAGACATTGTGGGATTTTGTTAAGGATGTGAGGTCGGGTCCAGATCGGTAGACCCGATGTCGGCGTAGAGATGATACTGCAAACTGTGGGATTCTATGAGCTGTCCCAGGCCAAAGGTGTAGATGGAGAAGAGCAGGGGCCCTAGGACTGAGCCTTGGGGAACACTGACAGACGGGGCGAGGTGAGGAGGTGGTGTGAGAGAGGGAGACACTGAATGTTCGGTCTGTTAGATACAGTTATATGAAAAAGTTTGAGCACCCCTATTAATCTTAAGCTTAATGTCTTATAAAAAACATTTTTTTTGCAACAGCTATTTCAGTTTCATATATCTAATAACTGTTGGACACAGTAATGTTTCTGCCTTGAAATGAGGTTTATTGTACTAACAGAAAATGTGCAATCTGCATTCAAACAAAATTTGACAGGTGCATAAGTATGGGCACCCTTATAATTTTCTTGTTTTGAATACTCCTACCTACTTTTTACTGACTTACTAAAGCACTTTTTTTGGTTTTGTAGCCTCATTGAGCTTTGAACTTCATAGCCAGGTGTATGCAATCATGAGAAAAGCTACTTAAAGTGGCCACTTGCAAGTTGTTCTCCTGTTTGAATCTCCTCTGAAGAGCGGCATCATGGGCTCCTCAAAACAACTGTCAAATGATCTGAAAACAAAGATTATTCAACATAGTTGTTCAGGGGAAGGATACAAAAAGCTGTCTCAGAGATTTAACCTGTCAATTTCCACTGTGAGGAACATAGTAAGGAAATTGAAGAACACAGGTACAGTTCTTGTTAAGGCCAGAAGTGGCAGGCCAAGAAAAACATCAGAAAGGCAGAGAAGAAGAATGGTGAGATCAGTCAAGGACAATCCTCAGACCACCTCAAGAGAGCTGCAGCATAAACTTGCTGCAGATGGTGTCACTGTGCATCGGTCAACTATACAACGCCCTTTGCACAAGGAGAAGCTGTATGGGAGAGTGATGCGAAAGAAGCCGTTTCTGCAAGCACGCCACAGAGTCGGCTGAGGTATGCAAAAGCACATTTGGAGAAGCCAATTTCTTTTTGGAAGAAGGTCCTGTGGACTGATGAAACCAAGATTGAGTTGTTTGGTCATACAAAAAGGCGTTATGCAAAAAACACTTACTACTAGGGTTGAGCGACTTTAACATTTTTTAGGATCGAGACGAATTTCGCGAAACCCGACTTTGTCAAAAGTCGAGTCGAGTCAAATCGTCCGATTATCGCGCAAAGTCGGGGATCGACCGAAACACGAAACCCAATGTAAGTCAATGGGGAATCAAAGTCGGCAGTGAGAGGAGAAAAGGAAAACACCTACAGTGCCCATTTTAATGTCAAAAACATTAATTCTTGTCACTTAAGTTTGTCAATCTTAATTTACCTTATAATAATAGTTAGGCATTGAAAATTGGGGGTCATTTGGCTAAAGTTGTGGGGGGGTAGGGCTGGCTCAAGTTTTTCGTGGGCCCAGGAAACCCGGACTACGTCACGGCGGTGGAGCAGGTAGAGGTAAGTATTTCAACTTTGCAAGTGCTGTGATCCTGATAAAGCAGTGGGGGCCCACTCGTTCGCATTGGCACTGGCACAGGACCCCTCAAGTATGGCGATGTGTATGCACGGCGGGGGCACCTCCCACCGGCAGCGACACTTGCATACTCTGAGGGGCCCTGTGCCAGTGATGTCGCCAACGAGTATGCCCCCCACCTGATGAAGGAACCTGCACTTTCATCTGCACCTTCCTATTTGTCACCGTGTAAGGTGGTATAGTATGCGGGAAGGGGAACCTGACTTTCAGCAGGGTCAGATTGTGGCTGTGTAGCGTGCAAGGGGAATGTAGTGGTCTGGGTCAATGTACCAGCAGACTCATGTAGCACTGGCTGGGCAATGGGCAGGATGAGGAGGAAACACAGATATAGGCCCAAATAATAAAGTGGGCTAAATGCAGTTCAAAATTGGTACCAGGACTAACCAGGCAGCATTGCTTTGTTCAGTGGAGTAGAAAACCCAGGAGCGACAGACACCGTTAGTACGGCCCAACCATACTAGTAGGCAAAATGCAGTTTAATATTAAAAATATAGGCCGAAAGCCTGAAGATTGAAGCTCAGGAAAATAACACAGGACAACACCAAGGTGCGACAGACACCGTTACTAGGGCTCAACTAAACAAGTAGGCCAAATGCAGTTCAATATTTACATTATAGGCCGAAAGCCTGAAGATTGAAGCTCAAGAAAACCAAACAGGAGAAAACCCAGGAGCGGGAGACACCGTTACTAGGCCCACCCAAACTAGTAGGCCAAATGCAGTTTAATATTTAAAATGTAGGCCGAAAGCCTGAAGATTGAAGCTAAGCTTTATTCAGTGGAGGAGACAAGCAAGGAGTGGCAGACACCGTTACTAGGGCCCAACCAAAGTAGTAGGCCAAATGCAGTTTAATATTTAAAATGTAGGCCGAAAGCCTGAAGACTGAAGCTCAGCTTTATTCAGTAGAGGAGACAAGCAAGGAGTGGCAGACACCGTTACTAGGGCCCAACCAAAGTAGTAGGCCAAATGCAGTTTAATATTTAAAATTAGGCCGAAAGCCTGAAGATTGAAGCTCAGCTTTGTTCAGTGGAGGAGAACACCAAGGAGCAGCAGACACCGTTACTAGGGCCCAACCAAACAAGTAGGCCAAATGCAGTTTAATATTTACATTGTAGGCCGAAAGCCTGAAGATTGAAGCTCAAGAAAACCAAACAGGAGAAAACCCAGGAGCGACAGACACCGTTACTAGGCCAACCCAAACTAGTAGCCCAAATGCAGTTTAATATTTAAATTGTAGGCAAAAAGCCTGAAGATTGAAGCTCAAGAAAACCAAACAGGAGAAAACCCAGGAGCGGCAGACACCGTTACTAGGCCCACCCAAACTAGTAGCCCAAATGCAGTTTAATATTTAAAATGTAGGCCGAAAGCCTGAAGATTGAAACTAAGCTTTATTCAGTGGAGGAGTGTTGTGAATTCTGCTCTTGGGCTCCCTCCGGTGGTTATGAGTGGTAGTGCTGCTGTCTTTGGATCGCAGCATTTATCAGGTGTGTCCACTTAGTGCTCTGGACTGGGCTATTTAGTCTTGCTTGTTTCTTTAGTCAGTGCCAGTTGTCCATTGTTTTTGGAGGATTCACATCCTGCCTGGTCTCTCCTGTTTTTGCTGTTCATTTCAACAAAGATAAGTTCTGGCTTTGTTTTTGCTGTCCACATGCTGTGGGCCTTATAGTTCAGTGCATTTATATGTTTTGTCTTGTCCAGCTTGGTCTGTGTAAGGATTTATTCAGCCAAGCGGTATCTCTGGAGATGCAGATATGCCCTCCATGTCTTTAATCAGATGTGGAGTTTTGTATTTTCTGTGGTGGATATTTTCTAGTGTTTTAATACTGAACGCATAGTTCTCTGTACTATACTCTCTATTTAGCTAGTATGGCCTCCTCTGCTAAATTCTGATTTCAGTCTGCATGTGCCATTTTCCTCTCCTCTCACAGTCAATATTTGTGGGGGCTGTCTATCCTTTGGGGATTTTCTCTGAGGCAAGATAGTTTTCCTGTTTCTATCTTTAGGGGTATTTAGTCCTCCGGCTGTGTCGAGGTGTCTAGGGAGTGTTAGGTACATCCTACGGCTACTTCTAGTTGCGGTGTTAGTTTCAGGGTCTGCGGTCAGTACAGGTACCACCTTCTCCAGAGTACGTCCCATGCTGCTCCTAGGCCACCAGATCATAACAGTATAACTGGCCAACAATGAGTTAAACGCATCTCAGAAGAAGGGAAGAAAAGCTATGAGCCATTTTTTTTTCTGTAGTCTGTTGTGTCTTTCCTTCCCTCTTTTCCTCTGGGTGGCTCAGGAGTTGGGCGCTGACATGGAAGTTCAGGAATTGGTTTCTCGTGTGGACCAACTTGCTGCTAGAGTACAGGGTATTTCCGATTATATCATTCAGACTCCTGTTTTGGAGCCTAGAATTCCTACTCCTGATTTGTTTTTTGCGGACAGGTCCAAATTTTTGAGCTTTAAAAATAACTGTAAACTGTTTTTTGCTCTGAAACCCCGTTCTTCTGGTGATCCCATTCAGCAGATTAAGATTGTTATTTCCCTGCTGCATGGTGATCCTCAGGATTGGGCATTTTCCCTGGAATCTGGGAATCCTGCTTTGCTTAATGTAGACACCTTTTTCCAGGTGCTAGGGTTATTGTATGATGAACCTAATTCAGTGGACCATGCAGAGAAGACCTTGTTGGCCCTGTGTCAGGGTCAAGAAGCGGCAGAATCGTATTGCCAGAAATTTAGAAAATGGTCTGTGTTGACTAAATGGAATGAGGATGCCTTGGTGGCAATTTTCAGAAAGGGCCTGTCTGAATCCGTTAAAGATGTTATGGTGGGGTTCCCCACGCCTGCTGGTCTGAGTGATTCTATGTCTCTGGCCATTCAGATTGATCGGCGCTTGCGCGAGCGCAGAGTTGTGCACACTGTGGCGTTGTCCTCCGAACGGAGTCCTGAGCCTATGCAGTGTGATAGGATTTTGTCTAGAGCTGAACGACAAGGATTCAGGCGTCAGAATAGGTTGTGTTTTTACTGTGGCGATTCTGCTCATGTTATTTCTGATTGCCCTAAGCGTACAAAGAGAATCGCTAGTTCTGTTACCATCAGTACTGTACAACCTAAATTTCTGTTATCTGTGACCTTGATCTGCTCATTATCGTCATTTTCTGTCATGGCATTTGTGGATTCAGGCGCCGCTTTGAACTTAATGGACTTAGAATTTGCCAGACGTTGTGGTTTCTGTCACGATATGGTATGAAATATCATAAGTAGTTCTCTTGGAGTGATACTGCCACAGTTGGTAGCTTCAAATTCCTGACTTTCAACTCCCAAGCCCCTTCCCTTTCATTTAGCCAAGAGCTGCTTTGCCAATGTACTGGGGGAAGTTTTATGGCTGAACGATATTTACGACCAGGTTAGAATCTTGCACTAGCTGGAACTGGAAAAATGGCTCCAAAAATTCATGAAAGATCCTTTGTTTAGTTTTTGTTAGATATTAGGCAAACGATTTAAGCTAGAAATACAAAAATATATATTCTTATTCTCACTCGGTGTATCTACCCATCACGCGAAACACGGGCTTCTAACTCCATCTGTTAAAGAAGTAGGGATTTCTCTGTAAATATGTATCCCAGATAGGACAGATTTGATCTCATTAGAATGCTCACGTTAATCCGAGATGAATTATGGGTTTGTTAGGACTATGTCATGTTTTGTAGCGAAGTTATAGCAAGTAGATAAATTTAAGATTGAAGTACTCAGAATGTAGAGAGAGGAGGGTCTGGATAAGACAGCCTTTCTGTGATGTCACAGCCTTAAGGTTTTAAGAGTCTGGCAGGCTTCCCCAGCTCAGTCTTCTGCTTGATTTCTTCTTCTGGACTTCTTGTCTTCTCCTGAAGCCAGCAGCACGTCCAAATGAGCTGGGACGTATGGTTGCCTGTCATGCGTTGAACATGTGAGTGTTACTTTTTCTCATTTATTCCCTGTTTATTTCATAATTACCCTTGTACATATTTGCAATCGTCTCATTTGTAACATCTTTATAAAATATTTTTGATAAAGCACTGCCTAATTTTTTTTATGGAATATAATATTTAATATTAGTTCGTTCTCCTGTTCTAAACCGTACCCTAAGTCTTCTGAAGGGAAATACGCTACTGTTACTGTTGTGTTGGGTTAGCTTCGGACCCGTTTAATCGAAGCTGGTGGCAGCATACATTTTGTACTGGGTAGTTGGGTGGCGTTATAGCGACTGTGGCATTGATAATTATTGATCCTGCCTAAGTGGGAGTAGTTTATTGCGTCGCTGCAGCGTGCCCAATAGCCAGTACATAGCAGGCAGCCTTTCTGGCGACTAATTACCCAGGGTGCAGTACCTAATCTGACCTGAGAGTAAAGAGGGCGCCAGAGAGCTGCAAGTGTTAAGTGGAACTGTAAGCGGGATATACATAAATCCCTGCAGTTCGTGGTACATAGAAAAGCAGTGGGATACCTAAAATAAGCCCCTGCTGTAAACTAAGAGGTCAATAGCCTTGTGTGTGGTTTTTTTCATCACATCGTGGAGTGGAGGGATAACTAAGATAAGCCCCCCTGCACATGTGATAGCCGTCTGTTGGCCTAAAGTCACCCCAACCCGTGACGTAGGGGTGACGGTCACGGTGTGAATCCTGACCCATTGGTGACAGCGGTCAGGGGAATCGTGACATTTGGTGGCAAGGCGGTGGGATATCTTAGAGCATTAGTGATTTGGTTTGAGTAATCATTCCTCTCACTAAAAACTTGCAGAAAGTTCTTGCGAGAACTCTGCGCAAATAAGTTTGGAGAACGAACTCAGTGTTTTATTAGTCTTGAGACAATTGTGTGTACTGGTAATTATCCCCCCCTTCCTCTTCGTTTTTCTATCCTATCTTTTATTTGGCAACCATGACTGCGAAAGGGGAAGCCTGGTACAACCAGCAGAAGAAGGACATTCTTGTTGGGATATGCATGTACCCTGGCCTGAACCCCAGGACAAGTCCAAGGCTCAAATGGTCGCTGACCTGGTGCAATTCGAAGCAGACCAAGCCAGGTCACAGAGCCCAGAGGCCGCAGAAGCCAGCACCAGCGAACATGGTGCTGCAGCAGCGGCCCAACCACTGAATGCCGGCTCTGTTAGCAATCCAGTCGAATTGGACCCCCACCTGCAGGCGGCCTTGAAAGAATTCCCCACTGACGACCATGAGGGACGCCGGCAGCTAATTCAGCAATACGGGCAGGAGGCCCAGGCCCAGCAAGCCGAGAGAGAGGCCCGAGCTGAGCGAGAGGCCCAGGCCCAGCGAGCCGAGCGGCAAGCGGAGCGGGAGTACCAGCTGCAGATGGCCCGACTGCAAATGCAGGGGTCGTCCCAGTCCAGCCGTGAGCCCAGCAGCGCTCAGATACCAAAGCCCCGGCCCGAGCACTTCCCTGTTATGGAGAAGGCCGGGACTTGGACACTTTTCTGCGGGCCTTTGAGAAAGCCTGCAGACAGTACCGGCTGCCTACAGATGAATGGGCCCGATACCTGACACCAGGGCTGAGAGGCAAAGCTCTGGAGGCGTTTGCTGCCCTCCCTCAAGAACAAGATGGTGACTTTGAGGCCATCAAGCAGGCTCTGATAGCCAAGTACCAGCTTACACCCGAGGTGTACCGTAGAAAGTTCCGGACCCTCCAACGTGGCCCACACGACAGCTACAGTGATGTGGTGCATGGACTGGGGACCCACTTTGACCAGTGGACCCAAGGACTGTCAGTGACCATCTTTGCACAGCTGCGAGACCTGATGATCAAAGACCAGTTCTTTCATCTTTGCCCAGCTGAGGTGCGACAGTTCATGATGGACAGAGAACCCAAAGACGTAACGAAAGTAGCGCAGATTGCCGATGCCTATGAGGCCAACCATAGATCGGAAGTGCGGAAGCCAGTCACCACCAGCTGGAGAGGGGGTAAGCCTGCAACCAACGCCAGTACCCCTGCCAGCCAAAAAACCAGAGGTCCTGGCCCCGTAGCCAACAGCACCAGACCTACCACCGAACCTCGCAAGTGTTTCATCTGCCATCAGACTGGTCATATCAGTCCCTCCTGCCCCACCAAGCAAAGGAACACCCCAGCCAAGGCCCCAGGGCCTAATAAAGCAGTTCTTTTGGTGGGTGGTGTGGTTGGGAGGGTGTGTGACAACGTACAGCCCGTCACTGTGGCAGGCCATGTTGCTACAGGCCTCAAGGACACCGGGGCTGAACGAACCCTCATCCGACCCGAACTGGCGGCCCCTGAAGAAATCATTACGGGGAAAACCCTAACTGTCACTGGGATTGGGGGCATCCGCTGTCCCTTACCGATGGCCCGGGTTTTTTTTGATTGGGGTGCCGGGAACGGGGTGAAGGAAGTGGGGCTGTCTGATAATTTGCCCACTGATGTTTTGTTGGGGACTGATTTGGGGAGGATGGTTGCATACTACGTCCCTGACACCTCTCCCCAATCTACTAATGGGGGTAAAGTTAACCCTGATGATGTTGATGATGGGAAATCGCATGTGTTACCTGACCATGCTTTATCTTGTAATGATGCATCTAATAACCATTTTTTTCCTAGGATTGATGGTGAAAATGTTGTACCTGTGCCAACTGAACCTGATAATGATTTTTCTGTGAAGCTTAATGTGTCCATAGGTACAGGCGTGCCCAGCCACGTCGCTCTGCAGAGTGAGACGGCTGAGGAACCCCTAACAGGGGCAAGTGTCGGTGCTACAGGAAATGGGGAGATGCATGGGAACCGTGAGGAAGGTGATGCCATGAAAGTGACCAGTGCCACCGAGGAAGGTAACTGGCCCATAAGTAGCACTGCCCCTGGAGTGTTGGGGGTGGATGGGGAGGTCGAGCCCATAGCAGCATTGGCTGATGGGCCTGTAGAAACCCCCGGGGAGACAGCCTACGTAGCTGCTGTCACCCGCAGTCAGAGTGCCCGGAACGCAGATAACTGTCTGCCTTCCGGACCCTCCTCAGTCATTACTGTGACTGAACCAGAGGTGGACCCAGAGCAGGTCCAAGAGGGCTCCCGTGGGGAAGGGACCCTGACATCGCTTCTGGCTTCCCCTAGCCAGGAGTTTCAGGCCGCTCTGCACACAGATGCGAGCCTAGAGAGTTTGAGACAACTTGCCGGGACGCCCTTCTCCGAGGCTGATAAGGAGAAGGTGTTCTGGGAACAAGGAAGGTTGTACCGGGAGACAGTACCCGGAGAATCACAAAAGGAGTGGTTGAGGGAAAGACAGCTGGTCGTCCCGCAGCAATTCCGGGGTGAGTTGTTGCGGATTGCCCATGAGATCCCGCTAGCTGGACACTTGGGGATCAGCAAAACTAAGGCCCGGCTGTCTCAACACTTCTATTGGCCTAAGATGGGGACAGATGTGTCAAACTACTGCCGCTCCTGTATCACTTGTCAAAGAGTGGGGAAGGCGGGGCCTGCTATTAAGGCTCCCCTGATCCCTTTGCCAGTGATAGAGGAGCCTTTCCAGAGGATCGCGGTGGACATTGTGGGCCCGCTGGCCGTCCCCAGGAGCTCTGGAAAGTAATATATCCTTACTGTGGTAGACTACGCTACCCGGTACCCAGAGGCAGTAGCTCTGTCGTCAACTAGGGCAGATAAGGTGGCGGATGCCCTGTTGGCTATCTTTTCACGTGTAGGGTTTCCCAGGGAAATGCTTACTGATCAAGGGACCCAATTTATGTCTCGCCTAATGGAGGCTCTCTGTAAGAGAATGTAGGTGACGCACCTGCTATCGAGTGCATATCACCCACAGACCAATGGCTTGTGTGAACGCTTTAATGGTACACTCAAACAGATGCTACGCATGCTGGTTGAGACTCAAGGGCGCGACTGGGAGCGGTACCTCCCATACCTGCTGTTCGCTTACCGAGAGGTTCCGCTGGCCTCGACGGGGTTCTCCCCCTTCGAGCTCCTGTATGGCAGGCGAGTCCGGGGACCCCTTGGGTTGGTAAGAGAATCCTGGGAAGAGGAGCCGAACCCTTCTGAAGTGTCCATAGTGGAGTATGTCATGCGCTTCCGTGACAAGATGCAGACCTTGACGCAGTTGGTGCATGAAAACATGACGCAGGCTCAGGCTGATCAGAAGCACTGGTACGACCAGAATGCCCGGGAGCAGCCCTACCACGTGGGTCAAAAGGTGTGGGTGCTGGTCCCCGTACCAACGGATAAGCTTCAGGCAGCCTGGGAGGGCCCGTACGTCGTCCACCAACAGCTCAACCCTGTCACTTACGTGGTCACGCTTGACCACGCTCGGGGTAGGCGAAAGGCCTTTCACGTCAACATGATGAAGGCTCATCACGAACGTGAACCTTTCGTCCTACCGGTCTGCAGCTTGCCCGAAGACGGTGAGGAAGACACCTTCCTGGACATGCTGGCCCAAGCCAAGGCCATTGGGTCCATCGAGGACGTGGAGGTAAGTGCCTCATTAACTGAACCCCAGCAGTTGCAGTTGCAAACCACACTGGAACCCTTCCGGGTCGTGTTCTCCAACCGACCTGGGAGGACTCAGTTAGCAGTCCACGAGGCGGACACCGGGAATCACGCCCCACTACGGCGAACACCCTATCGAATCTCTGACCAGGTGCAGCGGATTATGCGCCAAGAGATCGATGAGATGTTACAGCTGGGGGTGATTTGATGGTCAAAGAGCGCGTGGGCCTCACCTGTAGTTCTCGTGCCAAAGAAGGACCGGACCACCCGGTTCTGCGTGGACTACATAGTAACATAGTAACATAGTTAGTAAGGCCGAAAAAAGACATTTGTCCATCCAGTTCAGCCTATATTCCATCATAATAAATACCCAGATCTACGTCCTTCTACAGAACCTAATAATTGTATGATACAATATTGTTCTGCTCCAGGAAGACATCCAGGCCTCTCTTGAACCCCTCGACTGAGTTCGCCATCACCACCTCCTCAGGCAAGCAATTCCAGATTCTCACTGCCCTAACAGTAAAGAATCCTCTTCTATGTTGGTGGAAAAACCTTCTCTCCTCCAGACGCAAAGAATGCCCCTTGTGCCCGTCACCTTCCTTGGTATAAACAGATCCTCAGCGAGATATTTGTATTGTCCCCTTATATACTTATACATGGTTATTAGATCGCCCCTCAGTCGTCTTTTTTCTAGACTAAATAATCCTAATTTCGCTAATCTATCTGGGTATTGTAGTTCTCCCATCCCTGTTATGTCTGCTAATGAAAGGTGTAATGAAGGCAATCCAGAGACACAGTGTGCCTAGCGATCCGAGCGCACACAGTGATCTGACAAATACCCAAAAACAAAAGAACGAGCTCTGAGACGTGGAAACTCTGTAGACTGCACACCTACCTATCCTAAACACAACTGAAAGCGGCTGTGGATTGCGCCTAGCAACTACCTATGCAACTCGGCACAGCCTAAGAAACTAGCTAGCCTGAAGATAGAAAAATAGGCCTGACTTGCCCCCATAGAAATACCCCCAAAGGAAAAGGCAGCCCCCCACATATAATGACTGTGAGTAAGATGAAAAGACAAAACGTAGGGATGAAATAGATTCAGCAAAGTGGGGCCCGATAATCTTAGACAGAGCGAGGATAGTAAAGCGAACTTTGCAGTCTACAAAAAACCCTAAAGCAAAAACCACGCAAAGGGGGCAAAAAAGACCCACCGTGCCGAACTAACGGCACGGCGGTACACCCTTTGCTTCTCAGAGCTACCAGCAAAACAAAAGACAAGCTGGACAGAAAAAAAGCAACAAAATAGCAAAAAAGCACTTAGCTATACAGAGCAGCAGGTCACAGGAACAATCAGGAGAAGCTCAGATCCAACACTGGAACATTGACAAGGAGCAGGGATAGCAGCATCAGGTGGAGTTAAGTAACGAAGCAGTTAACGAGCTCACCAGAACACCTGAGGAAGGAAGCTCAGAAGCTGCAGTACCACTTGTGACCACAGGAGTGAATTCAGCCACAGAATTCACAACACATCCCCTTTATTAATTTTGTTGCCCTCCTTTGTACTCTCTCTAGTGCCATTATATCCATTATATCCTTCCTGAGCACTATAGGGGGCTCAACGCCATTACAGCCTCTGACGCGCACCCAATGCCGCGCATCGAGGAGCTGCTTGAGAAGTTAGCTGGCGCAAATTACCTAACAATAATGGATCTGAGTCGAGGATACTGGCAGATTCCCCTGAGCCCTGAGGCACAGGAGAAGTCCGCCTTTATCACACCTATTGGACTGTACGAGTCCACGGTCATGCCCTTTGGCATGAAGAATGCCCCTGTCACTTTCCAGCGGATGGTCAACCTCCTGCTTCAGGGACTGGAGAAGTACGCCGTGGCGTACTTGGATGACATTGCCATCTTCAGTTCCTCCTGGGAGGAACACCTGCAGCATTTCGAGGAGGTGCTCAGGCGAATTCACCAAGCAGGACTGACTATCAAGCCGGGAAAGTGTCAGATGGGCATGAGGGAGGTTCACTACCTGGGGCACCGGGTAGGCGGGAACACCCTGAAGCCAGAGCCTGACAAAGTGGGAGTGATCGTGAACTGGCCCACTCCCGTGACCAAGAAACAGGTGATGTCCTTCTTGGGCACTGCAGGGTACTATAGGCGCTTCGTACAGCACTATAGTAGCCTGGCAAAACCTTTGACGGACCTCACCAGGAAGAAGCTACCCCACATCGTCAACTGGACAGATGGCTGTGAGGGGGCCTTCCAGGCGTTGAAAACCGCACTGTGCAACGCCCCTGTGTTGAAAGCAGTCGACAGCAGTCGACTGTTCTTGGTGCAGACCGACGCCAGCGAGTTTGGCCTTGGTGCTGTACTCAGCCAGGTTGACTCGGAGGACCAAGAGCACCCCGTGTTATACCTGAGCCGGAAACTTTTGCCAAGGGAAGTGGCCTACTCCACCATCGAGAAGGAGTGCCTGGCCATAGTCTGGGCCCTGCAGCGCTTGCAGCCCTACTTGTACGGTCACCCCTTCACTGTGGTGACCGACCACAACCCTCTGCGCTGGCTAAACGCCATGTGTGGAACCAACGGCAGGTTGCTACGCTGGAGCCTTGCCCTTCAGCAGTTTGACTTCACCATTGAACACAAAACGGGCAGAGAGCATGGGAATGCCAATGGACTCTCCCGCCAGGGTGAACCTACTGAGGTGCCCATGGAGGCATACCGTGGGGTACTGCCTCCCTAGCGCACACCAAAAGGGGGAGGTGTCACGATATGGTATGAAATATCATAAGTAGTTCTCTTGCTAGCCTGCGTGGGCTAAGCCCCCCTTCTTGGAGTGATACTGCCACAGTTGGTAGCTTCAAATTCCTGACTTTCAACTCCCAAGCCCCTTCCCTTTCATTCAGCCAAGAGCTGCTTTGCCAATGTACTGGGGGAAGTTTTATGGCCGAACAGTATTTACGACCAGGTTAGAATCTTGCACTAGCTGGAACTGGAAAAATGGCTCCAAAAATTCATGAAAGATCCTTTGTTTAGTTTTTGTTAGATATTAGGCAAACGATTTAAGCTAGAAATACGAAAATATATATTCTTATTCTCACTCGGTGTATCTACCCATCCCGCGAAACACGGGCTTCTAACTCCATCTGGTAAAGAAGTAGGGATTTCTCTGTAAATATGTATCCCAGATAGGACAGATTTGATCTCATTAGAATGCTCACGTTAATCCGAGATGAATTATGGGTTTGTTAGGACTATGTCATGTTTTGTAGTGAAGTTATAGCAAGTAGATAAATTTAAGATTGAAGTACTCAGAATGTAGAGAGAGGAGGGTCTGGATAAGACAGCCTTTCTGTGATGTCACAGCCTTAAGGTTTTAAGAGTCTGGCAGGCTTCCCCAGCTCAGTCTTCTGCTTGATTTCTTCTTCTGGACTTCTTGTCTTCTCCTGAAGCCAGCAGCATGTCCAAATGAGCTGGGACGTATGGTTGCCTGTCATGCGTTGAACATGTGAGTGTTACTTTTTTTCATTTATTCCCTGTTTATTTCATAATTACCCTTGTACATATTTGCAATTGTCTCATTTGTAACATCTTTATAAAATATTTTTGATAAAGCACTGCCTAATTTTTTTTATGGAATATAATATTTAATATTAGTTCGTTCTCCTGTTCTAAACCGTACCCTAAGTCTTCTGAAGGGAAATATGCTACTGTTACTGTTGTGTTAGGTTAGCTTCGGGCCCGTTTAATCGAAGCTGGTGGCAGCATACATTTTGTACTGGGTAGTTGGGTGGCGTTATAGCGACTGCGGCGTTGATAATTATTGATCCTGCCTAAGTGGGAGTAGTTTATTGCGTCGCTGCAGCGTGCCCAATAGCCAGTACATAGCAGGCAGCCTTTCTGGCGACTAATTACCCAGGGTGCAGTACCTAATCTGACCTGAGAGTAAAGGGGGCGCCAGAGAGCTGCAAGTGTTAAGTGGAACTGTAAGCGGGATATACATAAATCCCTGCAGTTCGTGGTACATAGAAAAGCAGTGGGATACCTAAAATAAGCCCCTGCTGTAAACTAAGAGGTCAATAGCCTTGTGTGTGGTTTTTTTCATCACATCGTGGAGTGGAGGGATAACTAAGATAAGCCCCCCTGCACATGTGATAGCCGTCTGTTGGCCTAAAGTCACCCCAACCCGTGACGTAGGGGTGACGGTCACAGTGTGAATCCCGACCCATTGGTGACAGCGGTCAGGGGAATCGTGACAGTTTCCCCTTGCAGCCTTTGCAGAACCCTATTCCTTTAAGGGGCATTGATGCTACACCCTTGGCTAAAAATAAGCCCCAGTTTTGGACACAGGTGACCATGTGCATGGCGCCAGCCCATCAGGAAGATTGTCGTTTTCTGGTGTTGCATAATTTGCATGATGCTATTGTGCTGGGTTTTCCATGGTTAGAAGTACATAATCCTGTGTTGGATTGGAAGTCCATGTCTGTGACTAGTTGGGGTTGTCAGGGGGTTCATAATGATGTTCCTCTGATGTCTATCGCCCCTTCTTCCTCTTCTGAAATTCCTGAGTTTTTGTCAGATTTCCAGGATGTATTCGATGAGCCCAAGTCCAGTTCCCTTCCACCGCATAGGGACTGTGATTGTGCTATTGACTTGACTCCAGGTTGTAAGTTCCCTAAGGGCCGACTTTTCAACCTGTCTGTGCCAGAACATACCGCCATGCGGAGCTATATTAAGGAGTCTTTGGAGAAAGGGCATATTCGGCCATCTTCTTCACCATTGGGAGCAGGTTTTTTTTTTGTTGCCAAGAAGGATGGCTTCTTGAGACCCTGTATTGATTATCGCCTCTTGAATAAGATCACGGTCAAATTTCAATATCCTTTGCCTTTCCTTTCTGATTTGTTTGCTAGGATTAAAGGGGCTAGTTGGTTTACTAAGATTGACCTTCGAGGGGCATATAATCTTGTTCGTATTAAGCAGGGTGACGAATGGAAAACTGCATTTAATACGCTCGAAGGCCATTTTGAATACCTTGTGATGCCATTCGGACTCTCTAATGCTCCATCTGTGTTCCAGTCCTTCATGCATGATATCTTTCAGAGTTATCTTGATAAATTCATGATTGTATATTTGGATGATATTTTGATTTTTTCCGATGATTGGGAGTCTCATGTGAAACAGGTCAGGATGGTTTTTCAGATCCTTCGTGAGAATGCTTTATTTGTGAAGGGGTCTAAGTGTCTCTTTGGAGTGCAGAAGGTTTCTTTTTTCAGCTTAATTTTTTCTCCCTCATCTATAGAAATGGATCCGGTTAAGGTTCAGGCCATTCATCATTGGATTCAGCCCACATCTGTGAAGAGCCTTCAGAAATTTTTGGGCTTTGCTAATTTTTATCGCAGTTTGATTGCCAACTTCTCCAGTGTGGTTAAACCCCTGACCGATTTGACGAAGAAGGGCGCTGATGTGACTAATTGGTCCTCCGCGGCTGTTTCTGCCTTTCAGGAGCTTAAACGTCGATTTACTTCTGCCCCTGTGTTGCGTCAGCCGGATGTTTCTCTTCCATTTCAGGTTGAGGTTGACGCGTATGAGATTTGGGCAGGGGCCATTTTGTCTCAGAGGAATTCTGATGGTTCCTTGATGAAACCGTGTGCCTTCTTTTCTCTGAAGTTTTCGCCTGCAGAACACAATTATGATGTCGGCAATCAGGAGTTGTTGGCTATGAAGTGGGCATTTGAGGAGTGGCGACATTGGCTTGAGGGGGCCAAGCACCGTATTGTGGTCCTGACCGATCATAAGAATCTGATTTACCTCGAGTCTGCCAAACGGTTGAATCCTAGACAGGCTCGATGGTCCCTGTTTTTCTCCCGTTTTGATTTTGTGGTCTCGTATCTTCCAGGTTCTAAGAATGTTAAGGCTGATGCCCTCTCTAGGAGTTTTTTGCCTGATTCCCCTGGGGTCCTTGAGCCGGTCGGCATTCTGAAGGAAGGGGTGATTCTTTCTGCCATCTCCCCTGATTTACGACGGGTTCTTCAGGAATTTCAGGCTAATAAACCTGACCGCTGTCCAGTGGGGAAACTGTTTGTTCCTGATAGATGGACTAGTAAAGTGATTTCTGAGGTTCATTGTTCTGTGTTGGCTGGCCATCCTGGGATTTTTGGTACCAGAGATTTGGCTGGTAGATCCTTCTGGTGGCCTTCTTTGTCGGGGGATGTGCGTTCTTTTGTGCAGTCCTGTGGGACTTGTGCACGGGCCAAGCCTAGCTGTTCCCGTGCTAGTGGGTTGCTTTTGCTTTTGCCGGTCCCTGAGAGGCCTTGGACGCATATTTCTATGGATTTTATTTCAGATCTTCCGGTTTCCCAGAGGATGTCTGTTATCTGGGTGGTTTTTGAACGGTTTTCTAAGATTACAAACAAGAAAGCACCGGCGCACTACAATAATATTATTAATACATATGAAAGGGGTGCAGAAGAGTGGGAATATACAATTTTGGGCACAAAAAGAAGAAAAAAGACCCACTCTCAATAATACTGCACACCACTATTAGTAAGGAATATAAAAAAAGGTAAACTTTTATTGATGTAAAAATCTAAAAACATCTAAAACACATTATAACCCCACCAAACTACAGAAGATCCTGCCAATTGTCGAAGAGGTCAACAGCATATATATATATATGTATATCTGAAATAACATATAATAATTAGTGTTGAGCATTCCGATACCGCAAGTATCGGGTATCGGCCGATACTTGCGGTATCGGAATTCCGATACCGAGATCCGATATTTTTGTGATATCGGGTATCGGTATCGGAAGTGTAAAATAAAGAATTAAAATAAAAAATATTGTTATATTCACCTCTCCGGCGGCCCCTGGACATCAGCGGGAGGATCCGGCGTCCGGCACGGCTTCTTTCTTCAAAATGCGCGCCTTCAGGACCTGTGGAATGACGTCCCGGCTTCTGATTGGTCGCGTGCCGCCCATGTGACCGCCACGCGACCAATCAGAAGCCGCGACGTCATTCCTCAGCTAAAGTCCTAGAATGAGCGCCTTCTAGGACCTGAGGAATGACGTCGCGGCTTCTGATTGGTCGCGTGGCGGTCACATGGGCGGCACGCGACCAATCAGAAGCCGGGACGTCATTCCACAGGTCCTGAAGGCGCGCATTTTGAAGAAAGAAGCCGTGCCGGACGCCGGATCCTCCCGCTGATGTCCAGGGGCCGCCGGAGAGGTGAATATAACAATATTTTTTATTTTAATTCTTTATTTTACACTTTAATATGGATCCCAGGGCCTGAAGGAGAGTTTCCTCTCCTTCAGACCCTGGGATCCATGAGGATACATTCCGATACTTGATGTCCCATTGACTTGTATTGGTATCGGATATCGGTATCGGCGATATCCGATATTTTTCGGGTATCGGCCGATACTATCCGATACCGATACTTTCAAGTATCGGACGGTATCGCTCAACACTAATAATAATATAACAAAAATATGAAATGCCAATGTGTGACTAATCCCTCCATGTTCAAGGCCCTAGTGGCTGGTAGATACCCCAAGGGTGAGTATGTACATCAAATAACTAACCAACTATCTGGTAAGATGTAGCACAACAATCAGTACAATACTATACCCTGCCATGCCTGTGTGCCAAGGAGATTGCTGAAATAGAGCCGGGAGGGGTGATAAAAATCCACCAGTGTGTATACAGGCCTGGTAGCGCTGCAGCGGTGATAATGACACTGAAATGCCCCGTAAAAAACAGAGGAGCACTGTGCCTAGATACCCAAAAAAAGGGGGCATGAACTCCAAGGGGCACAGAAGGAAGCCCGGGACTGACAATACGCGGGACCCTGTTATGACCTGGTGGTTAGGAGCACCCGGCACGACCTGATAGTTAAACTCACACAGGACAAGCTCTGGGATGTGGGAGCTCTGCTGACCGCAGGCCCTAATCCTATCACAACAACTAGAAATAGCTGTGGAGCGTTCCTGACTCTCCCTAGACGCCTCTTCACAGCCGAAGAACTAGCTAGCCCTAGAGATAGAAAATAAAGCCTTCCTTGCCTCAGAGAAATTTCCCCAAAGGAAAAGGCAGCCCCCCACAAATATTAACTGTGAGTAAAGATGAAAATCACAAACACAGAAATTAAACAGGTTTTAGCAAAGGGAGGCCAGACTAACTAAATAGACAGAGGATAGGAAAGGTATCTTTGCAGTCAGCACAAAAAACTACAAAAAAACACGCAGAGTGTGCAAAAAGACCCCCGCACCGACTCACGGCGCGGAGGCGCCACCCTGCATCCCAGAGCTTCCAGCTAGCAACACAAAATCATGAAAGCAAGCTGGACTAGAAAACCAAGAACAGAAAATAACAATCGGGGACTTAGCTTCTTGCAGGAAGAGACAGGTCTCCAGAAGATCGAAGAGCGAACTGAACCAGCACAGGAACATTGACAGCTGGCATGGAGTAACGATCTGAGTGGAGTTAAATAGAGCAGCCAACCAAAGGATAAACCATGTCACCTGTGCAAGGAACCTCAGAAGCAGCAGCTTCACTCACAGCCACCAGAGGGAGTCCACGGACAGAACCCGACGAAGTACCATTCACGACCACAGGGGGGAGCTCGACAACAGAATCCACAACAGTACCCCCCCCTTGAGGAGGGGTCACCGAACCCTCACCAGAGCCCCCAGGCCGATCAGGATGAGCTTAATGAAAGGCCCGAACTAGATTAGCAGCATGAACATCAGAGGCAAAAACCCAGGAATTATCTTCCTGACCATAACCCTTCCACTTGACCAGGTACTGGAGTTTCCGTCTCGAAACACGAGAATCCAAAATCTTCTCCACCACATACTCCAACTCCCCCTCGACCAACACCGGGGCAGGAGGATCAACGGAGGGAACCATAGGCGCCACGTATCTCCGCAACAACGACCTATGGAACACATTATGGATGGCAAAAGGAGCTGGAAGGTCCAAACGAAATGACACAGGATTAAGAACTTCAGAAATCTTATATGGCCCAATGAAACGAGGCTTAAACTTAGGAGAGGAAACCTTCATAGGAACATGACGAGATGACAACCAAACCAAATCCTCAACACGAAGTCGGGGACCAACACAGCGCCGGCGGTTAGCGAAACGTTGAGCCTTCTCCTGGGACAATGTCAAATTGTCCACCACATGAGTCTAAATCTGCTGCAACCTGTCCACCACCGTATCCACACCAGGACAGTCCGAAGGCTCAACCTGCCCTGAAGAGAAACGAGGATGGAAACCAGAATTACAGAAAAAAGGAGAAACTAAAGTAGTCAAGCTGGCCCGATTATTAAGGGCGAACTCAGCCAAAGGCAAGAAGGACACCCAATCATCCTGATCAGCAGAAACAAAGCATCTCAGATATCTTTCCAAAGTCTGATTAGTTCGTTCGGTTTGGCCATTAGTCTGAGGATGGAAAGCCGAAGAAAAAGACAAATCAATGCCCATCTTAGCACAAAAGGACCACCAAAACCTCGAAACAAACTGGGAACCTCTGTCCGAGACGATGTTCTCTGGAATGCCATGCAAACGAACCACATGCTGGAAAAACAATAGCACCAAATCAGAGGAGGAAGGCAATTTAGACAAGGGTACCAAATGGACCATCTTAGAAAAGCGATCACAAACCACCCAAATGACCGACATCCTTTGAGAAACAGGGAGATCCGAAATAAAATCCATGGAAATATGCGTCCAGGGCCTCTTCGGGACCGGCAAGGGCAAAAGCAACCAGCTGGCACGAGAACAGCAGGGCTTAGCCCGAGCACAAGTCCCACAGGACTGCACAAAAGAACGCACATCCCGTGACAAAGAAGGCCACCAAAAGGATCTAGCCACCAAATCTCTGGTACCAAAGATTCCAGGATGACCAGCCAACACCGAACAATGAACCTCAGAGATAACTCTACTAGTCCATCTATCAGGGACAAACAGTTTCTCCACTGGATAATGGTCAGGTCTATCAGCCTGAAACTTCTGCAGCACGCGCCACAATCAGGGGAGATGGCAGACAAAATTACCCCCTCTATAAGAATACCCGCCGGCTCCGGAACACCCGGAGAGTCAGGCACAAAACTCCTTAACAGGGCATCAGCCTTCACATTCTTAGATCCCGGAAGGTATGAAACCACAAAATCAAAACGGGAGAAAAAGAGGGACCATCGAGCCTGTCTAGGATTCAACCGCTTGGCAGACTCGAGATAAGTCAAATTCCTGTGATCCGTCAAGACCACCACGCGATGTTTAGCTCCTTCAAGCCAATGTCGCCACTCCTCGAATGCCCACTTCATGGCCAACAACTCTCGATTGCCAACATCATAATTGCGCTCAGCAGGCGAGAATTTTCTAGAAAAGAAGGCACATGGTTTCATCACCGAGCCATCAGAACTTCTCTGCGACAAAACAGCCCCTGCTCCAATCTCAGAAGCATCAACCTCGACCTGAAACGGGAGCGAAACATCTGGCTGGCACAACACAGGGGCAGAAGAAAAACGACGCTTCAACTCCTGAAAAGCCTCTACAGCCGCAGAGGACCAATTGACCACATCAGCACCTTTCTTGGTCAAATCAGTCAACGGTTTAGCAATACTAGAAAAATTAGCAATGAAGCGACGGTAAAAATTAGCAAAGCCCAGGAACTTCTGCAGGCTCTTCACAGATGTCGGCTGAGTCCAATCAAAAATGGCCTGAACTTTAACAGGGTCCATCTCGATAGTAGAAGGGGAAAAAATGAACCCCAAAAATGAAACCTTCTGAACTCCAAAGAGACACTTTGACCCCTTCACAAACAAGGAATTCGCACGAAGGACCTGGAAGACCATTCTGACCTGCTTCACATGAGACTCCCAATCATCCGAAAAGACCAAAATGTCATCCAAATATACAATCATGAATCTATCCAGGTACTCTCGAAAGATGTCATGCATAAAGGACTGAAACACAGATGGAGCATTAGAAAGCCCGAATGGCATAACCAGGTATTCAAAATGGCCCTCGGGCGTATTAAATGCTGTTTTCCATTCATCGCCCTGTTTAATTCGCACAAGATTATACGCCCCACGAAGATCTATCTTGGTGAACCAACTAGCCCCCTTAATCCGAGCAAACAAATCAGACAGCAGCGGCAAAGGATACTGAAATTTGACTGTGATCTTATTAAGAAGGTGGCAATCAATACAAGGTCTCAAAGAGCCATCCTTCTTGGCCACAAAAAAGAACCCTGCTCCCAATGGTGACGACGACGGGCGAATATGACCCTTCTCCAAGGATTCCTTTACATAACTCCGCATAGCGGCGTGCTCTGGCACAGATAAATTCAACAGACGGCCCTTAGGAAACTTACTACCAGGAATCAAATTAATAGCACAATCGCAATCCCTATGAGGAGGTAGGGCACCGGATTTGGGCTCCTCACATACATCCCGGTAATCTGATAAAAACTCAGGAACTTCAGAAGGAGCGGAAGGCGAAATTGACAACAATGGAACATCACCATGTACCCCTTGACAACCCCAGCTGGACACAGACATAGATTTCCCATCTAACACTGGATTTTGGACCTGTAGCCATGGCAACCCCAAAACGACCACATCATGCAGATTATGCAACACCAAAAAGCGAATATCCTCCTGATGTGCAGGAGCCATGCACATAGTCAATTGAGTCCAGTACTGAGGCTTATTCTTGGCCAAATGCGTAGCATCAATTCCTCTCAATGGAATAGTGGAATAGGATACTGCAAGGGCTCCAAGAAAAAACCACAGCGCCTGGCAAACTCCAAGTCCATCAAATTCAGGGCAGCGCCTGAATCCACAAACGCCATAACAGAATAGGACAACAGAGAGCAAATCAGAGTAATGGACAAAAGAAATTTAGACTGTACAGTACCAATGGTGGCAGACCTAGCGAACCGCTTAGTGCGCTTAGGACAATCGGAGATAGCATGAGTGGATTCACCACAGTAAAAACACAGCCCATTCCGACGTGTGTTCTTTCCGTTCAGCTCTGGTCAAAGTCCTATCACACTGCATAGGCTCAGGCCTATGCTCAGAGAATACCGCCAGATGGTGCACAGCTTTGCGCTCACGCAAGCGCCGATCGATCTGAATTGCCAAGGACATAGACTCATTCAGACCAGCAGGCATGGGAAATCCCACCATGACATCCTTAAGGGCTTCAGAAAGACCCTTTCTGAATATTGCCGCCAGGGCACACTCATTCCATTGAGTAAGCACAGACCATTTTTTAAACTTCTGACAGTACACCTCTGCTTCATCCTGACCCTGACACAAAGCCAGCAAGATTTTCTATCCCTGATTAACTGAATTTGGTTCATTATAAAGCAATCCAAGCGCCAGAAAAAACGCATCAACATCACGCAATGCAGGATCTCCTGGCGCAAGGAAAAATGCCCAGTCTTGAGGGTCACCACGCAACAAGGAAATAATGATTTTTACTTGTTGAACGGGGTCACCAGAGGAGCGGGGTTTCAAAGCTAGAAACAGTTTACAATTATTTTTGAAATTCAGAAACTTAGCTCTCTCCCCAGAAAATAAATCAGGAATAGGAATTCTAGGCTCTAACATAGGATTCTGAACCACAAAATCTTGAATGTTTTGTACCCTTGCAGTGAGATGATCCACACAAGAGGACAGACCTTGAATGTCCATCACTACACCTGTGTCCTGAACCACCCAAAGGTCTAGGGGAAAAGATAGACAAAACACAGTGCAAAGAAAAAAAAATGGTCTGAGAGCTTCTCTCATCCCTCTATTGAGATGCATTAATACTTTGGGCCAGCTGTACTGTTATGACCTGGTGGTTAGGAGCACCCGGCACGACCTGATAGTTAAGCTCACACAGGACAAGCTCTGGGATGTGGGAGCTCTGCTGACCGCAGGCCCTAATCCTATCACAACAACTAGAAATAGCCGTGGAGCGTTCCTGACTCTCCCTAGATGCCTCTTCACAGCCGAAGAACTAGCTAGCCCTAGAGATAGAAAATAAAGCCTACCTTGCCTCAGAGAAATTTCCCCAAAGGAAAAGGCAGCCCCCCACAAATATTAACTGTGAGTAAAGATGAAAATCCCAAACACAGAAATTAAACAGGTTTTAGCAAAGGGAGGCCAGACTAACTAAATAGACAGAGGATAGGAAAGGTATCTTTGCGATCAGCACAAAAAACTACAAAAAACCACGCAGAGTGTGCAAAAAGACCCCCGCACCGACTCACGGTGCGGAGGCGCCACCCTGCATCCCAGAGCTTCCAGCTAGCAAGACAAAATCATGAAAGCAAGCTGGACTAGAAAACCAAGAAGAGAAAATAACAATCGGGGACTTAGCTTCTTGCAGGAAGAGACAGGTCTCCAGAAGATCGAAGAGCGAACTGAACCAGCACAGGAACATTGACAGCTGGCATGGAGTAACGATCTGAGTGGAGTTAAATAGAGCAGCCAACCAAAGGATAAACCACGTCACCTGTGCAAGGAACCTCAGAAGCAGCAGCTTCACTCACAGCCACCAGAGGGAGTCCACGGACAGAACTCGCCGAAGTACCATTCACGACCACAGGAGGGAGCGCGACAACAGAATCCACAACAGGACCCTGTTGTGAATTCTGTTGTCGAGCTCCCTCCTGTGGTCATGAATGGAACTTCGGCTGGTTTTGTCAATGGGCTTCCTCTGGTGGATGTGAGTGGGGCTGCGGCTTCTGAGGTTCCTTCCACAGGTGACGAGGTTAATTCGTTAGCTGCTGCTCTATTTAACTCCACCTAGATCTTTGCTCCATGCCTCCAGTCAATGTTCCAGTATTGGTCTTGTTCACTCCTGGATCGTTCTTGTGACCTGTCTTCCCTGCATAAGCTAAGTTTTTGCTTGTGTTTCTTTATTTTGCTATTTTTCTGTCCAGCTTGCTAGTTTGATTGTTTTCTTGCTTGCTGGTAGCTCTGGGACGCAGAGGGAGCACCTCCGCACCGTGAGTCGGTGCGGAGGGTCTTTTTGCGTCCTCTGCATGGTCTTTTGTAGTATTTTTGTGCTGACCGCAAAGTGACCTTTCCTATCCTCAGTCTGTTCAGTAAGTCGGGCCTCACTTTGCTAAATCTATTTCATCGCTGTGTTTGTAATTTTCATCTTTACTCACAGTCATTATATGTGGGGGGCTGCCTTTTCCTTTGGGGAATTTCTCTGAGGCAAGGTAGGCTTTTATTTCTATCTTCAGGGCTAGCTAGTTTCTTAGGCTGTGACGAGTTGCATAGGGAGCGTTAGGAGCAATCCACGGCTGCTTCTAGTTTGTGTGATAGGTTTAGGGATTGCGGTCAGCAGAGTTCCCACGTCTCAGAGCTCGTCCTATATTACTGATAACTATCAGGTCATTTTGTGTGCTCTTAACCATCAGGTCCATTATTGTCCTAACCACCAAGTCATAACAGGACCCGTACCAGGGCAGGAGACCTCAGGGAGGAGGGAAAAGTGGAAGGATCCGCGTGGGGAAAGCACCATACGCGTGTCGCCGTTACAAGGACGGCTTCATCAGGGGAAAGTGATGAAGGAGCCATCAATGAAAGTTTAAATACCTTGCGGTGAGAGCCAGGCAGAACCAGAAATGACGCGAGAAGGGCAAAAAGAATAGGACAGGCAGGCGTCCCTGCCAGTAGTACGTAATGCGCATGCGCCAGGAGGAATTCAGCGCAGCACATAATGTACAATACAGAATGAAATGGAGAGTAACAGAGGCCCAAATAGGGAGTATATCTGAAGGATCGGACCTGGGCAGAAACAAAGAATGACGGATAACACAAAAGCTAATCAACAAACAATAAAACAAAGGACCAGACAAGACATATCACAAACGTGTAAAACAAAACATATGGCCCATGCATCAGACAACCATATAAAAATAATAAACACACAAAAACGAACCAAATGAATGAGTAATTGTACATGCTGTACCATTAGTAGCATAAGCTTGAGATGCAAATAAGATGTTTGAAAAGCATATAGCCTGCAAATGATGATAAGGAGTAGAATTGTATCAAGTAGGGTTGAGCGACCTTGACTTTTTTAGAGTCGAGTCGGGTTTCGCAAAACCCGACTATCTCAAAAGTCGGGTTGAGTGAAATCGGCCGATTATGTCGTAAAGTCGGGATCGACCGAAACACGAAACCCAATGCAAGTCAATGGGGCAGCATAGTCGGCAGTGAGTGGGGGCCAGGAAAACACCTAGAGTGCACATTTTAATGCCAAAACCATGCATTCTTCTTAATGAAGCTTGTCAACCTTAATTTCCCTTATAATAATAGTTAGGCGTTGGAAATTGGGGGTCATTTGGCTAAAGTTGTGGGGGGTAGGGCTGGTTCAAGTATTTAGTGGGCCCAGGTAATCTGGACCACCTCAGGGCAGTGGAGCAGGGAGAGGTAAGTATTAAAACTTTGCAAGTGCTGTGATCCTGAGCAAGCAGGGGGGGCCCACTCGTTGGCATTGGCACTGGCACAGGGCCCCTCAAAATACGGTGGTGTGTTTGCACGGCGGGGGCGCCTCCCACCGGCAGCGACACTTTTGCATACTATGAGGGGCCCTGTGCCAGTGACGTCGCCAACGAGTATTCCTCCCCCCACCAGCTGAAGGAACCTGCACTTTCATCTGCACCTTCCTCTTTGTAAGGTGGTATGGTATGCTGGAAGGGGAACCTGACTTTCAGCAGGGTCACATTCTGGCTGTGTAGCGTGCACGGGGAATGTAGCGTTCTGGGTCAATGTACCAGCAGACTCATCTATCACTGGCTGGGCAATGGGCAGGATGAGGAGGAAACACAGATATAGGCCCAAAGAATAAAGTGGGTTAAATGCAGTTCAAAATTGGTAAGAGGACTAACCAGGGGGCATTGCTTTGTTCAGTGGAGGACAACTGTAATGAGAGGCTGACACAGAGAGTAGGCCCAAATCAGTAAGTAGTCTAAATGCAGTTCAAAATTGGCAACAGTAGTAAACAGGCGGCACAGCTTTGTTCAGTGGAGGAGAACAGCAAGGAGCGGCAGACACCGATAGTAGGCCCCAACCCAACTAGTAGGCCAAATGCAGTCTAACATTAACAACTACTTAACGAGAGCCTGAAAATGGAATTTCAGGACAGGAAACCAGGAGAACAGCAAGGAGTGGCAGACACTGGTAGAAGGCCCCAACCCAAGTACTAGCCCCACTGCAGTTTGATTTAAAAACTATTTAACGAGAGCCTGAAGATCAAAGCTCAGGAAAGGCAACCCGGAGAACACCTTGGAGCGGCAGACACTGGTAGTAGGCCCCAACCCAAGTACTAGCCCCACTGCAGTTTGATTAAAACAATGTTTAACAAGAGCCTGAAGATCGAAGCTCAGGAAAGGCAACCCGGAGAACACCTTGGAGCGACAGACACTGGTAGTAGGCCCCAACCCAAGTACTAGCCCCACTGCAGTTTGATTAAAAAAATGTTTAACAAGAGCCTGAAGATCGAAGCTCAGGAAAGGCAACCCGGAGAACACCTTGGAGCGTCAGACACTGGTAGTAGGCCCCAACCCAAGTACTAGCCCCACTGCAGTTTGATTAAAAAAATGTTTAACAAGAGCCTAAAGATCGAAGCTCAGGAAAGGCAACCCGGAGAACACCTTGGAGCGTCAGACACTGGTAGTAGGCCCCAACCCAAGTACTAGCCCCACTGCAGTTTGATAAAAAAAATGTTTAACAAGAGCCTGAAGATCGAAGCTCAGGAAAGGCAACCCGGAAAACACCTTGGAGCGTCAGACACTGCTAGTAGGCTCCAACCCAAGTACTAGCCCCACTGCAGTTTGATTTAAAAACTATTTAACGAGAGCCTGAAGATCAAAGCTCAGGAATGGCAACCCGGAGAACAACTTGGAGCGTCAGACACTGGTAGTAGGCCCAAACCCAAGTACTAGCCCCACTGCAGTTTGATTTAAAAACTATTTAACGAGAGCCTGAAGATCAAAGCTCAGGAAAGGCAACCCGGAGAACACCTTGGAGCGTCAGACACTGGTAGTAGGCCCCAACCCAAGTACTAGCCCCACTGCAGTTTGATAAAAAAAATGTTTAACAAGAGCCTGAAGATCGAAGCTCAGGAAAGGAAACCCGGAGAACACCTTGGAGCGTCAGACACTGCTAGTAGGCTCCAACCCAAGTACTAGCCCCACTGCAGTTTGATTTAAAAACTATTTAACGAGAGCCTGAAGATCAAAGCTCAGGAATGGCAACCCGGAGAACAACTTGGAGCGTCAGACACTGGTAGTAGGCCCCAACCCAAGTACTAGCCCCACTGCAGTTTGATTTAAAAACTATTTAACGAGAGCCTGAAGATCAAAGCTCAGGAAAGGCAACCCGGAGAACACCTTGGAGCGGCAGACACTGGTAGTAGGCCCCAACCCAAGTACTAGCCCCACTGCAGTTTGATTAAAAAAATGTTTAACAAGAGCCTGAAGATCGAAGCTCAGGAAAGGCAACCCGGAGAACACCTTGGAGCATCAGACACTGGTAGTAGGCCCCAACCCAAGTACTAGCCCCACTGCAGTTTGATTAAAAAACTATTTAACGAGAGCCTGAAGATCAAAGCTCAGGAATGGCAACCCGGAAAACACCTTGGAGCGTCAGACACTGGTAGTAGGCCCCAACCCAAGTACTAGCCCCACTGCAGTTTGATTTAAAAACTATTTAACGAGAGCCTGAAGATCAAAGCTCAGGAAAGGCAACCCGGAGAACACCTTGGAGCGGCAGACACTGTTAGTAGGCCCCAACCCAAGTACTAGCCCCACTGCAGTTTGATTAAAAAAATGTTTAACAAGAGCCTGAAGATCGAAGCTCAGGAAAGGCAACCCGGAGAACACCTTGGAGCGGCAGACACTGGTAGTAGGCCCCAACCCAAGTACTAGCCCCACTGCAGTTTGATTTAAAAACTATTTAACGAGAGCCTGAAGATCAAAGCTCAGGAAAGACAACCCGGAAAAAAACTTGGAGCGTCAGACACTGCTAGTAGGCCCCAACCCAAGTACTAGCCCCACTGCAGTTTGATTAAAAAAATGTTTAAAAAGAGCCTGAAGATCGAAGCTCAGGAAAGGCAACCCGGAGAACACCTTGGAGCATCAGACACTGGTAGTAGGCCCCAACCCAAGTACTAGCCCCACTGCAGTTTGATTAAAAAAATGTTTAACAAGAGCCTGAAGATCGAAGCTCAGGAAAGGCAACCCGGAGAACACCTTGGAGCATCAGACACTGGTAGTAGGCCCCAACCCAAGTACTAGCCCCACTGCAGCTTGATTTAAAAACTATTTAACGAGAGCCTGAAGATCAAAGCTTAGGAATGGCAACCCGGAGAACACCTTGGAGCGGCAGACACTGGTAGTAGGCCTTAAACCAAATATTTGGCTCAATGCAGTTTATAAAATGTTCCAGTGGTACACAGGCAGCATTGGTGTGGTAAGCGGAGGACAATTTCTATTTGGGACTGCAGACAGACTTAGTAGGCTGTCCCCTGTGGACCATGCATCCACCACATTAACCCAGTGGCCGGTAATGGACATGTAACCTTCCGTGGACATGCCTACTGGTCCATGCATCTGTTGTCAGGTGCACCTTTCTACTATTAGATTGCCTGAGAGCATGGACAATGCGGATTTTTACATGATGGTGGAGGGCTGGGATGGCTTTTCTCGCAAAAGAAGTGACGACTGGGTAGCTCTTACCGTGGTACAGTGTAGTCCATCTGGGCTTTATAATTATAAAATAAAGAAAAAAAGTAGGCTGTAGGCACTTTAAAATAGGTTCCAGGGGTACACGGGCGGCAGTGGACAGGTCACTGGAGGACTAGTGGAAGGAGGGACCGCAGACAGGCGTAGTAGGCCTAACATAACAAAATTTGGCTGTAGGCACTTTTAAATTGGTTCCAGGGGTACACGGGCAGCAGTGGTCTGGTCAGTGGAGGACTAGTGGAAGGAGGGACCGCAGACAGGCCTAGTAGGCCTAACATAACAAAATTTAGCTGTAGGCACTTTTAAATTGGTTCAAGGGGGACACGTGTTGTGAATTCTGTGGCTGAATTCACTCCTGTGGTCACATGTGGTACTGCAGCTTCTGAGCTTCCTTCCTCAGGTGTTCTGGTGAGCTCATTAGCTGCTTCGTTACTTAACTCCACCTGATGCTGCTATCCTTGCTCCTAGTCAATGTTCCAGTGTTGGATCTGAGCTTCTCCTGATTGTTCCTGTGACCTGCTGCTCTGTATAGCTAAGTGCTTTTTTGCTATTTTGTTGCTTTTTTTCTGTCCAGCTTGTCTTTTGTTTTGCTGGAAGCTCTGAGACGCAAAGGGTGTACCGCCGTGCCGTTAGTCCGGCACGGTAGGTCTTTTTTGCCCCCTTTGCGTGGTTTTTGCTTTAGGGTTTTTTGTAGACTGCAAAGTTCGCTTTACTGTCCTCGCTCTGTCTAAGATTATCGGGCCCCACTTTGCTGAATCTATTTCATCCCTACGTTTTGTCTTTTCATCTTACTCACAGTCATTATATGTGGGGGGCTGCCTTTTCCTTTGGGGTATTTCTCTGGGGGCAAGTCAGGCCTATTTTTCTATCTTCAGGCTAGCTAGTTTCTTAGGCTGTGCCGAGTTGCATAGGTAGTTGTTAGGCGCAATCCACAGCCGCTTTTAGTTGTGTTTAGGATAGGATCAGGTGTGCAGTCTACAGAGTTTCCACGTCTCAGAGCTCGTTCTTTGTTTTTGGGTATTTGTCAGATCACTGTGTGCGCTCTGATCGCTAGGCACACTGTGTCTCTGGATTGCCTTCATAACACCTTTCATTAGCAGACATAACAGTACTAGGAGCCAACTAATGATTCTCAATAGGGGGAAAGAAAAAGTTCTGACATCATTTTTTTTTTTTTCTGCTCTGTGTTCACTTTTTTTTTTCCCCTAGACATTTGGGTGTTTCTGGACACAGGTGTGGACATGGATTTTCAGGGTCTGTGCTCTTCAATGGATAATCTCGTTATAAATGTACAAAAGATTCAAGATACTATTGATCAGAAATCTATGTTAGAACCAAGAATTCCTATTCCTGATTTGTTTTTTGGAGATAGAACTAAGTTTCTAAGTTTCAAAAATAATTGTAAGCTATTTCTGGCCTTGAAACCTCATTCTTCTGGTAATCCTATTCAACAGGTTTTGATTATTATTTGTTTTTTGCGCGGCGACCCTCAAGACTGGGCATTTTCTCTTGCGCCAGGAGACCCTGCATTGAGTAGTGTCGATGCGTTTTTCCTGGCACTCGGATTACTGTACGATGAGCCTAATTCAGTGGATCAGGCTGAGAAAAATTTGCTGGCTTTGTGCCAGGGTCAGGATGATATAGAAGTATATTGTCAGAAATTTAGGAAATGGTCAGTACTCACTCAGTGGAATGAATCTGCGCTGGCAGCCTTGTTCAGAAAGGGTCTCTCTGAGGCTCTTAAGGATGTCATGGTGGGATTTCCTATGCCTGCTGGTTTGAATGAGTCTTTGTCTTTGGCCATTCAGATCGGTCGACGCTTGCGCGAGCGTAAATCTGTGCACCATTTGGCGGTATTGCCTGAGGTTAAACCTGAGCCTATGCAGTGCGATAGGACTATGACCAGAGTTGAACGGCAGGAATACAGACATCTGAATGGGCTATGTTTCTACTGTGGTGATTCCACTCATGCTATTTCTGATTGTCCTAAGCGCACTAAGCGGTCCGCTAGGTCTGCCGTCATTGGTACTGTACAGTCCAAATTCCTTCTGTCCATTACCTTGATATGCTCTTTGTCGTCATTTTCTGTCATGGCGTTTGTGGATTCAGGCGCTGCCCTGAATCTGATGGATTTGGATTATGCTAAACGTTGTGGGTTTTTCTTGGAGCCTTTGCGGTGTCCTATTCCATTGAGAGGAATTGATGCTACACCTTTGGCCAAGAATAAACCTCAGTACTGGGCCCAGCTGACCATGTGCATGGCTCCTGCACATCAGGAAGTTATTCGCTTTCTGGTGTTGCATAATCTGCATGATGTGGTCGTGTTGGGGTTGCCATGGCTACAAACCCATAATCCAGTATTGGAATTCCATGTCGGTATCCAGCTGGGGTTGTCAGGGGGTACATGGTGATGTTCCATTTTTGTCGATTTCGTCATCCACCCCTTCTGAGGTCCCACAGTTCTTGTCTGATTATCAGGATGTATTTGAAGAGCCCAAGTCCGATGCCCTACCTCCGCATAGGGATTGTGATTGTGCTATCAATTTGATTCCTGGTAGTAAATGCCCTAAAGGTCGATTATTTAATTTATCCGTGCCTGAACACGCCGCTATGCGCAGTTATGTGAAGGAATCCCTGGAGAAGGGACATATTCGCCCATCGTCATCACCACTGGGAGCAGGCTTCTTTTTTGTAGCCAAGAAGGATGGTTCGCTGAGACCGTGTATTGATTACCGCCTTCTTAATAAGATCACTGTTAAATTTCAGTATCCCTTGCCATTGTTATCTGACTTGTTTGCTCGGATTAAGGGGGCTAGTTGGTTCACTAAGATAGATCTTCGTGGTGCGTATAATCTGGTGAGAATCAGGCAAGGAGATGAATGGAAAACTGCATTCAATACGCCCGAGGGTCATTTTGAGTATCTAGTGATGCCGTTCGGACTTGCCAATGCTCCATCTGTGTTTCAGTCTTTTATGCATGACATCTTCCGTGAGTATCTGGATAGATTCCTGATTGTTTACTTGGATGACATTTTGATCTTCTCAGATGATTGGGAGTCTCATGTGAAGCAGGTCAGAATGGTTTTTCAGGTCCTGCGTGCTAACTCCTTGTTTGTGAAGGGATCAAAGTGTCTCTTCGGTGTGCAGAAAGTTTCATTTTTGGGATTCATCTTTTCCCCTTCTACTATCGAGATGGATCCAGTTAAGGCCAAGCCATCCAGGATTGGATTCAGCCGACATCTCTGAAAAGTCTGCAAAAGTTCCTGGGCTTTGCTAATTTTTATTGTCGCTTCATCTGTAATTTTTCTAGCATTGCCAAACCATTGACCGATTTGACCAAGAAGGGTGCTGATTTGGTTAATTGGTCTTCTGCTGCTGTGGAAGCTTTTCAGGAGTTGAAGCGTCGTTTTTGTTCTGCCCCTGTGTTGTGTCAGCCAGATGTTTCTCTTCCGTTCCAGGTCGAGGTTGATGCTTCTGAGATTGGAGCAGGGGCGGTTTTGTCACAGAGAGGTTCTGATTGCTCAGTGATGAAACCATGTGCTTTCTTTTCCAGGAAGTTTTCGCCCGCTGAGCGTAATTATGATGTGGGCAACCGAGAGTTGCTGGCCATGAAGTGGGCATTCGAGGAGTGGCGTCATTGGCTTGAAGGAGCTAAGCATCGCGTGGTGGTATTGACTGATCATAAGAACTTGACTTATCTCGAGTCTGCCAAGCGCTTGAATCCTAGACAGGCCCGTTGGTCGTTATTTTTTGCCCGCTTCGACTTTGTGATTTCGTACCTTCCGGGCTCTAAAAATGTGAAGGCGGATGCTCTGTCTAGGACTTTTGTGCCCGACTCTCCGGGTTTATCTGAGCCAGCGGGTATCCTCAAGGAAGGAGTCATTGTGTCTGCCATCTCCCCTGATTTGCGGCGGGTGCTGCAAAAATTTCAGGCGAATAAACCTGATCGTTGTCCAGCGGAGAAACTGTTCGTCCCTGATAGGTGGACTAATAAACTTATCTCTGAACTTCATTGTTCGGTGTTGGCTGGTCATCCTGGAATCTTTGGTACCAGAGAGTTAGTGGCTAGATCCTTCTGGTGGCCATCTCTGTCACGGGATGTACGGACTTTTGTGCAGTCCTGTGGGATTTGTGCTAGGGCTAAGCCCTCCTGTTCTCATGCCAGTGGGTTGCTTTTGCCCTTGCCGGTCCCAAAGAGGCCTTGGACACATATTTCGATGGATTTCATTTCTGACCTTCCCGTTTCTCAAAAGATGTCAGTCATTTGGGTGGTCTGTGATCGCTTTTCTAAAATGGTCCATCTGGTGTCCTTGGCTAAATTGCCTTCCTCCTCTGATTTGGTACCTTTGTTCTTTCAGCATGTGGTTCGGTTGCATGGCATTCCTGAGAATATTGTTTCTGACAGAGGTTCCCAGTTTGTTTCAAGGTTCTGGCGAGCCTTTTGTGGTAGGATGGGCATTGACCTATCCTTTTCCTCGGCTTTCCATCCTCAGACTAATGGCCAGACCGAACGAACCAATCAGACCTTGGAAACATATCTGAGATGTTTTGTTTCTGCAGACCAGGATGATTGGGTGTCCTTTTTACCGTTGGCTGAGTTCGCCCTTAATAATCGGGCCAGCTCGGCTACCTTGGTTTCTCCATTTTTTTGCAATTCTGGGTTCCATCCTCGTTTCTCTTCAGGACAGCTTGAGTCTTCGGACTGTCCTGGTGTGGATTCTGTGGTGGACAGGTTGCAGCAGATCTGGACTCAGGTAGTGGACAATTTGACCTTGTCCCAGGAGAAGGCTCAACTTTTCGCTAATCGCAGACGCCGTGTGGGTCTCCGACTTCGTGTTGGGGATCTGGTTTGGTTATCTTCTCGTCATATTCCTATGAAGGTTTCCTCTCCTAAATTTAAACCTCGTTTTATTGGTCCGTACAGGATTTCTGAGATTCTCAATCCTGTGTCTTTTTGTCTGACCCTCCCAGACTCCTTTTCCATACATAATGTATTCCATAGGTCGTTGTTGCGGAGATACGTGGCACCTATGGTTCCATCTGTTGAGCCTCCTGCCCCGGTTTTGGTGGAGGGGGAATTGGAGTATATTGTGGAGAAGATTTTGGATTCTCATGTTTCTAGACGGAAACTCCAGTATCTGGTTAAATGAAAGGGTTATGCTCAGGAAGATAATTCCTGGGTTTTTGCCTCTGATGTTCATGCTCCCGATCTTGTTCGTGCCTTTCATGCGGCTCATCCTGGTAGGCCTGAGGGCTCTGGTGAGGGTTCGGTGACCCCTCCTCAAGGGGGGGGGTACTGTTGTGAATTCTGTGGCTGAATTCACTCCTGTGGTCACATGTGGTACTGCAGCTTCTGAGCTTCCTTCCTCAGGTGTTCTGGTGAGCTCATTAGCTGCTTCGTTACTTAACTCCACCTGATGCTGCTATCCTTGCTCCTAGTCAATGTTCCAGTGTTGGATCTGAGCTTCTCCTGATTGTTCCTGTGACCTGCTGCTCTGTATAGCTAAGTGCTTTTTTGCTATTTTGTTGCTTTTTTTCTGTCCAGCTTGTCTTTTGTTTTGCTGGAAGCTCTGAGACGCAAAGGGTGTACCGCCGTGCCGTTAGTCCGGCACGGTGGGTCTTTTTTGCCCCCTTTGCGTGGTTTTTGCTTTAGGGTTTTTTGTAGACTGCAAAGTTCGCTTTACTGTCCTCACTCTGTCTAAGATTATCGGGCCCCACTTTGCTGAATCTATTTCATCCATACGTTTTGTCTTTTCATCTTACTCACAGTCATTATATGTGGGGGGCTGCCTTTTCCTTTGGGGTATTTCTCTGGGGGCAAGTCAGGCCTATTTTTCTATCTTCAGGCTAGCTAGTTTCTTAGGCTGTGCCGAGTTGCATAGGTAGTTGTTAGGCGCAATCCACAGCCGCTTTTAGTTGTGTTTAGGATAGGATCAGGTGTGCAGTCTACAGAGTTTCCACGTCTCAGAGCTCGTTCTTTGTTTTTGGGTATTTGTCAGATCACTGTGTGCGCTCTGATCGCTAGGCACACTGTGTCTCTGGATTGCCTTCATAACACCTTTCATTAGCAGACATAACAGACACGGGCAGCAGTGGACAGGTCACTGGAGGACTAGTGGAAGGAGGGACCGCAGACAGGCGTAGTAGGCCTAACATAACAAAATTTGGCTGTAGGCACTTTAAAATTGGTTCCAGGGGTACACGGGCGGCAGTGGTCTGGTCACTGGAGGACTAGTGGAAGGAGGGACCGCAGACAGGCGTAGTAGGCCTAACATAACAAAATGTGGCTGTAGGCACTTTAAAATTGGTTCCAGGGGTACACGGGCAGCAGTGGTCTGGTCAGTGGAGGACTAGTGGAAGGAGGGACCGCAGACAGGCGTAGTAGGCCTAACATAACAATATTTTGATGTAGGCACTTTAAAATTGGTTCCAGGGGTACACAGGCAGCAGTGGACAGGTCACTGGAGGACTAGTGGAAGGAGGGACCGCAGACAGGCGTAGTAGGCCTAACATAACAAAATTTGGCTGTAGGCACTTTTAAATTGGTTCCAGGGGTACACGGGCAGCAGTGGTCTGGTCAGTGGAGGACTAGTGGAAGGAGGGACCGCAGACAAGCGTAGTAGGCCTAACATAACAAAATTTGGCTGTAGGCACTTTAAAATTGGTTCCAGGGGTACACCGGAGGCAGTGGACAGGTCACTGGAGGACTATTGGAAGGAGGGTCCGCAGACAGGCGCAGTAGGCCTAACATAACAAAATTTGGCTGTAGGCACTTTAAAATTGGTTCCAGGGGTACACGGGCAGCAGTGGACAGGTCACTGGAGGACTAGTGGAAGGAGGGACCTCAGACAGGCGTAGTATGCCTAACATAACAAAATTTGGCTGTAGTCACTTTTAAATTGGTTCCAGGGGTACACGGGCGGCAGTGGACAGGTCACTGGAGGACTAGTGGAAGGAGGGACCGCAGACAGGCGTAGTAGGCCTAACACAACAAAATTTGGCTGTAGGCACTTTAAAATTGGTTCCAGGGGTACACGGGGAGCAGTGGTCTGTTCAGTGGAGGACTAGTGGAAGGAGGGACCGCAGACAGGCGTAGTAGGCCTAACATAACAAAATTTGGCTGCAGGCACTTTAAAATTGGTTCCAGGGGTACACGGCAGCAGTGGACTGGTCACTGGAGGACTAGTGGAAGGAGGGACCGCAGACAGGCGTAGTAGGCCTAACATAACAAAATTTGGCTGTAGGCACTTTTAAATTGGTTCCAGGGGTACACGGGCAGCAGTGGACAGGTCACTGGAGGACTAGTGGAAGGAGGGACCGCAGACAGGCGTAGTAGGCCTAACATAACAAAATTTGGGTGTAGGCACTTTAAAATTGGTTCCAGGGGTACACGGGCAGCAGTGGACAGGTCACTGGAGGACTAGTGGAAGGAGGGACCACAGACAGGCGTAGTAGGCCTAACATAACAAAATTTGGCTGTAGGCACTTTTAAATTGGTTCCAGGGGTACACGGGCAGCAGTGGACAGGTCACTGGAGGACTAGTGGAAGGAGGGACCGCAGACAGGCGTAGTAGGCCTAACATAACAAAATTTGGCTGTAGGCACTTTTAAATTGGTTCCAGGGGTACACGGGCAGCAGTGGTCTGGTCAGTGGAGGACTAGTGGAAGGAGGGACCGCAGACAGGCTTAGTAGGCCTAACATAACAAAAGTGGGCTGTAGACAATTTGAATTCTCTTGCAGGGGTACACAGGCAGCATTGGTGTTGTCAGCGGAGGCCAATTGTAATGAGTGTCTGACAGTTAGTACTCCCAAAAAATAAATAGATGTTAATGCCTCGCAATACAACAAAACGAAAACACAATAGGGTGGAATAATTAGGTACAGGGGTGGGCTACTCTGCTGAGTTTCAGACCTAGTAATTTGGTGCTAAATATTTACTGGTGTAAATATAGGACACTGCCCCTGACTATTTAAAGTACCATCATACATGTCAACACGATGGTATTGTCAGTGCCAGGCATTGAATGATGTCAGCGCATAGACTAAACATTGGTGGAACTGTGAGAGATAATTGTGCAAGTGGTAGAGCAATGTTTGAGCAGGGGGGGAACTCTCTTGTGGCCGGCGGTACAGGCCCAGGGCCCCTCATGTTACAACGGTGTGTCTGACGTTGGGTGTGCACCACCACCGCCAGAGACACTTTATTGTACTATGAGGGACCCAGTGGCAGTGCCGTCGACCAAAAGCGGGCACACCCACCTCTTCAGACAAACGGCACTCTCACGGGTGCTTGCGCAAATTGGCGAGACCACGGCCCCGTGGGGGGAGTTTGGCCATTTAGGGAGGTGTAAACATATCGTATGCTGGACAATCAGCTGCTGCAAATTACGCGATTTGAAAAGTCAGTCAGAGTAGTCCACAAGCAAGACCTTTTCATAGGAAAGCTAGGTGTCAGCCGGGCAAGGTGGGGCAAAAGAATTCGAAATCCAGTCGTGGTTCATTTTAATGAAGGTTAGATCATCAACATTTTGGGTAGCCAGACGAGTCCTTTTTTCGGTTAATATTGAACCTGCAGCACTGAATAATCTTTCTGATAGGACACTAGCTGCCGGGCAAGCAAGCTCCTGCAATGCATATTCTGCCAATTCTGGCCAGGTGTCTAATTTGGATGCCCAGTAATCAAATGGGAATGACGGTTGAGGGAGAACATCGATAAGGGATGATAAATAGTTTGTAACCATACTGGACAAATGTTGTCTCCTGTCACTTTGAATTGATGCTGCAGTACCTGTCCTGTCTGCGGTCATAGCAAAATCACTCCACAACCTGGTCAGAAAACCCCTCTGTCCAACGCCACTTCTGATTTCTGCACCTCTAACACCTCTGGTCTGCTGCCCCCTGCAGCTCGTGTGAGAACGATCACGGGCGCTGTGTGCTGGGAATGCCTGAAGCAAACGGTCAACAAGAGTTGATTGTTTGGTTGCTAATATTAGTTCCAAGTTCTCATGTGGCATAATATTTTGCAATTTGCCTTTATAGCGAGGATCAAGGAGGCAGGCCAACCAGTAATCGTCATCGTTCATCATTGCGTGTGTCCCTTTTGAGGATACGTAAGGCATAATCCGCCATGTGGGCCAAAGTTCCAGTTGTTAAATCTGCGGTTGTGCTGGGTTGAGGGGCTGTTTCAGGCAAATCTACCTCACTTGTGTCCCTCAAAAACCCAGAACCCGGCCTTGCCACGCCACCAATTTCCAGTGTCCCCGGAAAAGCTTCCTCATTAAAAAAATACTCATCCCCATCATCCTCCTTGTCCTCCTCCACCTGTTTGCCCGCTACCTCGTCCTGTACAGTGCCCTGACCAGACAATGGCCGACTGTCATCAAGGCTTTCCTCTTCCTCTGCTGCAGACGCCTGCTCCTTTATGTGCGTCAAACTTTGCATCAGCAGACGCATTAGGGGGATGCTCATGCTTATTATGGCGTTGTCTGCACTAACCAGCCATGTGCATTCCTCAAAACGCTGAAGGACTTGACACATGTCTTGTATCTTCGACCACTGCACACCTGACAACTCCATGTCTGCCATCCTACTGCCTGCCCGTGTATGTGTATCCTCCCACAAATACATAACAGCACGCCTCTGTTCACACAGTCTCTGAAGCATGTGCAGTGTTGAGTTCCACCTTGTTGCAACGTCTATGATTAGGCGATGCTGGGGAAGGTTCAAAGACCGCTGATAGGTCTGCATACGGCTGGAGTGTACGGGCGAACGGCGGATATGCGAGCAAAGTCCGCGCACTTTGATGAGCAGGTCGGATAACCCCGGATAACTTTTCAGGAAGCACTGCACCACCAGGTTTAAGGTGTGAGCCAGGCAAGGAATGTGTTTCAGTTGGGAAAGGGAGATGGCAGCCATGAAATTCCTTCCGTTATCACTCACTACCTTGTCTAGCTCAAGATCTACAGTGCCCAGCCACGACTGCGTTTCTTTCTGCAAGAACTCGGACAGAACTTCCGCGGTGTGTCTGTTGTCGCCCAAACACTTCATAGCCAATACAGCCTGCTGACGCTTGCCAGTAGCTGCCCCATAATGGGACAACTGGTGTGCAACAGTGGCAGCTGCGGACGGAGTGGTTGGGCGACTGCGGTCTGTGGACGAGCTCTCGCTTCTGCAGGAGGACGAGGAGGAGGAGGAGGGGGTGCGAACGGCTACAGCCAACTGTTTCCTAGACCGTGGGCTAGGCAGAACTGTCCCAAAATTGCTGTCCCCTGTGGACCCTGCATCCACCACATTCACCCAGTGTGCCATGATGGACACGTAACGTCCCTGGCCATGCCTACTGGTCCATGCATCTGTTGTCAGGTGCACCTTTTTACTCACAGATTGCCTGAGTGCATGGACGATGCGCTCTTTAACATGCTGGTGGAGGGCTGGGATGGCTTTTCTCGAAAAGAAGTGTCGACTGGGTAGCTCGTAGCGTGGTACAGCGTAGTCCATCAGGGCTTTGAAAACTTCGCTTTCAACTAACCGGTAGGGCATCATCTCTAACGAGATTAGTCTAGCTATGTGGGCGTTCAAACCCTGTGTACGCGGATGCGAGGCTAAGTACTTCCTTTTTCTAACCATAGTCTCATGTAGGGTGAGCTGGACAGGAGAGCTGGAGATCGTGAAACTAGCGGGGATGCCGGTGGACATGGCAGACTGAGAGACGGTGGGAGACAGTATTGTTGCCGCCGGTGCCCCAGATGCAGTGTTTCCTACTACGACACTGGTGATTCCCTGACCCTGACTGCTTTGGCCTGGCAAAGAAACCTGCACAGATACTGCAGGTGGTGCGGAAAATGGTGGCCTTACACTGCCGGAAGGGATGTAGCGTTGCTGACTAGCTTCATTGGCCGAGGGTGCTACAACCTTAAGGGACGTTTGGTAGTTAGTCTAGGCTTGCAAATGCATGGTGGTTAAATGTCTATGCATGCAACTTGTATTTAGACTTTTCAGATTCTGACCTCTGCTTAAGATAGTTGAACAGTTTTGACAGATGACTTTGCGCTGATCAATTGGATGTTGTTTAAAAAAATGCCAGACTGCACTCTTTCTAGCATCGGATCCCTTTTTAGGCATTTCAGACTGAGCTTTAACCGGATGGCCACGCTGTCCTCCAACAGGTTTTGGCTTTGCCACGCATTTTGGGCCAGATACGGGCCCGGCAGATGGAACCTGTTGCGATGTTGATGCCTGCTGTGGCCCCTCCTCCTCCGCTTCAGAATTACTGCCGCCTGCACCCTGTTCCCCCAATGGCTGCCAATTGGGGTCAACAACTGGGTCATCTATAACCTCCTCTTCTAGCTCGTGTGCAACTTCGTCTGTGTCACCGTGTAAGTCGGTGGTATAGCATTCGTGACGGGGCACCATAGTCTCATCAGGGTCTGATTCTGGATCAGTACCCTGCGAGGGCAATGTTGTGGTCTGAGTCAAAGGACCAGCATAGTAGTCTGGCTGTGGCTGTGCATCAGTGCACTCCATGTCAGATTCAACTTGTAATGGGCATGGCCTGTTAACTGTTTCACTTTCTAAGCCAGGGACGGTATGTTTAAAAAACTCCATGGAGTAACCCGTTGTGTCGCCTGCTGCATCCTTCTCTGTTGCTGTTTTTGCTGAAGAGGACAAGGAAGCGACTTGTCCCTGACCGTGAACATCCACTAACGACGCAGTGCTTTTACATTTACCAGTTTCAGAAGAGGAGGCAAAAGAGCTAGAGGCTGAGTCAGCAAGGTAAGCCAAAACTTGCTCTTGCTGCTCCGGCTTTAAAAGCGGTTTTCCTACTCCCAGAAAAGGGAGCGTTCGAGGCCTTGTGTAGCCAGACGATGAACCAGGCTCCATAGCTCGAGACTTAGGTGCTATATTGTTTTTCCCGCGACCACCCGATGCTCCACTACCACTACCATCATTACCAGCTGGCAATGAACGCCCACGGCCACGACCTCTTCCACCAGACTTCCTCATTGTTTTAAAAACGTCACCAAACTAACGGTATTTGTTACTGTCAAACAACTTACAAGGTGAACTCTAACTGTATGATTTAGATATCCCTTTATAGGTGGGTGAGACCGCAAGGAAAATCAGGCACGATGTTACACACTCTGTTTTCTGTGGCACCAAATGAGAGAGATGCCACACACGCAGGACTGTCACTCAAGCACAAAGGCCAATATTAATCTCCCACTGTTTTTTTTTTTTCAGGGTGAATTTAGATACCAAATTTAAAAAAAAAAATAGGCTTTCTATGGCCCACTATTTAAGAGAGATGGCACACTCAGGACTGGCACACAAGCAGAAAGGCCAATATTAATCTCCCACTGATTTTTTTTATTTTTCAGGGAGAATTTACATACCAAATTTAAAAAAAAATGGGCTTTCTATGGCCCACTATTTAAGAGAGATGGCACACTCAGGACTGGCACACAAGCAGAAAGGCCAGTATTAATCTCCCACTGTTTTTTTTTATTTTTCAGGGAGAATTTACATACCAAACTTAAAAAAAAAATGGGCTTTCTATTACCCACTATTTAAGAGAGATGGCACACTCAGGACTGGCACACAAGCAGAAAGGCCAATATTAATCTCCCACTGTTTTTTTTTTTTCAGGGAGAATTTAGATACCAAATTTTTTTTTTTTTAAAGGGCTTTCTATGGCCCACTATTTAAGAGAGATGGCACACTCAGGACTGGCACACAAGCAGAAAGGCCAATATTAAACTCCCACTGTTTTTTTTTTTTTCAGGGAGAATTTAGATACCAAATTTAAAAAAAAGGGCTTTCTATGGCCCACTATTTAAGAGAGATGGCACACTCAGGACTGGCACACAAGCAGAAAGGCCAATATTAATCTCCCACTGTTTTTTTTATTTTTCAGGGAGAATTTACATACCAAATTTAAAAAAAAAAAAGGGCTTTCTATGGCCCACTATTTAAGAGAGATGGCACACTCAGGACTGGCACACAAGCAGAAAGGCCAATATTAATCTCCCACTGTTTTTTTTTTTCAGGGAGAATTTAGATACCAAATTTTTTTTTTTTAAAAAGGGCTTTCTATGGCCTACTATTTAAGAGAGATGGCACACTCAGGACTGGCACACAAGCAGGAAGGCCAATATTAAACTCCCACTGTTTTTTTTTTCAGGGAGAATTTAGATACCAAATTTAAAAAAAAAACACTAGGCTTTCTATGGCCCACTATTTAAGAGAGATGGCACACTCAGGACTGGCACACAAGCAGAAAGGCCAATATTAATCTCCCACTGATTTTTTATTTTTCAGGGAGAATTTAGATTCCAAATTTAAAAAAAAACACTAGGCTTTCTATGGCCCACTATTTAAGAGAGATGGCACACTCAGGACTGGCAAACAAGCAGAAAGGCCAATATTAATCTCCCACTGTTTTTTTTTTCAGGGAGAATTTAGATACCAAATAAAAAAAAAAAAAATAGGCTTTCTATGGCCCACTATTTAAGAGAGATGGCACACTCAGGACTGGCACTCTATCAGAAATGCCAATCTTAATCTCCCACAATTTATTTTTTTAGGGAGAATTAAAAAAAAAAAAGGGACTGTCCTACAATTACTATCTCCCTGCAGTAATCTCAGCCAGGTATGGCAGGCAGCAATAAGAAGGAGTGGACTGCTGCACAAATTAAATCAAAAGTGTGGACAAACAAAAAAGATAGCTGTGCAGAAAGGAAGGAACAACAGGATTTGTGCTTTTAAAAAAGCAGTTGGTTTGCACAGCGGCGTACACACAGCAATGTAGCTATCAGGGAGCCTTCTAGGGCAGCCCAATGAGCTACAGCGCTGAGGGAAAAAAAATGTAGCTTCCACTGTCCCTGCAAACAAAAGGTGGTGTTGGACAGTGGAAATCACTACAGCACAAGCGGTTTGGTGGTTAATGGACCCTGCCTAACACTATCCCTGCTTCTGACGAAGTGGCAGCAACCTCTCCCTATGCTGAGATCAGCAGCAGTAAGATGGCGGTTGGTGGGAACGCCCCTTTATAGCCCCTGTGACGCCGCAGACAGCAAGCCAATCACTGCAATGCCCTTCTCTAAGATGGTGGGGACCAGGACCTATGTCATCACGCTGCCCACACTCTGCGTCCACCTTCATTGGCTGAGAAATGGCGCTTTTCGCATCATTGAAACGCGACTTTGGCGCGAAAGTCGCGTACCGCATGGCCGACCCCACACAGGGATCGGGTCGGGTTTCGTGAAACCCGACTGTGCCAAAAGTCGGCGACTTTTGAAAATGAACGATCCGTTTCGCTCAACCCTAGTATCAAGATGTTAATAAAGTCTATATGCATGTAAAGCCCTGCGAAAAAGGGAACTAACAAAGGCGACCCCTTATGGCGGTACAATGCAATGTTTATTGTACAAAAGATGAATAATACATACTGACAAAACATCATAGAAAAACAGTTAACAGAAAAATAGAAAAGATCAAAAGGACATTTGCCCAGACGAGAAAAGTGGTGAGGGCCAGTGGAATCAGGGTTATAGAATATACAAGCCCAGGGAATTTATGTCACAAAAGGTGGGCCAGAGTGATAAGTGGCCATAAATGGACCTGCCCTGGACTGGACTGAACTTGGTAGGCCAGTGAACCACATGACTCACTGGCATGTACCCTAAAAAGGAGTGGGCAAAAGTTTTATATGTTTTGTCTTGTCCAGCTTGGTCTGTGTAAGGATTTATTCAGCCAAGCTGTATCTCTGGAGATGCAGATATACCCTCCATGTCTTTAGTCAGATGTGGAGATTTTGTATGGTCTGTGGTGGATATTTTCTAGTGTTTTAATACTGACCGCATAGTACTCTGTCCTATACTTTCTTTCTAGCTAGAATGGCCTCCCTTTGCTAAATCCTGATTTCAGTCTGCGTATGTCATTTCCCTCTCCTCTCACAGTCAATATTTGTGGGGGGCTGTCTATCCTTTGGGGATTTTCTCTGAGGCAAGATAGTTTTCCTGTTTCTATCTTTAGGGGTATTTAGTCCTCCGGCTGTGTCGAGGTGTCTAGGGAGTGTTAGGTACATCCCACGGCAACTTCTAGTTGCGGTGTTAGGTTGAGGGTCTGCGGTCAGTACAGGTACCACCTTCTCCAGAGTACGTCTCATGCTGCTCCTAGGCCACCAGATCATAACAGAGGAGACAAGCAAGGAGTGGCAGACACCATTACCAGGGCCCAACCAAAGTAGTAGGTCAAATGCAGTTTAATATTTAAAATGTAGGCCGAAAGCCTGAAGATTGAAGCTCAGCTTTGTTCAGTGGAGGAGACAAGCAAGGAGTGGCAGACACCGTTACTAGGGCCCAACCAAAGTAGTAGGCTGTTATGACCTGGTGGTTAAGAGGCCACACTGAAATGACCTGGTGGCTAAAACGCAACATGGAACGAGCTCTGAGAAGGTGGTATCTCTACTGACCGCAGTCCCTAATCCTAACAACACAACTAAAAATAGCCGTGGGATGTTCCTGACACTCCCTAGACACCTCGTCACAGCCTTAGATATAGCTACCCCTAAAGAAGGAAATAGAAAGCTATCTTGCCTCAGAGAAACCCCCAAAAGGAAAGATAGCCCCCCACAAATATTGACTGTGAAAGGAGAGGGAAATGACGAACACAGAACTGAAATTAGATTTCAGCAAAGGGAGGCCAAAACTAAACTAGATAGACAGAGAGCAAAGGATACTGTGCGGTCAGTATTAAAAACTACAAAATCCACGCAGAGTTTACAAAAATGAACTCCACACCGACTCACGGTGTGGAGGGGCAAATCTGCTTTCCCAGAGCTTCCAGCTAGCCTGAATAAGACATAGTGACAAGCTGGACAAAAGAGACAAAATGCAAAGCAATAGAGTCCAAACAAATGGACAAACAAAACTAGCAAAACTTATCTTTTGCAGACAAGGACTGGCCATAAGAGAAATCCAAGGGAAGAATCAAATCCAACCAAGAACATTGACAGCAGGCATGGACTAAAGCCCAGAGCAGGTTTAAATAACAAACCCAGGCAAGGCGATTAGTGAAGGCAGCTGCTACAGCAATCTAAAGGAGCAGCAGTTCCACTCGAAACCACCAGAGGGAGCCCAAGGGCAGAACCCACAAAAATACCATTAGCAACCACAGGAGGGAGCTCCAGAACGAAATTCACAACAGTACCCCCCCTTGAGGAGGGGTCACCGAACCCTCACCAGAGCTCCCAGGCCGATCAGGACGAGCCAAATGGAAAGCACGAACCAAATCGGGAGCATGAACATCGGAGGCAACAACCCAAGAATTATCCTCCTGGCCATAACCCTTCCACTTGACCAGATACTGAAGCTTCCGCCTCGAAAAACGAGAATCCAAAATCTTCTCTACCACATATTCCAATTCCCCCTCAACCAACACCGGAGCAGGAGGATCAACGGAGGGAACCATAGGTATCACATATCTCCGCAACAAGGATCTATGGAACACATTATGAATGGAAAAGGAAGCTGGAAGGGCCAAACAAAAAGACACTGGATTGATAATTTCAGAAATCTTATAAGGCCCAATAAAGCGAGGCTTGAACTTAGGGGAAGAAACCTTCATAGGAACATGACGAGAAGACAACCAGACCAAATCCCCAACACGAAGCCGGAGACCAACACACCGACGACGGTTAGCAAAACGCTGAGCCTTCTCCTGAGACAACGTCAAATTGTCCACCACATGAGTCCAAATTTGCTGCAACCTGTCCACCACGGACTCCACACTAGGACAGTCAGAAGGCTCAAGCTGCCCTGAAGAAAAACGAGGATGAAAACCAAAGTTACAAAAAAAGGCGAAACCAAGGTAGCCGAACTAGCCCGATTATTAAGGGCAAACTCGGCCAACGGCAAAAAGGTCACCCAATCATCCTGATCAGCAGACACGAAGCATCTCAAATAGGTCTCCAAGGTCTGATTGGTTCGCTCCGTTTGGCCATTTGTCTGAGGATGGAATGCAGAAGAAAAAGACAAATCAATGCCCATTCTAGCACAAAAGGACCGCCAAAACGTAGAAACGAACTGGGAACCTCTGTCAGACACAATATTCTCCGGAATACCATGCAAACGAACCACATGCTGAAAAAATAATAGAACCAAATCAGAAAAGGAAGGCAACTTAGGCAACGGCACCAAATGGACCATCTTAGAAAACCGGTCACAAACCACCCAGATGACAGACATCTTCTGAGAAACAGGAAGATCAGAAATAAAATCCATGGAAATATGCGTCCAGGGCCTCTCAGGAATAGGCAAAGGCAAAAGCAACCCGCTGGCACGGGAACAGCAAGGCTTAGCCCGAGCACAGGTCCCACAGGACTGCACAAACGAACGCACATCCCGCGACAAGGAAGGCCACCAAAAGGACCTAGCCACCAAATCTCTGGTACGGAAAATCCCAGGGTGACCAGCCAACACCGAACAATGAACCTCAGAAATTACCCTACTAGTCCATCTATCAGGAACAAACAATTTCCCCACAGGACAGCGGTCAGGTTTATCAGCCTGAAACTCCTGATGTACCCGCCATAAATCAGGGGAGATGGCAGAAAGAATCACCCCCTCTTTGAGGATCCCAGCCGGCTCAAGAACTCCCGGAGAATCAGGCAAAAAAACTCCTAGAAAGGGCATCAGCCTTCACATTCTTAGATCCAGGAATATACGAGACCACAAAATCAAAACGTGAGAAAAACAAAGACCACCGAGCCTGTCTAGGATTCAACCGCTTAGCAGACTCGAGGTAAATCAGATTCTTGTGATCAGTCAAGACCACCACGCGATGCTTGGCTCCCTCAAGCCAATGTCGCCACTCCTCAAATGCCCACTTCATAGCCAACAACTCCCGATTGCCAACATCATAATTACGCTCAGAAGACAAAAATTTTCTGGAGAAGAAGGCACAAGGTTTCATCAAAGAGCCATCAGAATTTCTCTGAGACAAAACGGCCCCTGCCCCAATCTCAGAAGCATCAACCTCAACCTGAAAAGGGAGAGAAACATCTGGCTGACGCAACACAGGGGCAGAAGTAAAACGACGTTTAAGCTCCTGAAAGGCCTCTACAGCCGCAGAGGACCAATTCACCACATCAGCGCCCTTCCTCGTCAAATCGGTCAGAGGCTTCACCACACTAGAAAAATTAGCAATAAAGCGACGATAAAAATTGGCAAAGCCCAAAAATTTCTGAAGGCTCTTTACAGATGTAGGTTGAGTCCAATCATGAATGGCCTGGACTTTAACAGGGTCCATTTCAATAGCCGAGGGAGAAAAAATGAAACCCAAAAAAGAAACCCTCTGAACTCCAAAGAGGCACTTAGACCCCTTCACAAACAACGCATTAGTACGTAGGACCTGAAACACCATCCTAACCTGCTTCACATGAGACTCCCAATCATCGGAGAAAACCAAAATATCATCCAAATACACAATCATAAATTTATCCAGATAATTCCGAAAGATATCATGCATAAAGGACTGAAATACCGATGGAGCATTAGAGAGCCCGAATGGAATTACAAGATATTCAAAATGGCCTTCAGGCGTATTAAATGCTGTTTTCCATTCATCACCTTGTTTAATACGCACAAGGTTATATGCCTCTCGGAGGTCGATTTTAGTAAACCAACTAGCACCCTTAATCCGAGCAAACAAATCAGAAAGCAAAGGTAACGGATACTGGAATTTGACAGTGATCTTATTGAGAAGGCGATAATCTATACAGGGTCTCAAGGAGCCATCCTTCTTGGCAACAAAAAAAAATCCCGCTCCCAACGGTGACGAAGACGGGCGAATATGCCCTTTCTCCAAGGACTCCTTTATATAACTCCGCATAGCGGCATGCTCTGGCACAGACAGATTGAAAAGTCGGCCCTTAGGGAACTTACAGCCAGGAATCAAATTAATGGCACAATTGCAGTCCCTATGAGGAGGCAGGGAACTGGACTTGGGCTCATCAAATACATCCTGGAAATCCGACAAAAACTCAGGAACTTCAGAAGAAGGGGACGAGGAAATGGACATCAAAGGAATATCACTACGTATCCCCTGACAACCCCAACCAGTCACAGACATAGATCTCCAATCCAGCACTGGATTATGTTCCTGTAACCATGGAAAACCCAGCACAACAACATCATGCAAATTATGCAACACCAAAAAACGAATATTTTCCTGATGTGCTGGAGCCATGCACATGGTTAACTGTGTCCAGTACTGAGGTTTATTCTTGGCCAATGGCGTAGCATCAATCCCCCTTAAGGGAATAGGACTCTGCAAAGGTTCCAAGGAAAAACCACAGCGCTTGGCAAATTCTAAGTCCATTAAGTTCAGGGCAGCGCCAGAATCCACAAATGCCATAACAGAAAAGGACGACAATGAGCAAATCAGGGTAACAGACAAGAGAAATTTAGGCTGCACAGTACTAATGGTAACAGACCCAGGGACCCTCCTAGTACGCTTAGGGCAATCAGAAATAGCATGAGCTGAATCACCACAGTAAAAACACAGGCCATTCTGACATCTGAATTTCTGCCTTTCTGCTCTAGTCAAAATCCTATCACATTGCATAGGCTTAGGACTTCGCTCAGAGGACACTGCCATATGGTGCACCGCCTTGCGCTCACGCAAGCGCCGATCAATCTGAATGGCTAGAGACATAGATTCGCTTAAACTGGTAGGCGTAGGAAAGCCCACCATAACATCTTTAAGGGTTTCAGAAAGACCTTTTCTGAAAATAGCAGCCAGTGCCTCTTCATTCCATTTAGTGAGCACAGACCATTTTCTAAATTTCTGGCAATATAACTCTGCCGCTTCCTGACCCTGACACAGGGCCAACAGTGTTTTCTCAGCATGCTCTACAGAGTTAGGTTCGTCATACAACAATCCGAGCGCCTGAAAGAATGCATCTACATTCAATAATGCCGGATTCCCTGTTTCAAGAGCAAATGCCCAGTCTTGAGGATCACCACGCAGTAAGGATATGATGATTTTCACTTGCTGAATGGGATCACCAGAAGAACGGGGTTTCAAAGCAAAAAACAATTTGCAGCTATTTTTAAAGTTCAAAAACTTGGATCTGTCCCCAAAAAACAAATCAGGAGTAGGAATTCTTGGCTCTAGAGCCGGAGTCTGAACAATATAATCTTGGATACTCTGGACTCTTGCAGCAAGTTGATCCACACGAGAAAACAAACCCTGAACCTCCATACCAGAGCATATATCCAGCACCACCCAGATATCAAGAGGAAAAAAGAGACAGAACAGAGCACAGAAAAAAAAATGGTTCAGAACTCTTCTTTTTTCCTTCTTTGAGATGCATTCAATTCATTCTTGGCCTACTGTACTGTTATGACCTGGTGGTTAAGAGGCCACACTGAAATGACCTGGTGGCTAAAACGCAACATGGAACGAGCTCTGAGAAGGTGGTATCTCTACTGACCACAGTCCCTAATCCTAATAACACAACTAAAAATAGCCGTGGGATGTTCCTGACACTCCCTAGACACCTCGTCACAGCCTCAGATATAGCTACCCCTAAAGAAGGAAATAGAAAGCTATCTTGCCTCAGAGAAACCCCCAAAAGGAAAGATAGCCCCCCCACAAATATTGACTGTGAAAGGAGAGGGAAATGACGAACACAGAACTGAAATTAGATTTCAGCAAAGGGAGGCCAAAACTAAACTAGATAGACAGAGAGCAAAGGATACTGTGCGGTCAGTATTAAAAACTACAAAATCCACGCAGAGTTTACAAAAATGAACTCCACACCGACTCACGGTGTGGAGGGGCAAATCTGCTTTCCCAGAGCTTCCAAGGTGCAGGAGACACTGTTACTACGCCCACCCAAACTAGTAGCCCAAATGCAGTGTAATATTTAAAATGTAGGCCGAAAGCCTGAAGATTGAAGCTCAGGAACACCAAACAGGAGAAAACCCAGGAGTGGCAGACACCGTTACTAGGCCCACCCAAACTAGTAGCCCAAAAGCAGTTTAATATTTAAATTGTAGGTCGAAAGCCTGAAGATTGAAGCTCAGGAAAACCAAACAGGATAAAACCCAGGAGCGTCAGACACCGTTAGTAGGGCCCAACCACACTAGTAGGCGCAATGCAGTTTAATATTTTAATTGTAGGCCGAAAGCCTGAAGACTGAAGCTAAGCTTTATTCAGTGGAGGAGACAAGCAAGGAGTGGCAGACACCGTTACTAGGCCCACCCAAACTAGTAGCCCAAACGCAGTTTAATATTTAAAATGTAGGCCGCAAGCCTGAAGATTGAAGCTAAGCTTTATTCAGTGGAGAAGACAAGCAAGGAGCGGCAGACACCGTTACTAGGCCCACCCAAACTAGTAGCCCAAATGCAGTTTTAAATTCTAAATACAGGCCGAAAGCCTGAAGATTGAAGCTCAGCTTTTTCAGTGGAGGATAGCAGGATTGAGTGGCGCAGACAGACAAAGGTAGTATGTGTTAAATAAAAAAGTTGGCTCTATGCAGTTTTAAATTGGTTACAGGGGTATACAGGCAGGATTGGTGTGGTCAGCGGAGGACGATTGCAAGGAGGGACCGCAGACAGACTTCCTAGGCCTAAAATAATAAAGCAGGCTCTATGCAGTTTAAATTAGGCTACAGGGGTACACAGGCAGCGTTGGTGTGGTCAGCAGAGGACGATTGCAAGGAGGGACCGCAGACAGACTTCCTAGGCCTAAAATAAAAAAGCAGGCTCTATGCAGTTTAAATTAGGCTACAGGGGTACACAGGCAGCATTGGTGTGGTCAGCGGAGGACAATTGCACCGAGGGGCAGACACAGTTAGTAGGACCAAAAAAGTAATAGGCAAAATGCAGTTAAAAATTGGTTACAAGAGTACTCCGGCGGCCTAGCTTTGTTCAGTGGAGGACAACTGTAAGGAGTGTCTGACACAGTTAGTAGGCCAAAAAAATAAAGTGAGGTAATGTCTGGCAAAATAAAATTCACAAACAGGTGGCATACCTAGGTACAGGGGTGGGCTCTTCTGCTGACTTGCAGACAGTGGTAGTTGGCGCAAAGTATTAACTGGTGTAAATGTAGGACAGGGCCCCTGAATATTTTTACTAGCATCAATCATGTCGACAATTGGTATTGGCAGTGCCATTGAAGGATTTAACAGCACCGACTAAACAGTGGTGGAGCAGTGAGAGGTAATTTTGCAAGTGGTAGAGCACTGTTTGAGCTGGGGGGGAACACTCTCTCGTGGGCGGCGGTACTGGCCCAGGGCCCCTCATGTTACGACGGTGTGTCTGACGTTGGGTGTGCACCACCACCACCAGAGACACTTCATTGTACTATGAGGGACCCTGTGCCAGTGCCGTTGCCCAAAAGTGGGCACACCCACCTGTTTAGCCAAACGGCACTCGCACGGGTGCTTGCGCCAAGTGGTGACCACGGCCCCATGGGGGAAGTCAGCCCATTTAGGGAGGTGTAAAAAAGGCCTATGGTGGACATACCAGCAGCTGCAAATGGAGAAATTGGAGCAGTCAGTAAGACGAGTCCAAAAGCAAGACCTTTTTACAGGAAAGCTAGGTGTCAGCAGGGAAAGGTGGGGCAAAATAATTAGAAATCCATGATTGGTTCATTTTAATGAAGGTTAGATCATTAACATTTTGGGTAGCCAGACGAGTTCTTTGTTCTGTCAGTATTGAACCAGCAGCACTGAATACTCTTTCTGATAGCACACTAGCAGCTGGGCAAGCGAGCTCCTGTAATGCATATTCTGCCAATTCAGGCCAGGTGTCTATTTTAGATGCCCAGTAATCAAAGGGGAATGACGTGTGAGGGAGAACATCGATAAGGGAGGAAAAATAGTTAGTAACTATACTGAACAAATGTTGTCTCCTGTCACTTTGAATTGATGCTGCAGTACCTGTCGTGTCTGCGGTCATTGCGAAATCACTCCACAACGTGGTCATAAAACCCCTCTGTCCAACGCCACTTCTGATTTGTGCCCCTCTAACACCTCTTGCATGTTGCCCCCTGCAGCTCGTGTGAGAACCATCACCGCCGCTGTGTGCTGGGAATGCCTAAACCAAACGGTATACAAGAGTTGCTTGTTTGGTAGCCAATATTTGCTCAAGGTTCTCATGTGGCATGATATTTTGCAATTTCCCTTTATAGCGTGGATCCAGGAGGCAGGACAACTAGTAATCGTCATCGGTCATCATTTTGAGAATGCGGGGGTCCCTTCTTAGGATACGCAATGCATAATCAGCCATGTAGGCCAATGTTCCAGGTGTCAAATCAATGCTCGTGCTGGGTTGAGGAGCACTTTCTGGCAAATCCACATCAATTGTCTCCCGCAAAAAACCTGTACCTGATCTTGCACCACCAACACATTCTATTCCCCCCTGAGATGCTTCCTCCTCCCATAAATAATCATCCCCATCTTCCTCCTCCTCCTCCTCTTCGTCCGCAACCTCGTCCCCGAGACTTCCCTGAGCAGACAATGGCTGACTGTCATCAAGGCTTTCCTCCTTCTCGGCTGCAGACGCCTGCTCCTTAATGTGCGTCAAACTTTGCATCAGCAGACGCATTAGTGGAATGCTCATGCTTATGATGGTGTCGTCCGCACTGACCAGCTGTGTGCATTCCTCAAAACACTGAAGGACTTGACAAAGGTCTTGTAGCTTCGACCACTGCACAGCAGACAACTCCATGTCTGCCATCCAACTGCCTGCCTGTGTATGTGTATCCTCCCAAAATTACATGACAGCACGCCTCTGTTCGCACAGCCTCTGAAGTATGTGCCGTGTAGAGTTCCACCTTGTTGCAACGTCGATTATTAGGCGGTGCTGGGGAAGCTTCAATGATCGCTGATGGTTCTGCATATGGCTGGTGTTGTGAATTCTGTTGTCAAGCTCCCTCCTGTGGTCATGAATGGTACTTCGGCTGGTTCTGTCCATGGGCTTCCTCTGGTGGTTGTGAGTGGAGCTGCGGCTTCTGAGTTTCCTTCTACAGGTGACGAGGTTAATTCGTTAGCTGGCTGCTCTATTTAACTCCACTTAGATCTTTGCTCCACGCCACCTGTCAATGTTCCAGTATTGGTCTCGCTCTCTCCTGGATCGTTCTTGTGACCTGTCTTCCCAGCTGAAGCTAAGTTACTGTTTGTTTTTCTCTGGTTTGCTATTTTTCTGTCCAGCTTACTTTTTTGATTTTTGTCTTGCTTGCTGGAAGCTCTGGGACGCAGAGGGAGCGCCTCCGCACCGTGAGTCGGTGCGGAGGTTTTTTTTACGCCCTCTGCGTGGTCTTTTTGTAGGTTTTTGTGCTGACCGCAAAGTTACCTTTCCTATCCTCTGTCTGTTCAGTAAGTCGGGCCTCACTGTGCTAAATCTATTTCATCTCTGTGTTTGTAATTTTCATCTTAACTCACAGTCATTATATGTGGGGGGCTGCCTTTTCCTTTGGGTATTTTCTCTGAGGCAAGGTAGGCTTTATTTTTCTATCTTTAGGGCTAGCCAGTTTCTTAGGCTGTGACGAGTTGCCTAGGGAGCGTTAGGAGCAATCCACGGCTATTTCTAGTGTGTGTGATAGGATTAGGGATTGCGGTCAGCAGAGTTCCCACGTCCCAGAGCTTGTCTTGTATTATTTGTAACTATCAGGTCATTCCGTGTGCTCTTAACCACCAGGTCCATTATTGTCCTAACCACCAGGTCATAACAGACTGGAGTGTACGGGCGAACGGCGGATGTGAGAGCAAAGTCGTCGCACCTTGAGGAGCAGGGCTGGTAACCCTGGATAACTTTTCAGGAAGCACTGCACCACCAGGTTCAAGGTGTGAGCCAGGCAAGGTATGTGTTTCAGTTCTGAAAGGGCTATGGCAGCCATAAAATTCATCCCGTTATCACTGACTACCTTTCCTGCCTCAAGATGTACACTGCCCAGCCATGACTGAGTTTCTTGCTGCAAGAACTCGGCCAGAACTTTTGCGGTGTGTCTGTTGTCACCCAAGCACTTCATTTCCAACACAGCCTGCTGACGCTTACCACTAGCTGTTCCATAATGTGACACCTTGTGTGCAACACTGGCAGCTGCGGATGGAGTGGTCGTGCGACTGCGCTCTGTGGATGAGCTTTCGCTTTGGCTGGAAGAGGAGGAGGAGGAGGGGTGGCAAACGCCTACAGCCAACTGTTTCCTAGACCGTGGGCTAGGCAGAACTGTCCCACTGTGGCTGTCCCCTGTGGACCCTGCATCCACCACATTAACACAGTGTGCCGTGATGGACACGTAACGTCCCTGACCATGCCTACTGGTCCATGCATCAGTTGTGAGGTGCACCTTTCTACTGACTGATTGCCTCAGTGCATCGAGAATGCGGTCTTTGACATGCTGGTGGAGGGCTGGGATGGCTTTTCTCGAAAAGAATTGTCGACTGGGTAGCTCATAGTGTGGTACTGTGTAGGCCATCAAGGCTTTGAAAGCTTTGCTTTCAACGAAGCGGTAGGGCATCATCTCTAATGATATAAGTCTTGCAATGTGGGCGTTCAAACCCTGTGGACGCGGATGAGAGGGTGAGTACTTTCTGTTCCTAATGAGAGTCTCTTGGAGGGTGAGCTGGACTGGCGAGGTGCATATGGTGGGACTTACGGTGGTGGTGGTGGTGGTGGTGGACATGGCGGACTGAGAGAGGGTTGGTGATGGTATTCTCGATGTAGGCCTACATGCTGTGTTTCCTACCAATAAACTTGTGATTCCCTGGCTGCTTTGCCCTAGCGATGACACCTCCACATTTGCTGCTGCTGTTGTTGTTCTAACCGGTGGGCTTACAGTGAGGGAAGGAATGTAGCATTGCTGACTAGCTTCATTGTGAGTGGGTGCAACAACGTTACGTGACGTTTGGTAGCTAGTCCAGGCTTGCAAGTGCATGGTGGTTAAATGTCGATGCATGCAAGTTGTATTTAAACTTTTGACATTCTGACCTCTGCTAAATGTCCTTGAGCATTTCTTACAGATCACTGTGCACTGATCATTCGGATCTTGGTTAAAAAATTGCCAGACTGCACTCTTCCTACTATTGAATACCTTTTCAGGCATTGCACACTGTGCTACTTTAACCGTATGGCCACGCTGTCCGAAAAATGGTTTTGGTTTTGCCAAACTTTTTTGGCCAGAGACGGGCCTGCCAGATGAATGCAAATGTGATGTAGATGGCTGCTGTCGATCCTCCTCCTCCGCCTCTGAGCTACTGCCAGTGGCACCCTCTTCCCCCAATGGCTGCCAATCTGGTTCAACAACTGGGTCATCTATCACCTCCTCTTCAATCTCATGTTCAGCTATCTCTGTGTCACTGTGTAAGGTGCTATAACGTCCAGGAATGGGCACGTTCGTCTCATCAGAGTCAGTTTCTGGCTCAGTACACTGCGAGGGCAATGTAGTGATGTGAGTCGATGGAACAGCATAACAATCTAGCTGTGGCTGTGCATCAGTGCACTCCATGTCCGAATCATCTTCTAGTGGGCTGTTAACTATTTCCCTTTCTATCCCAGGCATGGTATGTATAAAGAGCTCCATGGAGCAAACTGTTGTGTAGCCTGACGCATCCTTCACTGTTGTTTTAGGGGAAGGACACAAGGAATCAACTTGTTCCTGACCGGGAGCATCCACCGACAACTGGCTACTTTTCAATTTTGAAGTATCCGAAGAGGAGGCAAAAGAGCTAGAGGCAGAGTCAGCAAGGAAAGCCAAAACTTTTTCCTGCTGCTCCGGCTTTAACAGCGGTTTTCCTACTCCCAGAAAAGGTAGCATTCGAGGCCTTGTGTAGCCGGACGATGACGCTGGCTCAACAACTCGAGACTTAGGTGCTATTTTGATTTTCCCTCTACCACCCGATGCTCCACCAGCACCACCACCACCATCAGCATTACCAGATGGCAATGACCGCCCACGGCCACCACCTCTTCCACCAGCCTTCCTCATTCTTGGGAAAATGTAACCAAACTAAAAACCGTTATATGGTACTGAAAAACAAGGTAGAAGGTGTATGTTAACTTGTTGTGAATATAAATCTCCCTTTTTATGTGTGGGTGAGTGCTGAATAAATCAGGCCCACTGTTTGACAGTATAGTTTCTGTGGCAGAAAATGACTGACAGAGATACCACAGACAGGACTGGCACAGATGCACAGATTTGGCAATATTAATCTCCCTTTATGTTTTAAATATGGGAGCCTAGTGAATAAATCAGGCCCACTGTATGACAATATAGTTTCTGTGGCAGAAAATGACTGACAGAGATACCACAGACAGGACTGGCACAGATGCACAGATTTGACAATATTAATCTCCCTTGTTTTTTTTATATGGGAGACTAGTGAATAAATCAGGCCCACTGTATGACAGTATAGTTTCTGTGGCAGAAAATGACTGACAGAGATACCACAGACAGGACTGGCACAGATGCACAGATTTGGCAACATTAATCTCCCTTTTCAGGTGTGGGACAGTGCAGAAAAATACAGGCCCACTGTTTTACACTACACAGTTTCAGGGGCAGAAAGTGGCTGGAAGATATATAAACAAAAAAAAAAAAAAGGGACTGTACTACAATTACTATCTCCCTACAATAATCTCAGAAAAGTATGGCAGGCAGCAATAAAAAGGAATGCTGCACACAAAGGTGTGGACAAACAAACCAGATAGCTGTGCAGAAAGGAAGGAGCAACAGGATTTGTGCTTTTAAAAAAGCAGTTGTTTTGCACAGCGGCGTACAAACAGCAATGCAGCTATCAGGGAGCCTTCTAGGGCAGCCCAATAAGCTACAGAGCTGATGAAGAGAAATCTAGCCTCCACTGTCCCTGCAAAGAAAAGGTGGTGTTGGACAGTGGAAATCGCTACAGCACAAGCGGTTTGGGGGTTAATGTACCCTCTGCCTAACGCTATCCCTGCTTCTGACGAAGCGGCAGCAACCTATCCCTATGCTCAGCTCGACAGCAGTAAGATGGCGGTCGGCGTGCACGCCCCTTTATAGCCCCTGTGACGTCGCAGAGAGCAAGCTAATCACTGCCATGCCCTTCTCTAAAATGGTGGGGACCAAGACCTATGTCATCACGCTGCCCACACTCTGCGTCCACCTTCATTGGCTGAGAAAAGGCGCTGAAAGCGTCATACGAAACGTGACTTTGGCGCGAAGATCGCCGACCGCGTGGCCCATCCCACTCTGGGATCGGGTCGGGTTTCACGAAACCCGACTTTGCCAAGAGTCGGCGACTTTTGAAATTGTTCGATCCGTTTCGCTCAACTCTACTTGCTACCCACAGTAAAATTTGGTGGAGGTTCCATCATGCTTTGGGGCTGTGTGGCCAATACCGGTACCAGGAATCTTGTTAAAGTTGAGGGACGCATGGATTCCTCTCAGTATCAGCAGATTCTTGACAATACTGTTCATGAATCAGTGACAAAGTTGAAGTTACGCAGGGGATGGATCTTTCAGCAAGACAATGATCCAAAACACCGCTCCAAATCTACTGAGGCATTCATGCAGAGGAACAATTACACTGTTCTGGAATGGCCATCCCAGTCCCCAGACCTGAATATCATTGATCATCTGTGGGATCATTTGAAGAGGGCTGTCCATGCTCGGCGACCATCAAACTTAACTGAACTGGAATTGTTTTGTAAAGAGGAATGGTCAAAAATACCTTCATCCAGGATCCAGGAACTCATTAAAAGCTACAGGAAGCGACTAGAGGCTGTTATTTTTGCAAAAGGAGGATCTACTAAATATTAATGTCACTTTTCTGGTGAGGTGCCCATACTTATGCACCTGTCAAATTTTGTTTGAATGCAGATTGCACATTTTCTGTTAGTACAATAAACCTCATTTCAAGGCAGAAACATTACTGTGTCCAACCGTTATTAGATATATGAAACTGAAATAGCTGTTGCAAAAAAAACAATTTTTATAAGACATTAAGCTTAAGATTAATAGGGATGCCTAAACTTTTTCATATAACTGTATCCAGGATAGAGCCAAGTCTGTGATGCCAAGAGATGAAAGAATCTGTAGCAGGAGGGAATGGTCAACAGTATCGAAGGCAGAACACAGGTCCAGGAGAAGGAGCACAGAGTAGTGTTGCTTGTTCTTGGCAGTTAGTAGGTCGTTGGTGACTTTAGTTAGGGCAGTATCAGATGAGTGATGCGGTCGGAAGCCAGATTGTAACCAGACAAAGAGGGAGCAGGAGAGGAAGGAGGGCAGTTCAAGATGGACATGCAGTTCAAGTAGTTTTGAAGCATAAGGGAGAAGAAATATTTGTTGATATCTAAACACAGAGGATGGGTTAAGAGAGGGCTTTTTGAGGATGGGTGTGATCGAGGCACGCTTGAAGGATGAGGGGAATTTGAGAGATTGAAGAGGTGTGTTAGGATTGGGATGATGACTGTGGCAAGGTTAGGGATGAGGTGGGACAGGAGCGGGTCAAGCATGCAAGTGGTGAGATGCGATCTTGACAGGAGGGTGGAGAGCACATCTTCTGTCATGGAGGAGAAGCTGGTTTTGGAGGAACAGTGTTGAGCTGCTAAGAGGGGTATTGGGGGCTGCGGGCCAAAGCTTTCTCTGATCGTATCAATCTTCTGCTTAAAGAGGCAAAGTCTTCAGCAGAAATGAGAGGAGAGGGGGGAGGTGCTGGGGGACATAGTAGAGAATTAAAAGTGTTGAAAAGCTGTTTAGGGTTGTGGGACAGGGAGAATATGAGATGAAGTTTGTGTGAGCATGGACTTAAAGCTGGCAAGGGACTGCTTGTATGCGATGAAGTGCTCGGCAGAGTGGGATCGCTTCCATCTCTGCTCAGTGACCCTGGAAGCCCGCCTCAGTTCTGTGGTCAGGCTGGTCAGGCAGGGCTGCCTGTTGATTGTACGAGTTTTGCTATGCGTGAGGGGGCAGCCGAGTCAAGTGTTGCTGTCATTGTGGTGTTATAAAAAGTGGCAGCAGTATCTGTGTCATGAAGGGAAGCTATGTCTGTTAGAGGTAGAAGGGACTCAGAGTGATTGCAAATTGAGGTGTTAGATTTCTGCGAGGGTGAGTGAGTTTGTGGAGTAGGGGTTGCACACTAGGAGAGGAGAGAGAAGAGAATGTCAGTAGGTTGTGAACAGACAGGGGGAGGGGTTAGTTAGTGAGATTAGTAAGGGAACAGAGGTGGGTGGAGATAAGGTCCAGCATCTTTGTGAGTGGCCGCGGAGGACCATTGAGTGAGGACAAAGGAGGCAGTGAGTGATAGAAGTTTAGAGGCAGCTGGGGTGGAAGCATCAATGGGGATGTTGAAGTAGACCATGATGATAGTGAGGATGTCAGCAGAAAGGAAATGAAATAGCCAGGTGGTGAAGTGGTCAAGAAAGGTGGAGATGGCTAGTTCTTGGGGTGGCAGATGAAGGCCAGCTTGAGGGTGGATGGGGAGTAGATGTGGACGGAGTGCACCTCAAATGAGGGAAGAGTAGCGGAAGGTGGTAGTGGAATTGGGGTAAAGGAGCAGGTATCGGACAAAAGCAAGCCAACTCCTCCACCGCATTTGTTGCTGGGGCGAGGGGTGTGAGAGGTGGAATCAGCCATAGGAAAGTGCAGCTGGAGAGGCTGAGTCAGAGGTAGTAAGCCAAGTTTCAGTGATGGCAAGGAAGCACCGGCATCGCTACCATGAGGCAAGTTGAATACTTTGCCTCAAGTGGCAGAGTATTCCTAAAGACAGGGGGCGGCAGAGCGGCAGTCAGAAGTTAGGACACGTGGTGCCGACTCTCCCTGCAATCCCTGCTCTGACACTTGCTGACAGTGCAGTGTCACAAACAAGGTAACGTGCGGTGTGCCCAGCGGCAGGTGAGGTGACTCACTGTTACCACCCGGCCAGGCTAAGGTGCAGTCAGAAGAGGTGCCCTGTCTCCTGACCTGCTGGCTGCTGTGCTGGGACTCTGAGTCAGACACACACATTGCTGGCCGACTTGGAGCAGTAACCGGCAGGCTAGTAAGTGTAAAAAACATAATTCGACACCTCACCCACCACATGCTAGTGAGTGTCGTTGACTCGTTCGTGAACGAGCTGATACAGAGCTGGCTCCCTGCTGTGAATCAAAGGAGTTAGCTCTGCAGCATGAGTGAGCCGAGTTTTTTTTTTTTTGCTTTCTTGGCTGGAGCTTGTCAGCCTGTGACTCATGTGGGAGGAGAGCGGTAGCTGTGGACTGTTTGTGAGCACTGGAGAAGTGGTGCAGACAAGCACATGAACAGGACAGGGTGGATGGGAAAAGAAAGTAAATGCTTCCTATTGTTAACCCTTAAGTGCCCACAGACTGCAAGCATTAGGGTATTGTTGTGAATTCCGCTCTTGGGCTCCCTCCGGTGGTTGTAAGTGGCACTTTTGCGAGTTCTGCTCTTGGGCTCCCTCCGGTGGTTTTAAGTGGAATGGCTGCTCCTTGGATTTAGCAGTCTGCAGCTGCTTCCACTGATTGTCTTTCTGCTCGGCTATTTATGCCTGGCTCTTTCCTTCAGCCAGTTCCACTTGTCAATGGTTCCTGGTTGGATTCACATCTCTGCTTGGATTTCCCTGATATCCTGACCAATTCAGCAAAGATAAGTCCTCTTTTCTGTCCACATGTAGTGGACTTAATTGTTCTGTACATTCTATGTTTTTTGTCCAGCTTGTCAGTCTGGATTTATTCAGTTAAGCTGGAAGCTCTGGGAAGCAGATTTACCCTCCACACCTTTAGTCAGGTGTGGAGATTTTTGTAAACTCTGTGTGGATTTTTCTAGTTTTTTAATACTGACCCCACAGTATTCTGTCCTGTTCTATCTATCTAGCTAGACTGGCCTCCATTGCTACATCCTGGTTTCATTCTACGTATGTCATTTCCCTCTCCACTCACAGTTAGGGTTGAGCGAAACGGGTCGAACATTTTCAAAAGTCGCCGACTTTTGGCTAAGTCGGGGTTTCATGAAACCCGATCCGACCCCTGTGCGGGGTCGGCCATGCGGTACGCGACTTTCGCGCCAAAGTCGCGTTTCAATGACGCGAAAAGCGCCATTTCTCAGCCAATGAAGGTAAACGCAGAGTGTGGGCAGCGTGATGACATAGGTCCTGGTCCCCACCATCTTAGAGAAGGGCATTGCAGTGATTGGCTTGCTGTCTGCGACGTCACAGGGGCTATAAAGAGGCGTTCCCGCCGACCGCCATCTTACTGCTGCTGATCTGAGCTTAGGGAGAGGTTGCTGCCGCTTTGTCAGAAGCAGGGATAGCGTTAGGCAGGGTCCATTAACCACAAAACCGCTTGTGCTGCAGCGATTTGCACTGTCCAACACCACCCTCGGTGTGCAGGGACAGTGGAAGTTTTTTTTTTTTTTTTCCCCTCAGCGCTGTAGCTCATTGGGCTGCCCTAGAAGGCTCCCTGATAGCTGCATTGCTGTGTGTACGCCGCTGTGCAAACCAACTGCTTTTTTCAAAGCACAAATCCTCTTGTTCCTTCCTTTCTGCACAGCTATCTTTTTTGTTTGTCCACACTTTTTATTTCATTTGTGCATCAGTCCACTCCTTATTGCTGCCTGCCATACCTGGCTGAGATTACTGCAGGCAGGGAGATAGTAGCTGCCTGCCATACCTGGCTGAGATTACTGCAGGCAGGGAGATAGTAATTGTAGGACATTCCCTGTTTTTTTTTTTTTTTGGTGGGAGATTAAGATTGGCAATTTGGCATTTCTGCTAGAGTGCCATCCCTGTGTGTGCCATCTCTCTCACATAGTGGGCCATAGAAAGCCTTTTCATTTTTCTGTATTTTTTTTTGTGGGGTGTATAAATTCTCCCTGATAAAAATACAGTGGGAGATTAATATTGGCCTTTGGGCTTGTGTGCCAGTCCTGAGTGTGCCATCTCTCTCACAAATAGTGGGCCATAGAAAGCCTATTTTATTTTTTTTGGGGTTTTATAAATTCTCCCTGAAAAAAAGGGAGATTAATATTGGCCTCTGGGCTTGTGTGCCAGTCCTGAGCGTGCCATCTGTGCCAGCCCTGAGCGTGCCATCTCTCTCACAAATAGTGGGCCATAGAAAGCCTATTTAATTTTTTTTTTGGTTTTATAAATTCTCCCTGAAAAAAAGGGAGATTAATATTGGCCTCTGGGCTTGTGTGCCAGTTGTGAGCGTGCCATCTGTGCCAGTCCTGAGCGTGCCATCTCTCTCACAAATAGTGGGCCATAGAAAGCCTATTTAATTTTTTTTTTGGTTTTATAAATTTTCCCTGAAAAAAGGGAGATTAATATTGGCCTCTGGGCTTGTGTGCCAGTTGTGAGCGTGCCATCTGTGCCAGCCCTGAGCGTGCCATCTCTCTCACAAATAGTGGGCCATAGAAAGCCTATTTAATTTTTTTTTTTGGTTTTATAAATTCTCCCTGAAAAAAAGGGAGATTAATATTGGCCTCTGGGGTTGTGTGCCAGTTGTGAGCGTGCCATCTGTGCCAGTCCTGAGCGTGCCATCTCTCTCACAAATAGTGGGCCATAGAAAGCCTATTTAATTTTTTTTTTGGTTTTATAAATTTTCCCTGAAAAAAGGGAGATTAATATTGGCCTCTGGGCTTGTGTGCCAGTTGTGAGCGTGCCATCTGTGCCAGTCCTGAGCGTGCCATCTCTCTCACAAATAGTGGGCCATAGAAAGCCTATTTAATTTTTTTTTTGGTTTTATAAATTTTCCCTGAAAAAAGGGAGATTAATATTGGCCTCTGGGCTTGTGTGCCAGTTGTGAGCGTGCCATCTGTGCCAGTCCTGAGCGTGCCATCTCTCTCACAAATAGTGGGCCATAGAAAGCCTATTTAAATATTTTTTTGGTTTTATAAATTCTCCCAGAAAAAAAGGGAGATTAATATTGGCCTCTGGGCTTCTGTGCCAGTCCTGAGCGTGCCATCTGTGCCAGTCCTGAGCGTCCCATCTCTCTCACAAATAGTGGGCCATAGAAAGCCTATTTTTTTTTTTTTTGGGTTTTAGAAATTCTCCCTGAAAAAAAAAGGGAGATTAATATTGCCCTTTGGGCTTGTGTGCCAGTACTAAGCGTGCCATCTCTCTCTCTCTCTCAGTCAGTGGGCCATAGAACGCCTATTTTTGGTTTTATTTGTTTTCTAAATTCTCCCTGAAAAAATCATTTTATTTTATTTGGTTTCTAAATTCTTCCTGATAAAATCATATTTTTTTTATTATTTTTTTTTCTAAAGTCTCCCTGAAAAAAAAAAAAAAAAAAAAAAAACAGTGGGAGATTAATATTGGCCTTTCTGCTTGTGTGCCAGTCTTGACTCCTGGGTGCGTCATCTCTCAGTCAGTGGGCCATAGAACGCCTATTTTTGGTTTTATTTGTTTTCTAAATTCTCCCTGAAAAAATCATTTTATTTTATTTGGTTTCTAAATTCTTCCTGATAAAATCATATTTTTTTTATTATTTTTTTTTCTAAAGTCTCCCTGAAAAAAAAAAAAAAAAAACAACCAAAAAAAACAGTGGGAGATTAATATTGGCCTTTCTGCTTGTGTGCCAGTCTTGACTCCTGGGTGTGCCATCTCTCTCTCTCTCTCTCTCCAATTGTGGTCCATAGAAAGCCTATATTTTTTTTCCTTGATTTGGGTTCCAAAATCTACCAGAGAAAATAACTACATCAATCATTGGTAGAAAAATATTGGCCTCTGGGCTTGTGTGCCACTCCTGACTCCTGTGTGCGTCATCTCTCAGTCAGTGGGCCATAGAACGCCTATTTTTGTTTTTATTTGTTTTATAAATTCTCCCTGAAAAAATCATTTTATTTTATTTGGTTTCTAAATTCTTCCTGATAAAATCATATTTTTTTTATTATTTTTTTTCTAAAGTCTCCCTGAAAAAAAAAAAAAAAAAACAACCAAAAAAAACAGTGGGAGATTAATATTGGCCTTTCTGCTTGTGTGCCAGTCTTGACTCCTGGGTGTGCCATCTCTCTCTCTCTCTCTCTCTCTCTCCAATTGTGGTCCATAGAAAGCCTATATTTTTTTTCCTTGATTTGGGTTCCAAAATCTACCAGAGAAAATAACTCCATCAATCATTGGTAGAAAAATATTGGCCTCTGGGCTTGTGTGCCACTCCTGATTCCTGTGTGTGTCATCTCTCACTCAGTGGCCCATAGAAAGCATATAGTTTGTTACATTTGTTTTCTAAATTCTCCCTGCAAAAATCTATTTTATTTTTTTTTGGGGGTTTCTAAAGTGTTCCTGAAAAAAAAAAAAAAAAAAAAAAATAATAGTGTGACATTAATATTAACATTTGTGCTTCAGTGACAGTCCTGCGTGTGGGGCATCTCTCTAATTTGCAGCCACCAAAAAAAGAGTGTGTAACATTGGGCCTGATTTTCGCTGTGGTCTCACCAACCTGTAAAGGGGTAGCTAAATCATACTGAAGTTATAGCTCACCGTGTAAGTTGTGTGACTGCAACAAATAACGTTAGTTTGGTTACGTTTTTAAAACAATGAGGAAGTCTAGTGGAAGAGGTCGTGGCCGGGGGCGTTCATTGTCAGCTGGTAATGAGGGTAGTGGTAGTGGTGGAGCATCAGGTGGTCGTGGGGAAAAAAATATTGCACCTAAGTCTGGAGCTGTGGAGCCAGGTTCGTCGTCCGGCTACACAAGGCCTCGAACGCTCCCTTTTCTGGGATTAGGAAAACCGCTTTTAAAGCCGGAGCAGTAAGAGCAAGTTTTGGCTTATCTTGCTGACTCAGCCTCTAGCTCTTTTGCCTCCTCTCGTGAAACTGGTAAAAGTAAAAGCAGCGCGTCGTTAGTGGATGTTCACGGTCAGGGACAAGTCACTTCCTTGTCCTCTTCAGCAAAAACAACAACAGAGAAGAATGCAGCAGGCGACACAACGGGTTACTCCATGGAGCTCTTTACACATACCGTCCCTGGCTTAGAAAGTGAAGCAGTTAACAGTCCATGCCCATTACAAGTTGAATCTGACATGGAGTGCACTGACGCACAGCCACAGCCAGACTACTATGCTGGTCCTTTGACTCAGACCACAACATTGCCCTCGCAGGGTGCTGATCAAGAATCAGACCCTGATGAGACTATGTTGCCACATCACGAACGCTATACCACCGAACGACACGGTGACACAGACGAAGTTGCGCAGGAGGTACAAGAAGAGTTATTAGATGACCCAGTTCTTGACCCCGATTGGCAGCCATTGGGGGAACAGGGTGCAGGCGGCAGCAGTTCTGAAGCAGAGGAGGAGGAGGGGCCGCAGCAGGCATCAACATCGCCACAGGTTCCATCTGCCGGGCCCGTATCTTGCCCAAAACGCGTGGCAAAGCCAAAACCTGGTGGAGGACAGCATGGCCATCCGGTTAAAGCTCAGTCTGCAATGCCTGAAAAGGTATCCGATGCTAGAAAGAGTGCAGTCTGGCATTTTTTTAAACAACATCCAATTGATCAGCGCAAAGTCATCTGCCAAAAATGTTCTACTTCCTTAAGCAGAGGTCAGAATCTGAAAAGTCTCAATACTAGTTGCATGCATAGACATTTAACCACCATGCATTTGAAAGCTTGGACTAACTACCAAACGTCCCTTAAGGTTGTTGCACCCTCGGCCAATGAAGCTAGTCATCAACGCAACATCCCTTCCGGCAGTGTAGGACCACCATTTAGCGCACCACCTGCTGTATCTGTGCAGGTATCTTTGCCAGGCCAAAGCAGTCAGGGTCAGGGAATCACCAGTTTCGTAGTAGGAAACACTGCATCTAGGGCACCGGCGGCAACAATACCATCTCCCACCGTCTCTCAGTCTGCCATGTCCACCGGCACCCCCGCTAGTTCCACGATCTCCAGCTCTCCAGTCCAGCTCACCCTACATGAGACTATGGTTAGAAAAAGGAAATACTTAGCCTCGCATCCGCGTACACAGGGTTTGAACGCCCACATAGCTAGACTAATCTCGTTAGAGATGATGCCCTACCGGTTAGTTGAAAGCGAAGCTTTCAAAGACCTGATGGACTACGCTGTACCACGCTACGAGCTACCCAGTCGACACTTTTTTTCCAGAAAAGCCATCCCAGCCCTCCACCAGCATGTTAAAGAGCGCATCGTCCATGCACTCAGGCAATCTGTGAGCACAAAGGTGCACCTGACAACAGATGCATGGACCAGTAGGCATGGCCAGGGACGTTACGTGTCCATCACGGCACACTGGGTAAATGTGGTGGATTCAGGGTCCACAGGGGACAGCAAGTTTGGGACAGTTCTGCCTAGCCCACGGTCTAGTAAACAGTTGTCTGTAGCCGTTCGCACCCCCTCCTCCTCCTCCTCCTCCTCGTCCTCCTGCAGAAGCAAGAGCTCGTCCACAGACCGCAGTCGCACAAACACTCCATCCGCACCTGCCACTGTTGCACACCAGGTCTCCCATTATGGGGCAGCTACTGGCAAACGTCAGCAGGCTGTATTGGCTATGAAGTGTTTGGGCGACAATAGACACACCGCGGAAGTTCTGTCCGAGTTCTTGCAGCAAGAAACGCAGTCGTGGCTGGGCACTGTAGATCTTGAGGCAGGCAAGGTAGTGAGTGATAACGGAAGGAATTTCATGGCTGCCATCTCCCTTTCCCAACTGAAACACATTCCTTGCCTGGCTCACACCTTAAACCTGGTGGTGCAGTGCTTCCTGAAAAGTTATCCGGGGTTATCCGACCTGCTCCTCAAAGTGCGTGGACTTTGCGCACATATCCGCCGTTCGCCTGTACACTCCAGCCGTATGCAGACCTATCAGCGTTCTTTGAACCTTCCCCAGCATCGCCTAATCATAGACGTTGCAAAAAGGTGGAACTCAACACTGCACATGCTTCAGAGACTGTGCGAACAGAGGCGGGCTGTTATGTTTTTGTGGGAGGATACACATACACGGGCAGGCAGTAGGATGGCAGACATGGAGTTGTCAGGTGTGCAGTGGTCGAAGATTCAAGACATGTGTCAAGTCCTTCAGTGTTTTGAGGAATGCACACGGCTGGTTAGTGCAGACAACGCCATAATAAGCATGAGCATCCCCCTAATGCGTCTGCTGATGCAAAGTTTGACGCACTGTTAGGGCTGGCAATCAGGCAACACAGCGTGCAGTAATCAGCGCACATACAGAGATCTGGCAATAACCAAAAACAATAGGACGAGCTCTGAGACGTGGAATCTCTGTAGACTGCAGTACCTGATCTATCCTCACACAACTATAAGCAGCAGTGGATTGCGCCTAACAACTACCTATGCAACTCGGCACTGCCTGAGGAGCTGACTAGCCTGAAGATAGAAATACAAGCCTGACTTACCTCAGAGAAATACCCCAAAGGAATAGGCAGCCCCCCACATATAATGACTGTTAGCAAGATGAAAAGACAAACATAGGAATGAAATAGATTCAGCAAAGTGAGGCCCGATATTCTAGACAGAGCGAGGATAGCAAAGAGAACTATGCAGTCTACAAAAAACCCTAAAACGAAAACCACGCAAAGGGGCAAAAAGACCCACCGTGCCGAACTAACAGCACGGCGGTGCACCCCTCTGCTTCTCAGAGCTTCCAGCAAAAGACAATAGCAAGCTGGACAGAAAAAAAACAGAAAACAAACTAGAAGCACTTATCTAGCAGAGCAGCAGGCCCAAGGAAAGATGCAGTAGCTCAGATCCAACACTGGAACATTGACAAGGAGCAAGGAAGACAGACTCAGGTGGAGCTAAATAGCAAGGCAGCCAACGAGCTCACCAAAACACCTGAGGGAGGAAGCCCAGAGACTGCAATACCACTTGTGACCACAGAAGTGAACTCAGCCACAGAATTCACAACAACGCACATAAAGGATCAGGCGTCTGCACCAGAGGAAGAGGAAAGCCTTGATGACAGTCAGCGATTGTCTGGTCAGGGCAGTGTACATGACGAGGTAACGGGCGAAGAGGAGGTGGAGGATGAGGAGGATGATGGGGATGAGTATATTTTTAATGAGGAAGCTTTCCCGGGGGCACGGGAAATTGGTGGCGTGGCAAGGCCGGGTTCTGGTTTTTTGAGGGACACAAGTGACGTAGATTTGCCTGCAACTGCCCCTCAACCAAGCACAACCGCAGATTTGACAACGGGAACTTTGGCCCACATGGCGGATTATGCCTTGCGTATCCTCAAAAGGGACACACGCATTACAAAAATGATGAACGATGACGATTACTGGTTGGCCTGCCTCCTTGATCCTCGCTATAAAGGCAAATTGCAAAATATTATGCCACATGAGAACTTGGAACTAATATTAGCAACAAAACAATCAACTCTTGTTGACCGTTTGCTTCTGGCATTCCCTGCACACAGCGCCCGTGATCGTTCTCACACGAGCTCCAGGGGCCAGCAGACCAGAGGTGTTAGAGGGGCAGAAATCAGAAGTGGCGTTGGCCAGAGGGGTTTTCTGACCAGGTTGTGGAGTGATTTTTCTATGACCGCAGACAGGACAGGTACTGCAGCATCAATTCAAAGTGACAGGAGACAACATTTGTCCAGTATGGTTACAAACTATTTTTCATCCCTTATCGACGTTCTCCCTCAACCGTCATTCCCATTTGATTACTGGGCATCCAAATTAGACACCTGGCCAGAATTGGCAGAATATGCATTGCAGGAGCTTGCTTGCCCGGCAGCTAGTGTCCTATCAGAAAGAGTATTCAGTGCTGCAGGTTCAATACTAACAGAAAAAAGGACTCGTCTGGCTACCCAAAATGTAGATGATCTAACCTTCATTAAAATGAACCACAACTGGATTTCAAAATCTTTTGCCCCACCCTGCCCGGCTGACACCTAGCTTTCCTATGAAAAGGTCTTGCCTGTGGACTATTCTGAATGACTTTTCCAATCTCGTAATTTTCTTCACCTGATTGTCCAGCATACGACATGTTTCCACCTCACGAAATGGCCAAACTCCCCACACGGGGCCGTGCTATCGCCACTTTGCGCTTGGACCCTTGAGAGTGCTGTTTGTCTGAAGAGGTGGGTGTGGCCGCTTTTGGTCGACGGCACTGCCACTGGGTCCCTCATAGTACAATAAAGTGTCTCTGGTGGTGGTGGTGCGCACCCAACGTCAGACACACCGTTGTAATATGAGGGGCCCTGTGCCTGTACCGCCGGCCACAAGACAGTTCCCCCCCCCAGCTCAAACAGTGCTCTACCACTAGCAAAATTATCTCTCACAGCTTCACCAATGTGTAGTCTAGGCGCTGACATCCTTCAATGCCTGCCACTGACAATACCATTGTTTTGACATTTTTGTTATGTTAGGCCTTCGAAGCCTGTCTGCGGTCCCTTCTTTCTACAACTACTACACTGACCAGGCCACTGCTGGCCGTGTTACCCTGGAACCAATTTAAAAGTGCCTACAGCCAGCCCAATTTTGTTATGTTAGGCCTTCGAAGCCTGTCTGCGGTCACTCCTTCCACTAGACTTCCACTGACCAGACCACTGCTGCCCGTGTACCCCTGCAACCAATTTAAAAGTGCCTACAGCCAGCCCAAGTTTGTTATGTTAGGCCTTTGAAGCCTGTCTGCGGTCACTCCTTCCACTAGACTTCCACTGACCAGACCACTGCTGCCCGTGTACCCCTGGAACCAATTTAAAAGTGCCTACAGCCAGCCCAAGTTTATTATGTTAGGCCTTCGAAGCCTGTCTGCGGTCACTCCTTCCACTAGACTTCCACAGACCAGACCACTGCTGCCCGTGTACCCCTGGAACCAATTTAAAAGTGCCTACAGCCAGCCCAAGTTTGTTATGTTAGGCCTTCGAAGCCTGTCTGCGGTCACTCCTTCCACTAGACTTCCACAGACCAGACCACTGCTGCCCGTGTACCCCTGGAACCAATTTAAAAGTGCCTACAGCCAGCCCAAGTTTGTTATGTTAGGCCTTGGAAGCCTGTCTGCGGTCACTCCTTCCACTAGACTTCCACTGACCAGACCACTGCTGCCCGTGTACCCCTGGAACCAATTTAAAAGTGCCTACAGCCAGCCCAAGTTTGTTATGTTAGGCCTTCGAAGCCTGTCTGCGGTCACTCCTTCCACTAGACTTCCACAGACCAGACCACTGCTGCCCGTGTACCCCTGGAACCAATTTAAAAGTGCCTACAGCCAGCCCAAGTTTGTAATGTTAGGCCTTGGAAGCCTGTCTGCGGTCACTCCTTCCACTAGACTTCCACTGACCAGACCACTGCTGCCCGTGTACCCCTGGAACCAATTTAAAAGTGCCTACAGCCAGCCCAAGTTTGTTATGTTAGGCCTTCGAAGCCTGTCTGCGGTCACTCCTTCCACTAGACTTCCACAGACCAGACCACTGCTGCCCGTGTACCCCTGGAACCAATTTAAAAGTGCCTACAGCCAGCCCAAGTTTGTAATGTTAGGCCTTGGAAGCCTGTCTGCGGTCACTCCTTCCACTAGACTTCCACTGACCAGACCACTGTTGCCCGTGTACCCCTGGAACCAATTTAAAAGTGCCTACAGCCAGCCCAAGTTTGTTATGTTAGGCCTTCGAAGCCTGTCTGCGGTCACTCCTTCCACTAGACTTCCACAGACCAGACCACTGCTGCCCGTGTACCCCTGGAACCAATTTAAAAGTGCCTACAGCCAGCCCAAGTTTGTTATGTTAGGCCTTTGAAGCCTGTCTGCGGTCACTCCTTCCACTAGACTTCCACAGACCAGACCACTGCTGCCCGTGTACCCCTGGAACCAATTTAAAAGTGCCTACAGCCAGCCCAAGTTTGTTATGTTAGGCCTTGGAAGCCTGTCTGCGGTCACTCCTTCCACTAGACTTCCACTGACCAGACCACTGCTGCCCGTGTACCCCTGGAACCAATTTAAAAGTGCCTACAGCCAGCCCAAGTTTGTTATGTTAGGCCTTGGAAGCCTGTCTGCGGTCACTCCTTCCACTAGTCTTCCACTGACCAGACCACTGCTGCCCGTGTACCCCTGGAACCAATTTAAAAGTGCCTACAGCCAGCCCAAGTTTGTTATGTTAGGCCTTCGAAGCCTGTCTGCGGTCACTCCTTCCACTAGACTTCCACAGACCAGACCACTGCTGCCCGTGTACCCCTGGAACCAATTTAAAAGTGCCTACAGCCAGCCCAAGTTTGTTATGTTAGGCCTTGGAAGCCTGTCTGCGGTCACTCCTTCCACTAGACTTCCACTGACCAGACCACTGCTGCCCGTGTACCCCTGGAACCAATTTAAAAGTGCCTACAGCCAGCCCAAGTTTGTTATGTTAGGCCTTGGAAGCCTGTCTGCGGTCACTCCTTCCACTAGACTTCCACTGACCATACACTGCTGCCCATGTACCCCTGGAACAAATTTAAAAGTGCCTACAGCCAGCCCAAGTTTGTTATGTTAGGCCTTCGAAGCCTGTCTGCGTCCCGTTCTTTCAACTACAACTACACTGACCAGGCCACTGATGGCCGTGTTCCCCTGGAACCAATTTTAACTTGCCTACAGCCAGCCCTATGTTATTATGTTAGGCCTTCGAAGCCTGTCTGCGTCCCGTTCTTTCAACTACAACTACACTGACCAGGCCACTGATGGCCGTGTTCCCCTGGAACCAATTTTAACTTGCCTACAGCCAGCCCAATGTTAGGCCTTTGATGCCTGTCTGCCGTCACTCCTTCCACTAGGCCTCCACTGACCTGTCTATTGCTGCCCGTGTACCCCTTGAACCAACATCATTAAATATAAAAAAAATTAATTTGATTATAAAAAATAAGATCGTGTTGAGATCTCAAATGCAGACATTTTAACAATCAAAACAAACACACAACAAATATCTGGAACTGTACTACAAAGGTCCAACAGCTACAATTTCTTTCTCCTGCAAGAAGTTAACTGAAAGTTTTTTGGAGTTGTTAACACAGATATGGCATCCACCGAGTGTTGTCCTGTCGCGTCTCCTTTAAATTATTTCCAATAAGATGTTAAACTATTAATTTAATAAAATCAATAATTAAAAAAATAATTGAGTAAGTCAAAAGCACATTGCAAATAAACATTAATTACAAATCAAGAAGCATGGCGCGTCTGAGGGTGAGTAGATACCGAATAAGAATATAATCACCCTCGGACGCGCAATGCTTATTTAAAACAGCCTTCCTTCCTAAGAATCAGCCCTTCCGTGGTGTAGAGAGAGGTTGTGTTACACTCCAAGGTGTTCCCCAGGTTGCCTTTCCTGAGCTTCGATCTTCCGGCTCTCGTTTAGTAGCTGTTGGAAACTACGCTGCATTAGGCCTACTAATTGTGTATGGGTGAAACAGTGGCGCATCTGCGGTCCCTCCTTCCACTAGGCCTCCACTGACCTGTCTACTGCGGCCCGTGTACCCCTTGAACCAACCTAATAAAATATTTAAAAAATTAATTTGATTATAAAAAATAAGATCGTGTTGAGATCTCAAATGCAGACATTTTAACAATCAAAACAAACACACAACAAATATCTGGAACTGTACTACAAAGGTCCAACAGCTACAATTTCTTTCTCCTGCAAGAAGTTAACTGAAAGTTTTTTGGAGTTGTTAACACAGATATGGCATCCACCGAGTGTTGTCCTGTCGCGTCTCCTTTAAATTATTTCCAATAAGATGTTAAACTATTAATTTAATAAAATCAATAATTAAAAAAATAATTGAGTAAGTCAAAAGCACATTGCAAATAAACATTAATTACAAATCAAGAAGCATGGCGCGTCCGAGGGTGAGTAGATACCGAATAAGAATATAATCACTCTCGGACGCGCAATGCTTATTTAAAACAGCCTTCCTTCCTAAGAATCAGCCCTTCCGTGGTGTAGAGAGAGGTTGTGTTACACTCCAAGGTGTTCCCCAGGTTGCCTTTCCTGAGCTTCGATCTTCCGGCTCTCGTTTAGTAGCTGTTGGAAACTACGCTGCATTAGGCCTACTAATTGTGTATGGGTGAAACAGTGGCGCATCTGCGGTCCCTCCTTCCACTAGGCCTCCACTGACCTGTCTACTGCGGCCCGTGTACCCCTTGAACCAACCTAATAAAATATTTAAAAAATTAATTTGATTATAAAAAATAAGATCGTGTTGAGATCTCAAATGCAGACATTTTAACAATCAAAACAAACACACAACAAATATCTGGAACTGTACTACAAAGGTCCAACAGCTACAATTTCTTTCTCCTGCAAGAAGTTAACTGAAAGTTTTTTGGAGTTGTTAACACAGATATGGCATCCACCGAGTGTTGTCCTGTCGCGTCTCCTTTAAATTATTTCCAATAAGATGTTAAACTATTAATTTAATAAAATCAATAATTAAAAAAATAATTGAGTAAGTCAAAAGCACATTGCAAATAAACATTAATTACAAATCAAGAAGCATGGCGCGTCCGAGGGTGAGTAGATACCGAATAAGAATATAATCACCCTCGGACGCGCAATGCTTATTTACAACAGCCTTCCTTCCTAAGAATCAGCCCTTTCGTGGTGTAGAGAGAGGTTGTGTTACACTCCAAGGTGTTCCCCGGGTTGCCTTTCATGAGCTTCGATCTTCCGGCTCTCGTTTAGTAGTTGGTGGAAACTACGCTGCATTAGGCCTACAAATTTGGTATGGGGTGTAGAGACAGGTTGTGTTACACTCCAAGGTTTTCACCAGGTTGCCTTTCCTGAGCTTCGATCTTCATGCTCTCGTTTAGTAGTTGTAGAAAAGTACGCTGCATTAGGCCTACAAAATGGGTATGGGGTGGAGAGAGATGGTGTGTTACACTCCAAGGTGTTCCCCAGGTTGCCTTTCCTGAGCTTCGATCTTCATGCTCTCGTTTAGTAGGTGTCGGAAAGTAGGCTGCATTAGGCCTAAAAAATGGGGAATGGGGTGGAGAGAGATGGTGTGTTACACTCCAAGGTGTTCCCCAGGTTTCCTTGCCATTGCTTCGGTCTTCCGACTCTCGTTTAGTAGTTGTAGAAAAGTACACTGCATTAGGCCTAAAAAATGGGTATGGGGTGGAGAGAGATGGTGTGTTACACTCCAAGGTGTTCCCCAGGTTGCCTTTCCTGAGCTTCGATCTTCATGCTCTCGTTTAGTAGGTGTCGGAAAGTAGGCTGCATTAGGCCTACAAATTGGGTATGGGGTGGAGAGAGATGGTGTGTTACACTCCAAGGTGTTCCCCAGGTTGCCTTTCCTGAGCTTCGATCTTCATGCTCTCGTTTAGTAGGTGTCGGAAAGTAGGCTGCATTAGGCCTACAAATTGGGTATGGGGTGGAGAGAGATGGTGTGTTACACTCCAAGGTGTTCCCCAGGTTTCCTTGCCATTGCTTCGGTCTTCCGACTCTCGTTTAGTAGTTGTAGAAAAGTACACAGCATTAGGCCTACAAAATGGGTATGGGGTGGAGAGAGATGGTGTGTTACACTCCAAGGTGTTCCCCAGGTTGCCTTTCCTGAGCTTCGATCTTCATGCTCTCGTTTAGTAGGTGTCGGAAAGTAGGCTGCATTAGGCCTAAAAAATGGGGAATGGGGTGGAGAGAGATGGTGTGTTACACTCCAAGGTGTTCCCCAGGTTTCCTTGCCATTGCTTCGGTCTTCTGACTCTCGTTTAGTAGTTGTAGAAAAGTACACTGCATTAGGCCTAAAAAATGGGTATGGGGTGGAGAGAGATGGTGTGTTACACTCCAAGGTGTTCCCCAGGTTGCCTTTCCTGAACTTCGATCTTCATGCTCTCGTTTAGTAGGTGTCGGAAAGTAGGCTGCATTAGGCCTACAAATTGGGTATGGGGTGGAGAGAGATGGTGTGTTACACTCCAAGGTGTTCCCCAGGTTTCCTTGCCATTGCTTCGGTCTTCCGACTCTCGTTTAGTAGTTGTAGAAAAGTACACAGCATTAGGCCTACAAAATGGGTATGGGGTGGAGAGAGATGGTGTGTTACACTCCAAGGTGTTCCCCAGGTTGCCTTTCCTGAGCTTCTATCTTCAGGCTCTCATTAAATTGTGGTTAAATGGAACAACTGCATTTGGCGTACTAGTTGGTTTGGGGCCTACTATCGGTGTCTGCCACTCCTTGCTGTTCTCCTGGTTTCCTGTCCTGAAATTCCATTTTCAGCCTCTCGTTAAGTAGTTGTTAATGTTAGACTGCATTTGGCCTACTAGTTGGGTTGGGGCCTACTATCGGTGTCTGCCACTCCTTGCTGTTCTCCTCCACTGAACAAAGCTGTGCCGCCTGTTTACTACGGTTGCCAATTTTGAACTGCATTTCGACTACTTACTGATTTGGCCCTACTCTCTGTGTCAGCCTCTCATTCCAGTTGTCCTCCACTGCAATGCCCCCTGGTTATTCCTGTGTTACCAATTTTGAACTGCATTTAGCCCACTTTCTTCTTTGGGCCTATATCTGTGTTTCCACTTCATCGTGCCCATTGCCCAGCCAGTGATAGATGAGTCTGCTGGTACATTGACCCATAACGCAACATTCCCCGTGCACGCTACACAACAACATTGTGACCCTGCTGAAAGTCAGGTTGCTCTTCCCGCATACCATACCACCTTACACGGGGACAAAGAGGAAGGTGCAGATGAAAGTGCAGGTTCCTTCATCAGGTGGGGGGAGGAATACTAGTTGGCGACGTCACTGGCACAGGGCCTCTCATAGTACGCAAAAGTGTTGCTGCCGGTGGGAGGCGCCCCCGCCGTGCAAACACACCGCTGTACTTTGAGGGGCCCTGTGCCAGTGCCAATGCCAACGAGTGGGCCCCCCCTGCTTGCTCAGGTTCACAGCACTTGCAAAGTTGAAATACTTACCTCTCCCTGCTCCACTGCCGTGACGTGGTCCAGATTTCCTGGGCCCACTAATTACTTGAACCAGCCCTACCCCCCACAACTTTAGCCAAATGACCCCCAATTTCAAATGCCTTCCAATTATTATAAGGTAAATTACGCTTGACAAGCTTCATTAAGAAGAATGGATGGTTTTGACATTAAAATGGGTACTCTAGGTGTTTTCCTGGCCCCCACTCACTGCCGACTATGCTGCCCCATTGACTTGCATTGGGTTTCGTGTTTCGGTCGATCCCGACTTTACGTCATAATCGGCCGATTTCACTCGACCCGACTTTGGACATAGTCGGGTTTCGCAAAACCCGGCTCGACTCTAAAAAGGTCAAGGTCGCTCAACTCTACTCACAGTCATTATTTGTGGGGGGCTGTCTATCCTTTTGGGATTTTCTCTGAGGCAAGATAGCTTTCCTGTTTCTATCTTTAGGGGTAGTGTTATGAGTGCAATCCAGAGACACAGTATGCCAGTGATCAGAACACATACAGTGATCTGACAATAACCCAAAAACAATAGTACGAGCTCTGAGACGTGGAATCTCGGTAGACCGCAACCCTGAACCTATCCTAAACACAACTAAAGGTGGCTGTGGATTGCGCCCGACGCTACCTATGCAACTCGGCACAGCCTGAGAAACTGACTTAGCCTGAAGATAGAAAAACAAGCCTGGCTTGCCTCAGAGAAATACCCCAAAGGAAAAGGCAGCCCCCCACATATAATGACTGTGAGTAAGATGAAAAGACAAAACGTAGGGATGAAATAGATTCAGCAAAGTGAGGCCCGATATTCTAGATAGAGCGAGGATAGCAAAGAGAACTCTGCAGTCTACAAAAAACCCTAAAGCAAAAAACCACGCAAAGGGGGCATAAAGACCCACCGTGCCGAACTAACGGCACGGCGGTACACCCTTGCGTCTCAGAGCTACCAGCAAAACCAAAAGACAAGCTGGACAAAAAATATAGCAACAAAAGCAAAAAAGCACTTATCTAAGCAGAGCAGCAGGCCACAGGAAGATCCAGAAGCTCAGATCCAACACAGGAACATTGACAAGGAGCAAGGAAAACAGAATCAGGTGGAGTTAAATAACGAAGCAGCTAATGAGCTCACCAGAACACCTGAGGGAGGAAGCTCAGAAGCTGCAGTACCACTTGTGACCACAGGAGTGAATTCAGCCACAGAATTCACAACAGGGTAGTTAGTTCTCCGGCTGTGACGAGGTGTCTAGGGAGTGACAGGAACATCCCACGGCTACTGCTAGTGTTGTGTTAAGCTTAGGAACTGAGGTCAGTACAGGTACCACCTCCTTCAGAGCTCGTCCCATGTTGCTCCTAAACCACCAGTTCATAACAGTACAAGTGGCCTAAATGAATTAAATGCATCTCAAAAGAAGGAAAAATAAATTCTGAGCCATTTTTTTTCTGCACTCTGTTTTGTCTTTTTTTCCTCTTAATCTCTGGGTGGTTCAGGATTTTGGCGCTGGCATGGATGTTCAAGGTTTGTTTTCTCGTGTGGATCAACTTGCTGCAAGAGTACAGAGTATCCAAGATTATGTCGTCCAGACTCCGGCTTTAGAGCCTAAAATTCCTACTCCTGATTTGTTTTTTGGGGACAGATCCAAGTTTTTGAACTTTAAAAATAACTGCAAATTGTTTTTTGCTTTGAATCCCCGTTCCTCTGGTAATCCCATTCAGCAGGTTAAAATTGTCATCTCTCTGCTGCGTGGTGACCCTCAGGACTGGGCATTCTCCCTTGAATCAGGGGATCCGGCATTGCTGAATGTAGACGCATTTTTTCAAGCGCTCGGATTATTGTATGATGAACCTAATTCTGTGGATCATGCAGAGAAAACCCTGTTGGCCTTGTGTCAGGGTCAGGAAGCGGTAGAATTATACTGCCAGAAATTTAGGAAATGGTCTGTGCTCACTAAATGGAATGAGGATGCTCTGGCTGCAATTTTCAGAAAAGGTCTTTCTGAAGCCTTTAAAGATGTTATGGTGGGCTTCCCTACGCCTGCTGGTTTGAGCGAATCTATGTCTCTAGCCATTCAGATTGATCAGCGTCTGCGCGAGCGCAATGCTGTGCACCATATGGCAGTGTCCTCTGATAGCATTTGTGGATTCAGGCGTTGCCCTGAACTTAATGGACTTGGAATTTGCCAGGTGCTGTGGTTTTTCCTTGCAGCCTTTGCAGAGCCCTATTCCTTTGAGGGGCATTGATGCTACACCATTGGCCAAGGATAAACCTCAGTACTGGACGCAGCTGACCATGTACATGGCTCCAGCACATCAGGAAGATTGCCATTTTCTGGTGTTGCATAACCTGCATGATGTTGTTGTACTGGGTTTTCCATGGTTACAGGAACATAATCCGGTGCTGGATTGGAAAACTATGTCTGTGACTAGTTGGGGTTGTCAAGGGGTACATAGTGACGTTCCTTTGATGTCAATTTCCTCTTCTCCCTCTTCTGAGGTCCCTGAGTTTTTGTCGGATTTCCAGGATGTATTTGATGAGCCCAAGTCCAGTTCCCTTCCTCCACATAGGGACTGTGATTGTGCTATTAACTTGATTCTTGGCTGCAAGTTCCCTAAGGGCCGACTTTTCAATCTGTCTGTGCCAGAGCATGCCGCCATGCGGAGTTATGTTAAGGAGTCTTTGGAGAAGGGGCATATTCGGCCATCTTCGTCACCATTGGGAGCAGGTTTCTTTTTTGTTGCTAAGAAGGATGGCTCCTTGAGACCCTGTATAGATTATCGTCTTCTTAATAAGATCACGGTCAAATTCCAATACCCCTTGCCTTTGCTTTCTGATTTGTTTGCTCGGATTAAGGGGGCTAGTTGGTTTACTAAGATTGACCTTCGAGGGGCATATAATCTTGTTCGTATTAAACAGGGTGACGAATGGAAAACTGCATTTACAGTCATGGCCAAAAGTATTGACACCCCTGCAATTCTGTCAGATAATACTCATTTTCTTCCTGAAAATGATTGCAAACACAAATTGTTTGTTATTATTTTCTTCATTTAATTTGTCTTAAATGAAAAAACACAAAAATAATTGTCCTAAAGCCAAATTGGATATAATTCCACACCAAACATAAAAAAGGGGGTGGACAAAAGTATTGGCACTGTTCGAAAAATCATGTGATGCTTCTCTAATTTGTGTAATTATCAGCACCTGTAACTTACCTGTGGCCCCCAGCAGGTGTTGGCAATAACTAAATCACACTTGCAGCCAGTTGACATGGATTAAAGTTGACTCAACCTCTGTCCTGTGTCCTTGTGTGTACCACATTGAGCATGGAGAAAAGAAAGAAGACCAAAGAACTGTCTGAGGACTTGATAAACCAAATTGTGAGGAAGCATGAGCAATCGCAAGGCTACAAGTCCATCTCCAAAGACCTGAATGTTACTGTGTCTACCGTGCGCAGTGTCATCAAGAAGTTTAAAGCCCATGGCACTGTGGCTAACCTCCTTAGATGTGGACGGAAAAGAAAAATTGACAAGAGATTTCAATGCAAGATTGTGCGGATGTTGGATAAAGAACCTCGACTAACATCTAAACAAGTTCAAGCTGCCCTGCAGTCCAAGGGTACAACAGTGTCAACCCATACTATCCGTTGGCGTCTGAATGAAATGGGACTGTATTGTAGGAGACCCAGGAAGACCCCACTTCTTACCCCGAGATATAAAAAAAGCCAGGCTGGATTTTGCCAAAACTTACCTAAAAAGCCTAAAATATTTTGGAAGAATGTTCTCTGGTCAGCTGAGACAAAAGTAGAGCTTTTTGGGCAAAGGCATCAACATAGAGTTTACAGGAGAAAAAAAGAGGCATTCAAAGAAAAGAACACGGTCCCTACAGTCAAACGTGGCGGAGGTTCCCTGATGTTTTGGGGTTGCTTTGCAGCCTCTGGCACTGGACTGCTTGACCGTGTGCATGGCATTATGAAGTCTGAAGACTACCAACAAATTTTGCAGCATAATGTAGGGTTCAGTGTGTGAAAGCTGGGTCTCCCTCAGAGGTCATGGGTCTTCCAGCAGGACAATAACCCAAAACACACTTCAAAAAGCACTAAAAAATGGTTTGAGAGAAAGCACTGGAGACTTCTAAGGTGGCCAGCAATGAGTCCAGACCTGAATCCCATAGAACACCTGTGGAGAGATCTAAAAATGGCAGTTTGGAAAAGGCACCCTTCAAATATCAGGGACATGGAGCAGTTTGCCAAAGAAGAATGGTCTAAAATTCCAGCAGAGCATTGTAAGAAACTCATTGATGGTTACCGGAAGCGGCTGGTCGCAGTTATTTTGGCTAAAGGTTGTGCAACCAAGTATTAGGCTGAGGGTGCCAATACTTTTGTCTGGCCCATTTTTGGAGTTTTGTGTGAAATGATCAATGTTTTGCTTTTTGCTTCATTCTCTTTTGTGTTTTTTCATTTAAGACAAATTAAATGAAGATAATAATACCAAAGAAATTGTGATTGCAATCCTTTTCAGGAAGAAAATGAGTATTATCTGACAGAATTGCAGGGGTGTCAATACTTTTGGCCATGACTGTAATACGCCCGAAGGCCATTTTGAATATCTTGTGATGCCTTTTGGGCTTTCTAATGCTCCTTCTGTATTTCAGTCCTTCATGCATGATATTTTCCGCAATTACCTTGATAAATTCATGATTGTGTATTTGGATGATATTTTGATTGTTTCCGATGATTGGGAGTCTCATGTGAAGCAGGTCAGGATGGTATTCCAGATCCTTCGTGATAATGCTTTATTTGTGAAGGGGTCTAAGTGCCTATTCGGAGTTCAGAAGGTCTCTTTTTTGGGTTTTATTTTTTCTCCCTCGTCTATGGAAATGGAACCTGTTAAGGTCCAAGCTATTCATGACTGGATTCAACCCACATCTGTGAAGAGCCTTCAGAAATTTTTGGGCTTTGCTAATTTCTATCGCCGTTTCATTGCCAACTTTTGCAGTGTGGTTAAGCCCCTTACTGATTTGACGAAGAAAGGCGCTGATGTGACGAATTGGTCCTCTGCGGCTGTTGAGGCCTTTCAGGAGCTTAAACGCCGATTTACTTCTGCCCCTGTTTTGCGTCAGCCGGATGTTTCTCTTCCTTTTCAGGTTGAGGTTGACGCTTTTGAGATTGGAGCAGGGGCCGTTTTGTCTCAGAGGAATTCTGATGGTTCTTTGATGAAACCGTGTGCTTTTTTTCCAGAAAGTTTTCGCCTGCGGAGCGCAATTATGACGTCGGCAATCGTGAGTTGTTGGCTATGAAGTGGGCATTTGAGGAGTGGAGACATTGGCTTGAGGGAGCCAAGCACCGCGTTGTGGTCTTGACCGATCATAAGAATATGATTTACCTCGAGTCGGCCAAGCGGCTGAACCCTAGACAGGCTCGATGGTCCCTGTTTTTCTCCTGTTTTGATTTTGTGGTCTCGTATCTTCCGGGATCTAAGAATGTTAAGGCTGATGCCCTCTCTAGGAGTTTTTTGCCTGATTCTCCTGGAGTCCTTGAGCCGGTTGGCATTCTTAAGGAAGGGGTGATTCTTTCTGCCATCTCCCCTGATTTGTGGTGGGTGCTTCAGGAATTTCAGGCTGATAAACCTGACCGCTGTCCAGTGGGGAAGCTGTTTGTTCCTGATAGATGGACAAGTAAGGTAATTTTTGAGGTTCATTGTTCAGTGTTGGCTGGTCATCCTGGGATTTTTGGTACCAGAGATTTGGTTGCTAGGTCCTTTTGGTGGCCTTCCTTGTCGCGGGATGTGCGTGCTTTTGTGCAGTCCTGTGGGACTTGCACCCGGGCCAAGCCTTGCTGTTCCCACGCTAGTGGGTAGCTTTTGCCTTTGCCGGTCCCTGAGAGGCCCTGGACGCATATTTCCATGGATTTTATTTCAGATCTTCCTGTTTCCCAGAAGATGTCTGTTATCTGGGTGGTTTGTGACCGGTTCTCTAAAATGGTCCATCTGGTACCTTTGCCTAAGTTGCCTTCCTCCTCAGATTTGGTTTCATTGTTTTTTCAGCATGTGGTTCGTTTGCATGGCATTCCGGAGAATATTGTGTCTGACAGAGGTTCCTAGTATGTTTCTAGGTTTTGGCGGGCCTTTTGTGCTAGGATGGGCATTGATTTGTCTTTTTCTTCGGCGTTTCATCCTCAGACAAATGGCCAAACTGAGCAAACTAATCAGACCTTGGAAACCTATTTGAGATGCTTTGTGTCTGCTGATCAGGATGATAGGGTGGCTTTCTTGCCGTTGGCCGAGTTTGCCCTTAATAATAGGGCTAGTTCGGCTACTTTGGTTTCACCTTTCTTTTGTAATTTTGGTTTTCATCCTCGTTTTTCTTTGGGCAGGTTGAGCCTTCTGATTGTCCTGGTGTGGATTCTGTGGTGGACAGGTTACAGCAGATTTGGACTCATGTGGTAGACAATTTGACGTTGTCTCAGGAAAAGGCTCAACGTTTTGCTAACCGCCGTCGGTGTGTTGGTCCCCGGCTTCGTGTGGGGGATTTGGTTTGGTTGTCTTCTCGTCATGTTCCTATGAAGGTTTCTTCCCCTAAGTTTAAGCCTCGGTTTATTGGTCCTTATAAGATTTCTGAAATTATCAATCCGGTGTCTTTTCAATTGGCCCTTCCAGCCTCTTTTGCCATTCATAATGTTTTCCATATATCTTTGTTACGGAGATATGTGGTGCCCGTTGTTCCCTTGGTTGATCCTCCTGCCCCGGTGTTGGTTGAGGGAGAGTTGGAATATGAGGTTGAGAAAATTTTGGATTCTCATTTTTGGAGGCGGAGGCTTCAGTATCTTGTCAAGTGGAAGGGTTATGGCCAGGAGGATAGTTCTTGGGTTGTTGCCTCCGATGTCCATGCCGCCGATTTGGTTCGTGCTTTTCACTTGGCTCGTCCTGATCGGCCTGGGGGCTCTTTTGAGGGTTCGGTGACCCCTCCTCAAGGGGGGTACTAATGTGAATTCCGCTCTTGGGCTCCCTCCGGTGGTTGTAAGTGGCACTTTTGTGAGTTCTGCTCTTGGGCTCCCTCCGGTGGTTTTAAGTGGAATGGCTGCTCCTTGGATTTAGCAGTCTGCAGCTGCTTCCACTGATTGTCTTTCTGCTCGGCTATTTATGCCTGGCTCTTTCCTTCAGCCAGTGCCACTTGTCAATGGTTCCTGGTTGGATTCACATCTCTGCTTGGAATTCTCTGATATCCTGACCAGTTCAGCAAAGATAAGTCCTTGCTTTGCTCTTTTCTGTCCACATGTAGTGGACTTAATTGTTCTGTACATTCTATGTTTTTTGTCCAGCTTGTCAGTATGGATTTATTCAGTTAAGCTGGAAGCTCTGGGAAGCAGATTTACCCTTCACACCTTTAGTCAGATGTGGAGATTTTTGTAAACTCTGTGTGGATTTTTCTAGTTTTTTAATACTTACCGCACAGTATTCTGTCCTGTTCTATCTATCTAGCTAGACTGGCCTCCTTTGCTATATCCTGGTTTCATTCTACGTATGTCATTTCCCTCTCCACTCACAGTCATTATTTGTGGGGGCTGTCTATCCTTTTGGGATTTTCTCTGAGGCAAGATAGCTTTCCTGTTTCTATCTGTAGGGGTAGTTAGTTCTCCGGCTGTGACGAGGTGTCTAGGGAGTGACAGGAACATCCCACGGCTACTGCTAGTGTTGTGTTAAGCTTAGGAACTGCGGTCAGTACAGGTACCACCTCCTTCAGAGCTCGTCCCATGTTGCTCCTAAACCACCAGTTCATAACAGGGTATGTTTCCACGTTCAGGAAACGCTGCGTGTTTGACGCTGCGTAGAGCCGCAGCGTAAAACACACAACGTCCAGATGTTACAGCATACATGAAATCCTGTCTCCACTATGCGGTAAAACACGCAAGCGGCAGAACCACGTAAACGGACATGTGGCACGTCTTTTCAGAACGCAGCATGTCTGTTTACAATGCGGCGACACTCCATCGCCATGCCGTAAATGCACCATAGACTATCATTAGATGCGGTAAAATCGCATCTAATGATTAGCCACATGCGTAAAAACTGCGTAAATACAGCTTACTACGCATGTCTTCCGGCTTACCAGTCCTGCCGCCGGAAGTCCCTCGTCCACTGCAGTTCTCGCGATAACTTATTGCGAGAACTGCTGTGCACGTGACCGGGACTTATCTCCGGTCACTAGTCTGGTTCTCACAAACAGCTGATTAGCTGTTTGCGAGAACGCTGTAGTGTAGGTGATCACTGGAGAGTTATCTTCGGCGATCATCTACCGGCTCTGCTACATCTCCGACGAGCATCTACAGGCTCTGCTACATCTAGATGTCAGGCATCCAGATGTAGCAGAGCCGGACTCGTCTACACTGTGTGCACATACACCATGCAACAACATGCGACAAGCTGCGACAACATGCAACATGCGACAGCTTAGGCGAGTAAAGAGTAAACCAGATTTATTTGTACTGATTTTACTACGTGGGGGGGGGGCTGTCGCCGTTTTGCAGTTCGCTTCAGGCAGCAGAAAGGCTAGGTTCACCCCTGCAAGGAAGGAGAGTTTGTTGGTGATAAAGAGGGCATGGATAAACGACAGTTTGTTGCAGACAGAGCGTGTGTTCCATAGAGCGCCAGCTAAGGGGACCGGGGGACTGGGGGCTGGATGAGTGGGTATGAGGTTATCATCATTGAGAAAACATGTAGAGGATCGTGGTAGGGTGTTCGAAATGAGTGTGGGGATGTGTTGAGAAGGGCCAGGATTTGTGGATACATCGCCAGCAACGAGGAGTAGCAGAAAGAGCATTAGAAGGTGGGAGCAGGATAGGACATGATGAACTGTCTAGACTGGCCTCTATTCTGTAGTTTGGTGCTGAGGTGACTGGAATTGAGTTTTTCAAACAGTGAGCGGAGTTTTTCCTTGTAGCCTCTATTCTGTACAGTTCATTGCTGACATGACTAGAATGGAGTTGCTGGAGTGATGTCCTCATAGGATCAAGTCTAATGTAGATGGCTCATAACTGAAACTTCCAGAATGGAGTTAATTCCAGGAGTTCCTCCTAGATTCCAATCTAGTGGCATAGGAATTATAAATATATGCATGTATGTATTGTCACTTTTTGTAAAAAAAATAATTACACACCACACTGATTGTTCAGTTTTGCCGGAATTTGACTTTTACTGTATTTCCATCAGTCCCAGCTCCGACATTTCTGCAGTGGGTGGAGCTAGACCGGCTGATAACCTCTGAAGGAGCATGCGACTTTTGCCATTTGTTGTGTGCCTGATTTTGCCTATCGGGACTTTGCGACGCGTCGGACCCTTCTGATGAGGATGTGGAGAGGCAACCAGAGGCCAAGATCTGCGGCGGCTCGTATGTGAGCTGTGTCTGTGGTGGTAGAGGGAGGGATGACTTTTAGAGGAGTAGCAGAAATGTTGGCGGGAATTATTAGATGATTGGTAAGATGTGTGGCATCTACGCTTGCGTCCGCTGTGGCTATGGGGTATGTTGGGGTAATTGAATCGGCAGCCAGGTGTGGGTTACTGGCCATAATCGGTAACGTTGTGCTGTTTAGCATTGGGGGTGTTATAGCGCTACTGTAATCAACATTATTGTTGGGATATGAAAGAGCGGGGGTTAATAGAAATTCTTTATTAGCTATTTGGGCTATAGGGAATCCCATGTGCTTCTATCCCTCTTCTAACTGCTGGTATGTGCGAACTGTCTCCTAATCTGAACTAGCCACTGCACCCTCTGAATCCCATGTGCTTCTATCCCTCTTCTAACTGCTGACCTCCTACTCTCCTCCACACTTATTCGTTCCTCACACAATCGCTTCCAAGATTTCTCCTGAATATCCCCGATCCTCTGGAATTCCATGCCTCAACACGTCCGACTATCCACCACCCTTGGATCCCTCAGCCGGAACCTGAAAAACCATCTCTTCAGGAAAGCCTACAGCCTGCAATAACCGAGCCGCCGCCTCACCACCGCCAGAGCCGCCGCCGCCTCACCCCTACCTTCTGTCTCTTCCCCACTATCCCATAGAATGTAAGTCCACAAGGACAGGGTTCTCTCCCCTCTGTACCAGTGTGTCACTGTAAACCTGTTTACTGTAAATGATATCTATAACCCTGTATGTAACCCCTTTCTCATGTACAGCACCATGGAATTAATGGTGCTATATAAATAAATAATAATAATAATAATGTAGGATGCCCCAAGATTGCCATAGAAACACAGCTATGACCTTCTTGTTCTTCAACTATATCAATAGTAAAAGAATAAAAACTGAAAATGTAGACCCCTTAAAAAATTGTGACGAAAGTATGGTTGTAGATGACGAGGAAAAAGCTAACATATTAAACACCTTCTTCTCCACGATATTCACGGTGGAAAATGAAATGATAGGTGAAATCCCAAGAAACAATGAAAACCCTATATTAAGGGTCACCAATCTAACCCAAGAAGAGGTGCAAAACCGGATAAATAAGATTAAAATAGATAAATCTCCGGGTCCGGATGGCATACACCCACGAGTACTAAGAGAACTAAGTAATGTAATAGATAAACCATTATTTCTTATTTTTAGGGACTCTATAGCGACGGGGTCTGTTCCGCAGGACTGGCGCATAGCAAATGTGGTGCCAATATTCAAAAAGGGCTCTAAAAGTGAACCTGGAAATTATAGGCCAGTAAGTCTAACCTCTATTGTTGGTAAAATATTTGAAGGGTTTCTGAGGGATGTTATTCTGGATTATCTCAATGAGAATAACTGTTTAACTCCATATCAGCATGGGTTTATGAGAAATCGCTCCTGTCAATCTAATCAGTTTTTATGAAGAGGTAAGCTATAGGCTGGACCACGGTGAGTCATTGGACGTGGTATATCTCGACTTTTCCAAAGCGTTTGATACCGTGCCGCACAAGAGGTTGGTACACAAAATGAGAATGCTTGGTCTGGGGGAAATTGTGTGTAAATGGGTTAGTAACTGGCTTAGTGATAGAAAGCAGAGGGTGGTTATAAATGGTATAGTCTCTAACTGGGTCGCTGTGACCAGTGGGGACCGCAGGGGTCGGTATTGGGACCTGTTCTCTTCAACATATTCATTAACCCCTACATGACCGGGGGATTTTTCGTTTTTCCGTGTTCTTTCTTCGCTCCCCTCCTTCCCAGAGCCATAACTTTTTTATTTTTCCGTCAATTTGGCCATGTGAGGGCTTATTTTTTGCGGGACGAGTTGTACTTTTGAACGACATCATTGGTTTTAGCATGTCGTGTACTAGAAAACGGGAAAAAAATTCCAAGTGCGGTGAAATTGCAAAAAAAGTGCAATCCCACATTGGTTTTTTGTTTGGCTTTTTTGCTAGGTTCACTAAATGCTAAAAATGACCAGCCATTATGATTCTCCAGGTCAGTACGAGTTCATAGACACCTAACATGACTAGGTTATTTTTTATCTAAGTGGTGAAAAAAAATTCCAAACTTTGCTAAAAAAAAAAAATTGCGCCATTTTCCGATACTCGTAGCGTCTCTATTTTTCATGATCTGTGGTCAGTTGAGGGCTTATTTTTTGCGTGCCGAGATGACGTTTTTAATGATAGCATACGTTCTTTTTATCGCCCGTTATTGCATTTTAATGCAATGTTGCGGCGACCAAAAAAACGTAATTCTGGCGTTTCTAATTTTTTTCCCGCTACGCTGTTTAGCGATCAGGTTAATACTTTTTTTATTTGATAGATCGGGCGATTCTGAGCGCGGCGATACCAAATATGCGTAGATTTGATATTTTTTTTATTGATTTATTTTGATTGGGGCGAAAGGGGGGTGATTTAAACTTTTATGTTTTTTTTATTTTTTTCACATTTTTTAAACTTTTTTTTTTTAACTTTTGCCATGCCATGGGAGGCTAGAAGCAGGCACAAGTCGATCGCCTGTGCTACATAGCAGCGATCTGCTGATCGCTGCTATGTAGCAGAAACGGAGGTGTGCTGTGAGCGCCGACCACAGGGTGGCGCTCACAGCCACCGGTCATCAGTAACCATAGAGTTCTCTAGGACCTCTATGGTTACCATCCAGACGCATCGCCGACCCCCGATCATGTGACGGGGGTCGGCGATGACGTCATTTCCGGCCGCCCGGCCGGAAGCGGTAGTTAAATGCCGCTGTCTGTGTTTGACAGCGGCATTTAACTAGTTAATAGGTGCGGGCAGATCGCGATTCTGCCCGCGCCTATTACGGGCACATGTCAGCTGTTCAAAACAGCTGACATGTCCCGGCTTTGATGCGGGCTCACCGCGGAGCCCTGCATCAAAGCAGGGGAGCCGGCATCGGACGGTATAGTACGTCCGATGCCGGTAAAAGGTTAATGATCTGGTAGAAGGTTTACACAGTAAAATATCGATATTTGCAGATGATACAAAACTATGTAAAGCAGTTAATACAAGAGAAGATAGTATTCTGCTACAGATGGATCTGGATAAGTTGGAAACTTGGGCTGAAAGGTGGCAGATGAGGTTTAACAATGATAAATGTAAGGTTATACACATGGGAAGAAGGAATCAATATCACCATTACACACTGAATGGGAAACCACTGGGTAAATCTGACAGGGAGAAGGACTTGGGGATCCTAGTTAATGATAAACTTACCTGGAGCAGCCAGTGCCAGGCAGCAGCTGCCAAGGCAAACAGGATCATGGGGTGCATTAAAAGAGGTCTGGATACACATGATGAGAGCATTATACTGCCTCTGTACAAATCCCTAGTTAGACCGCACATGGAGTACTGTGTCCAGTTTTGGGCACCGGTGCTCATGAAGGATATAATGGAACTAGAGAGAGTACAAAGGAGGGCAACAAAATTAATAAAAGGGATGGGAGAACTACAATACCCAGATAGATTAGCGAAATTAGGATTATTTAGTCTAGAAAAAAGATGACTGAGGGGCGATCTAATAACCATGTATAAGTATATAAGGGGACAATACAAATATCTCGCTGAGGATCTGTTTATACCAAGGAAGGTGACGGGCACAAGGGGGCATTCTTTGCGTCTGGAGGAGAGAAGGTTTTTCCACCAACATAGAAGAGGATTCTTTACTGTTAGGGCAGTGAGAATCTGGAATTGCTTGCCTGAGGAGGTGGTGATGGCGAACTCAGTCGAGGAGTTCAAGAGAGGGCTGGATGTCTTCCTGGAGCAGAACAATATTGTATCATACAATTATTAGGTTCTGTAGAAGGACATAGATCTGGGGATTTATTATGATGGAATATAGGCTGAACTGGATGGACAAATGTCTTTTTTCGGCCTTACTAACTATGTTACTATGTTAAAATAGTCTGTAGGAGGAAAAAGATCTACATTATTGCAGACCTATTATTGTGGCTATTTGTGTAAATACTTCTGGATTTTTTGTAAAGATTTTGCAAGAAAACACGTTTACACACCTTGATAGAGATCAAACAGCCAGTAACCTGTCATTAATGCCCCAACAAGCTTTTCACAAACTGTTTAATTAACCCCTTAGTGAGTGACAGAGCCAATTTGGTACTTAAAGGGAACCTGTCACCTGAATTTGGCAGGACCTTTTTTCGGTCGGATGGGCGGTGTTTTCGGGTGTTTTATTTACCCCTATTGCCTTGAAGTTTTTATTATTATTATTATTATTATAGCGCCATTTATTCCATGGCGCTTATCATGTGAGGAGGGGTATACATAATAAAAACAAGTACAATAATCTTGAACAATACAAGTCACAACTGGTACAGGAGGAGAGAGGACCCTGCCCACGAGGGCTCACAATCTACAAGGGATGGGTGAGGATACAGTAGGTGAGGGTAGAGCTGGTCGTGCAGCGGTTTGGTCAATCGGTGGTTACTGCAGGTTGTAGGCTTGTTGGAAGAGGTGGGTCTTCAGGTTCGTTTTGAAGGTTTCGATGGTAGGCGAGAGTCTGATGTGTTGTGGTAGAGAGTTCCAGAGTAGGGGGGATGCACGAGAGAAATCTTGTATACGATTGTAGGAAGAGGAGATAACATGTGAGTAGAGAAGGAGATCTTGTGAGGATCGGAGGTTGCGTGCAGGAAAGTAAGGGGAGACGAGTTCACAGATGTATGGAGGAGACAGGTTGTGGATCGCTTTCCTCCGTAGAACACGTCTACGCAAGGCAATCTCTAAGCATCTCTGCGAACTCCTTCAAGATTGTTGGAAGACCATTTCTGGTGACTACCTCTTGAAACTCATCAAGAGAATGCCAAGAGTGTGCAAAGCAGTCATCAAAGCAAAAGGTGGCTACTTTGAAGAAACTAGAATATCTAATATATAATTGCCTAGAATACTACTTCCTGCAATTTGTGCCAACTTCCGTGGCTTTGTCCGGAGCTAATGTCCGGAGCTAATGTCCGGAGCTAATGTCCAGAGCTAATGTCCGGAGATTAATTGCCTAGAATACTACTTCCTGCAATTTGTGCCAACTTCCGTGGCTTTGTCCGGAGCTAATGTCCGGAGCTAATGTCCGGAGCTAATGTGCGGAGATAATGTCCGGAGCTAATGTCCGGAGCTAATGTCCGGAGCTAATGTCCGGAGATAAGTGACGTCAACAGTGTCCAGTGTCTGATTGGTTGCCTGCTGCGAGCGACCAATCAGAAACGTGCCGTACTGTGACACACTCCGCCCGCCATTTTGGTGTGATTTTTGAATTTTTACCTCACAGCAAGTTTCTACTGCGTGGAGGCGGGCCCAGTGACGTTGCTCTTCAAGCTCCTGCCGAATTTCGTCAAAAAAATGATAATACCATTTACCAAAACTATATATATTTAGTTGTGAAGTGGTTCAGTGACATTTTCACACCAATTTTGAACTTTTGTTTGGTGTTTTCTCCATATACTGCCTATTATTCACTGACTGTTATACTGAGAGACTGCCGTTTATTAACCTCTTCTTTGCCACATTGGGTATATTGCTCTATTATTTGCCACATAAGGACATTGTCCATTATTGCCCAGCAATTTCTCTGCAATATAAACTGCCTATTTATTAATATCTGCATTTCTGCAAAGAACTATTGCCTATTATTAACTGGCTATTTTCCTACTACCTGACACTGCCTCTTATTAACCTGTTGTTTGCCACCACCACGCTTAAAGCTGTTTAGCTTAGCCAACATGAGCTCTAATAGTAAGGATACTAATGACACAGAGCCCAAAGCTGCTGATGGCGCACGTAAGATTAGGTCTGATAGAAAGTATACTAATAATGCAGAGCAAAAAGACGCCGATGCCGCACGTAAGCGCAAACAGCGTGCTAACAAGAGTACAGAGGATAGATGCAAGCGCATGGACACTGTTAAGTATACTAATGACACAGAGTCCAAAGCTTATGATGGCGCACGTAAGATCAGGTCTGATATAAAGTATGGTAATGATGCAGAGCGAAAAGCCGCCGATGCCGCACGTAAGCGCAAACAGTGTGCTAACAAGAGTACAGAGGATAGATGCAAGCGCCTGGACACTGTTAAGTATACTAATGACACAGAGCCCAAAGCTGCTGATGGCGCACGTAAGATCAGGTCTGATATAAAGTATGGTAATGATGCAGAGCGAAAAGCCGCCGATGCCGCACGTAAGCGCAAACAGCGTGCTAACAAGAGTACAGAGGAGAGATGCAAGCGCCTGGACACTGTTAAGTATACTAATGACACAGAGTCCAAAGCTGCTGATGGCGCACGTAAGATCAGGTCTGATATAAAGTATGGTAATGATGCAGAGCGAAAAGCCGCCGATGCCGCACGTAAGCGCAAACAGCGTGCTAACAAAAGTACAGAGGATAGATGCAAGTGCCTGGATACTGTTAAGTATACTAATGACACAGAGCCCAAAGCTGCTAAAGCACGTAAGATCAGGTCTGATATAAAGTATGGTAATGATGCAGAGCAAAAAGCCGTCGATGCCGCACGTAAGCGCAAACAGCGTGTTAACAAGAGTACAGAGGATAGATGCAAGCGCCTGGATACTGTTAAGTATACTAATGACACAGAGTCCAAAGCTGCTGATGGCGCACGTAAGATCAGGTCTGATATAAAGTATGGTAATGATGCAGAGCGAAAAGCCGCCGATGCCGCACGTAAGCGCAAACAGCGTGCTAACAAGAGTACAGAGGAGAGATGCAAGCACCTGGACACTGTTAAGTATACTAATGACACAGAGCCCAAAGCTGCTGATGGCGCACGTAACATCAGGTCTGATAATAAGTATACCAATGACGCTGAGCGAAAAGCCGCCGATGCCGCACGTAAGCACAAACAGCGTGCTAACGAGACTACAGAGGACAGACATAAGCGCCTGGACACTGTTAATGCTGCTTGCAATAAACGCATTACTAATGAGTCTTTTGAGGAAAAAACTAATCGATTAAGTAATAAAGCTGCTGCTGCACGCTCTCAACGTTGCAAACATAATATTTCCACGTCCTCAGTCATAGATTCTGCCCACAATACAGCTTCTTTGTCTCCATTCATAGAATGTGTGCAGCTTGAAGCTCCTTTAACCGTTGGTAAATCTGCACGTAAGCGCAAACACTGTCCTACTTACACTCCAAATGATAAACGCCGTCGCCTGCACACTGTTAAGTCTGCTTATAAGACATGCTTCACACCTGACTCTTCTAAGGCAACAAACAAACCATTACCAAATGCAGCTGGTGCACGCCGTGAATGGCGCAAAAAAACCGCTTGCACCTCCATATTAATAAACTCTGACCACGATACACCTTCCAACTCCTCAGTGATTGAATCTGTGGACAGTGAAGATCCTCTACCAGGTCCACGCTTTATATATGTTGGCTTACAGAAACATTCCAATGCTCCGTTATCACAACCTGTACCTCAACATCCTACAGGTTTTACTAATGATGACAGTACCATAGTAGAACACTCCTGTGGTCCTATGAACTATTTATGTGAACATTGTCAAGCATTACATTTTAATGCTGAGATACCAGCAGATAAAAATTTTACTCTTTGTTGTCACAAGAGTAAAGTGCATATACCTATACCCCAATATCCCGAGGTCTTTAAACGATTGCTGACAGGGGAGAGTGAGTTCAGTAAGAATCTCATGGAAAATATTCGTAGTATTAACAGCTCATTTGCTTTCGCCTCCATGGGTGCCAATATATCCCCTCCACCTGGACATGGCCCTTACTGTTTCCGTATACATGGACAAATATATCATCGTACTGGAACTCTACATCCCAGTGATGATCAAGTTCCAGCTTATGCCCAACTGTATATTTTGGATACCGCTACCACGAATGAACAACGTTTAAACTGTGAACAAAATCAAAAATGTCATCCCACTTTGATGAGTATAATTGCTCTTCAGTTAGACAATGTGAATCCCTTTGTTGCTGCCTACAAAATGTTACGAGATGTGGAACATGAAGAACATCTAAAAGCTGAAGCTAATGGCACTCTCATGCCAAATATCATCATGGCCCTTAAACAAGATCGGAATCAAGACCCTCGCCGATATAATAATCCAACTGTCAATGAAGTTGCTGTCGTATTTGAAAATGACAATGGAGAGCCACCATTTAATCGTGATATTTTAATACATTTACAACCGGACCCCAAAAATCCTTTGGCGCCAAGAACACAACAGGTCAGCATTCTACACAGTAATTTAGATGCTTCACTCTATCCTTTATTTTTCCCTTACGGAGACCAGGGCTGGCATGATGGCCTCAAGCAACAAGGGCAAAGTCCACGCAGAGTTACACAACTGCAATATTACTGCTGTGTGCTGTCTGTCCGTAATCAGTTTAATCCACTCCTGAATTGTGGCAAACTCACTCAGCAATACTTAGTGGATGCTTATGTGAAAATCGAGGCAAATGCCTAAATTATATCCGTCAACACCAAAAGGATTTGAAAGTAGAGGATTATTGTGTACTCCAGGAACATCTCCAGAAAAAATCCATTGAGAAGGGCATCCCCATTGGAAAAACGGTCATTTTACCATCTTCGTTTGAAGGCAGTCCCAGGAATATGCAGCAGCGGTACCAGGATGCCATGGCTATTGTGACTAAATATGGTCGTCCTGATCTATTCATCACCATGACCTGTAATCCGAAATGGAATGAGATTACTGAGAATTTGGAACCTTGGCAGCGTGTGGAACATAGACCTGATTTGGTGGCACGTGTTTTCAAAATAAAACTGGAAGCACTCTTAAAAGACATTAACAATGGATTATTTGGGAAAGTTTGCGCTATGGTTCATGTAATTGAATTTCAAAAATGTGGCCTTCCACACGCTCACATTTTAATTATTCTGGACAGCAACTCCAAATTAAGGACTGAGGAGGACATAGACAATACAGTGTGGGCTGAAATTCCCAATCCTACCCACTACCCTCAGCTCCATAAAATTGTTCTCCAACATATGATTCATGGTCCGTGTGGAGAACACAACCCAAATTCTCCCTGTATGGATCTGGGGAAGTGTACAAAAGGTTTCCCTAAAGATTAGCAACCAAGAACCATCATAGCTAAGGACGCCTATCCTACTTACCGCAGACACTTTGGCCCATCTTTTCAACACCATTCTAACATGATTGATAATTCGTGGGTGGTTCCATATAATCCGTTCCTGCTATTAAAATACAAGTGCCATATAAATGTCGAAGTTTGTGGTTCCATTCAGGCTGTGAAATATTTATTTAAATACGTCTACAAAGGACATGAAATAGCCAATCTTGAAATCTGCCAGACTAACATCCAACATGATGAAACACACCAATTCATGGATTCAAGATATGTCAGTGCACCAGAGGCAGCTTGGCGAATATTCTCATATCCAATGCATAAACAATCTCATAGCATAATTCGCCTTGCTGTACATCTACCGCATTCTCAGCCACTCTATTTTCATGAGGATGACTCTATTGGAAACATCAAACAAAAGCTCCATCAAAATTCTACACTTATGGCCTACTTCAAGCTTAATCAGAACGACCATCATGCTCATATTTATTTATACCGTGAAATTCCCGAAAACTATGTTTGGAAAGAAGGTTCTTGGGAAGTTAGAAAGCGAGCAGGTGGTTCTGTGATTGGACGAATGTATACTGTCAGTGTGAAAGACCAAGAACGCTAAAAGGCAAAACCAAAGTAGCAGAACTAGCACGATTATTAAGGGCAAACTCGGCCAATGGCAAGAAGGCCACCCAATCATCCTGATCAGCAGACACAAAGCATCTCAAATAAGCCTCCAAAGTCTGATTAGATCGCTCGGTCTGGACATTTGTCTGAGGATGAAATGCAGAAGAAAAAGACAAATCAATGCCCAGCCTAGCACAAAAAGCCCGCCAAAACCTAGAAACAAACTGGGAACCTCTGTCAGACACAATATTCTCCGGAATACCATGCAAACGGACCACATGCTGAAAAAACAACGGAACCAAATCTGAAGAGGAAGGCAATTTAGGCAAAGGTACCAAATGAACCATCTTAGAGAACCGGTCACAAACAACCCAGATAACTGGCATCCTCTGGGAAACCAGAAGATCAGAAATAAAATCCATAGAAATATGCGTCCAGGGCCTCTCAGGGACTGGCAATGGCAAAAGCAACCCACTAGCACGGGAGCAACAAGGCTTGGCCCGCGCACAGGTCCCACAGGACTGCACAAAAGAACGCACATCACGTGACAAAGAAGGCCACCAAAAGGACCTACCAACCAAATCTCTGGTACCAAAAATACAAGGATGACCAGCCAACACAGAACAGTTAACCTCAGAAATCACTCTACTAGTCCATCTGTCAGGAACAAACAGTTTTCCCACAGGACAGCGGTCAGGTCTGTCAGCCTGAAATTCCTGAAGAACCCGTCGTAAATCAGGGGAAATGGCAGAAAGGACCACCCCTTCTTTCAGAATGCCGACCGGTTCAAGGACCTCAGGAGAATCAGGCAAAAAACTCCTAGGGAGGGCATCAGCCTTAATATTCTTAGAACCCGGAAGATACGAGACCACAAAATCAAAACGGGAAAAAAACAATGACCATCGAGCCTGTCTAGGATTCAGCCGTTTGGCAGACTTGAGGTAAATCAGATTCTTATGATCGGTCAAGACCACAATACGGTGCTTAGCTCCCTCAAGCCAATGTCGCCACTCCTCAAACGCCCACTTCATAGCCAACAACTCCCAATTGCCGACATCATAATTGCGTTCAGTAGACGAAAACTTACGGGAAAAGAAGGCACAAGGTTTCATCAAGGAACCAACAGGATCCCTCTGAGACAAAACGGCCCCTGCCCCAATCTCAGAAGCGTCAATCTCAACCTGAAACGGAAGAGAAACATCCGGTTGGCGCAACACTGGAGCAGAAGTAAATCGGCGTTTAAGCTCCTGAAAGGCAGAGACAGCTGCAGAGGACCAATTCGCCACATCAGCGCCTTTCTTCGTCAAATCGGTCAAAGGTTTAACCACGCTGGAAAAGTTAGCAATGAAACGGCGATAAAAATTTGCAAAACCCAAAAATCTCTGAAGGCTCTTCACGGATGTGGGTTGAATCCAATCATGAATGGCCTGAACCTTAACCGGATCCATCTCCATAGATGAGGGAGAAAAAATGAAGCCCAAAAAAGAAACCTTCTGCACACCAAAGAGACACTTAGACCCCTTCACAAACAAGGCATTGTCACGAAGGATCTGAAATACCATCCTGACCTGTTCCACATGAGACTCCCAATCATCGGAAAAAATTAAAATATCGTCCAAATATACAATCAAGAATTTATTAATATAATTCCGGAAGATATCATGCATGAAGGACTGAAAAACAGATGGAGCATTAGTGAGCCCGAATGGCATCACAAGGTATTCAAAATGGCCTTCGGGCGTATTAAATGCAGTTTTCCATTCATCACCCTGCTTTATACGAATAAGATTATATGCCCCCCGAAGGTCAATCTTCGTAAACCAGCTAGCCCCCTTAATCCTAGCAAACAAATCAGAAAGCAAAGGTAAAGGGTATTGATACTTGACAGTGATCTTATTCAAGAGGCGATAATCAATACAGGGTCTCAGGGAGCCATCCTTCTTAGCAACAAAAAAATCCTGCTCCCAACGGCGAAGAAGATGGCCGAATATGCCCTTTCTCCAAAGACTCCTTAACATAATTCCGCATGGCGGTATGTTCGTGCACAGACAGGTTGAAAAGTCGGCCTTTAGGAAACTTACAGTATGGAATTAAGTCAATAGCACAATCACAGTCCCTATGCGGTGGAAGGGAACTGGACTTGGACTCATCGAATACATCCTGAAAATCAGACAAAAACTCTGGAATTTCAGAAGAGGAAGAAGAAGAGATTGACATCAAATGAACATTATTATGAACCCCCTGACAACCCCAACTAGTCACAGACATAGACATCCAATCCAACACAGGATTATTATTATTATTATTTATTGTTATAGCGCCATTTTTTCCATGGCGCTTTACATGTGAGGAGGGGTATACATAATAAAAACAAGTATAATAATCTTAAACAATACAAGTCATAACTGGTACAGGAGGAATGAGGACCCTGCCCGCGAAGGCTCACAATCTACAAGGGATGGTTGAGAATACAGTAGGTGAGGGTAGAGCTGGTCATGCAGCGGTTTGGTCGATCGGTGGTTGCTGCAGGTTGTAGGCTTGTCTGAAGAGGTGGGTCTTCAGGTTCTATGTACCTGCAACCACGGAAAACCCAGCATGATAGCATCATGCAAATTATGCAACACCAGAAAACGACAATCTTCCTGATGGGCTGGCGCCATGCGCATGGTCACCTGTGTCCAAAACTGGGGTTTATTTTTAGCAAAAGGTGTAGCATCAATCCCCCTTAAAGGAATAGGGTTCTGCAAAGGCTGCAAGGAAAAACCACAACGCTTGGCAAACTCAAAGTCCATTAAGTTCAAGGCGGTGCCTGAATCCACAAATGCCATGACAGAAAATGATGACAATAAGCTGATCAAGGAGGCTGGTAACAGAAATTTAGGTTGTACAGTACTGATGGTAAATGAACTAGCAATCTTCTTGGTCCGCTTAGGGCACACTGAGATGACATGAGAAGCGTCGCCACAATAATAACACAACCTATTCTGACGTCTGAATCCTTGTCTTTCCTGTTATGACCTGGTGGTCAAGACAATAATGGACCTGGTGGTTAAGAGCACACGGAATGACCTGATAGTTACTGATAATAAAGGACGAGCTCTGGGACGTGGGAACTCTGTTGACCGCAATCCCTATGTCACGCCCGCACATACTTACCCATCTTCTTCCATCCAGCGGCACACTCGCGATCCCGTTCCTTGCCGCTCTGCTGCTTCTTTCTCTGGCTCCCGGCGTCCAGCGTCTTTGCGCATGCGCGGTCGCGTCTCCTCCAGCGCTGAGCCCTCTGGGAGGTCGCGATCCGATAGCTCCGCCCCAACATGGCGGCGCCCATCGGCTATTTCTTCCCGGCGTCTTCCTAGGTAGGACGCCTTTGCTTTGTAGGTGCACTGTTTGCCGTCAGTGTCCCTATGCCCTAGGCTCCCCTGTACTAGTGTCTTTTCTCAGCCCAGTCTTTACTTTGTCTCAGTATCCTGCTGTGTCCTGCCTGTCCGTGTTCCTGCTGTATCCTGCCAGTCCTTGTTCCTGCTGTATCCTGCCAGTCCGTGTTCCTGCTGTATCCTGCCAGTCCGTGTTCCTGCTGTGTCCTGCCAGTCCGTGTTCCTGCTATATCCTGCCAGTCCGTGTTCCTGCTGTATCCTGCCAGTCCGTGTTCCTGCTGTATCCTGCCAGTCCGTGTTCCTGCTGTGTCCTGCCAGTCCGTGTTCCTGCTGTACCCTGCCAGTCCGTGTTCCTGCTGTGTTCTGCCATTCCGTGTTCCAGTCATTTTCAGTTAAGTCTTGTTTTCCTATTATTCCCTGCCATCCTTATAGCCTGTGGTTCCCTTCTTTATCTTGGGTCGCCCCTTTGGCTCTAGCTGTTGTGTCTCCATTCCCTCGAGGTCCTGCTCCTAACACTCCCTGTATAGGGGGTGATTCCATCTGGTCCGCTCGACCCCAGGGGCTCTAGAGTCATGATCCAGAGGGTCCACTCTCGGATTTCTGCCCGAGTACTTACAGTAAGCAAAGGCCATGGACCCCGCTGGGGCCTCTGCTGCGCAGAAAGAGCTACTCTTTTTGCGAGAGAATCAGTCCCGCATGATGTCTTTCATGAAAGCTATGGATTCTCGCTTGTCCACGCTCCAGTCCTCCGATCCTGGAAACGCCGCTCTACTCGTTGGCTTACAGCAAGAGTTAGCTCAGCAGCGTGACACCCAGGCCCATATACTTAGTTATATGTCTTCTATTGACGACCGGCTGCTTTCCATCCAGACAGCCGCTTCTACGTCTGCTCCTGCGTCCCACCTTCCACCCCGCTTAGCTAAACTGCCTCGGTACAATGGGGATCCTAAGTCCTGCCGAGGATTTCTAAACCAATGCCGTCTTCACTTTGAGCTTCTGCCCCAGCATTACCCGACGGATCGGTCCAAAGTTGCATTTTTGATTTCTCATCTGGAGGGTGACGCCTTGGCATGGGTTAACCCACTCTGGGAGAGAGACGATCCCTTAGTCTCCCGATTGTCTGAATTTTTGGAGACTTTCCGTCTTGTCTTTGACGAACCTGGACGTCTGGCCTCTACAACTGAAGCTATATTTTCTCTCCATCAGGGATCGTTATCCGTAGGCCAGTACGCTATTCAGTTCCGCACCCTCTCCTCTGACTTGGGCTGGAACAATGAGGCGTTGGTGGGTGCTTTCTGGCGGGGGCTCTCTGGGCGCATAAAAGATGAGTTAGCTGGTCGGGACACCCCTACTGTTTTGGAGGAATTAATTTCCTTAGCTACCCGGATTGACCTTCGGTTCCAAGAACGCGCCCGCGAGCGGAGATCTCTTCGCCCTTCTTCTGCCACCCGTAAGCCACTCAGTCCTCAGCCTAGAACCTCCTCTCAGGCGTCTGCACCAGAACCTATGCAAGTGGACCGTCTTAGGATGTCCGAACAATGTCGTAAAGAGAGGCGCACTCAGGGGTTATGTTTTTACTGCGGAAGTTCTGCTCATTTATTGCGCTCTTGCCCTGAACGTCCGGAAAACTCCTCCACCTAGGTCAGGTAAGAGAGGCCTCCCTAGGTGTATGTGATTCCTCTCAACCCCTTACTTTGTCCGTTCTTTTGCATATTGCGGGCAAGGGCATTTCTCTAGATGCGTATGTGGATTCGGGCGCAGCAGGGAATTTTATCAGGTTGGAAGAGGTTTTGAAATTCTCCATTCCAGTCAAAACCTTAGAGGCTCCTGTGGTTCTTGCATCTGTGGATGGTAAACCTTTACAAGAGACCATTACTCAAGTAACACTTGAGGTGGAACTTCAAGTTGGGGCTCTGCACAAGGAGAGAATTGCATTTTATGTTTTAGCGGGTCTGTCTCATCCTATGCTCTTAGGTCTTCCTTGGTTACGGTTCCACGAGCCCGTTTTAGATTGGCGCAATGGCAATATCTTGCGCTGGGGTGAGCTTTGTCGGGAACGTTGTCTGCTGCCGGTGCGTCCTGTGGGGTCTTCCTCTAATTCTTCTCCTTCCTCTTCTCTTCCCGCTTTACCCTGTGTCTACAGCGCTTTTTCTGATGTCTTCAACAAGAAGGAGGCTGAGGGCCTTCCGCCTCACCGTCTCTATGATTGTCCCATAGATCTCGTGCCAGGAACTAATCCGCCCAGGGGCAGAATCTATCCTCTCTCTCCTGCTGAGACTCAAGCAATGTCTGAGTACATTCAAGAAAATCTTGCTAAAGGATTCATTCGCAAGTCTTCTTCGCCGGCTGGAGCAGGGTTTTTTTTCGTGAAGAAGACAGACGGTTCTCTCCGCCCCTGCATTGATTATCGAGGCTTAAACAACATCACGGTGAAGAACAAATATCCTCTGCCACTCATTCCGGAACTCTTCGACCGTCTGCGGGGTGCGCAAATTTTTACCAAATTAGATCTACGTGGCGCATACAATCTGGTTCGTATTCGTGCAGGCGACGAGTGGAAGACTGCCTTCAATACTCGTGACGGTCACTACGAATACTTGGTTATGCCGTTTGGTCTCTGCAACGCCCCCGCGGTTTTCCAGGAATTTGTGAACGATGTATTTCGGGATCTTCTCTACTCCTCAGTCGTGGTTTACCTTGACGACATTCTCATCTTTTCTCCGGATCTCTCCACTCACAGGCGAGATGTCCGCCGAGTTCTGCAAAGGCTAAGAGAGAATCATCTGTTCGCTAAGATTGAGAAGTGCGTCTTTGAACAATCATCTCTTCCCTTCCTTGGGTATATTGTCTCAAGATCTGGCTTAGAGATGGATCCAGAGAAGGTTTCGGCTGTCCTGCATTGGCCTCGTCCTCTTGGAACAAAAGCAATCCAGCGTTTTCTTGGCTTTGCCAATTACTATAGACAATTTATTCCTCATTTTTCTTCCATGACCAAGCCTATCTCTGCCCTAGTTCGCAAGGGAGTCAATTCCGGTCTTTGGACCCCTGAGGCTGAAGAGTCCTTTCTGTCCCTTAAACAAAGTTTCGCTACGGCCCCTGTGCTTCATCGTCCTGATGCTAATAGACCGTTTGTCCTTGAGGTCGACGCATCCTCTATTGGAGCTGGAGCAGTACTTTTGCAAAGATCTTCGTCCGGACGTTTGGTGACCTGTGGTTTCTTTTCTAAAACTTTTTCCGCTCCTGAGCGTAACTACTCTATAGGGGATAAGGAACTATTGGCTATCAAGCTAGCCTTGGAGGAATGGCGTTATCTTCTTGAGGGGTCTCTTCATCCATTCACCATTTACACAGACCACAAGAATCTGGCCTATATTCAGTCAGCCCAAAGACTAAATCCACGACAAGCCAGATGGTCTTTATTCTTCAGACGATTTGAGTTTGAGCTTCATTTCCGACCCGGAAATAAGAATGTCAAAGCAGATGCTCTTTCGAGATCCTTTCAGCCTCAGGACATTGAGGATTCTCCGGCTCACATCATTGATCCTACGAAGATCGTCACTCTTGCTCCTCTAAGAGTGATTTCAACTCCTCCTGGCAAGACTCTTGTGGCTAATCAAGACAAGGAGAGAGTTTTACGTTGGGGTCACTCTTCCAAAATTGCAGGACATGTAGGAGTCAAGAAAACACTTTCTCTTATCTCTCGGCACTACTGGTGGCCATCTCTCCGACAAGACGTCACCAAATTCATCGCTTCTTGTCCTTCTTGTGCTAAAAATAAAGTTCCTAGGCAGCCTCCTTCCGGTCTCCTGCATCCTCTGCCTGTACCTTCCGTTCCTTGGCGTTTTATAGCTATGGACTTCATCACTGATCTACCTTGTTCCTCGAATTGTTCTGTCATCTTGGTTGTTGTAGATCGGTTCTCTAAAATGGCTCACTTCATTGCATTGCCTGGTCTGCCTTCCGCTCCTGAGTTGGCAAACATCTTTTTACACCAAGTCTTCCGTCTTCATGGTTTCCCACATCATATCGTCTCTGACCGTGGAGTACAATTTACCTCACGTTTTTGGAGAGCTCTCTGCAGTCTATTAAATGTTAACTTGGACTTCTCTTCCGCCTATCACCCTCAGTCCAACGGACAAGTGGAGCGAGTTAATCAAGTTCTGACTACATATCTGCGACATTTCTCCAATGCACACCAAGATGACTGGGTCTCTCTTCTCCCCTGGGCTGAATTCTCTTACAACAATCTTCCCAGCGAGTCTTCCTCCAAATCTCCCTTTTTTGTAGTCTATGGTCAACATCCGAACATTCCTCTTCCTGTTTCTCTCTCCTCGGGGGTACCGGCAGCGGATTTCTTGTCGCGGGAATTCTCTACAATTTGGAATGAGACCAAAGTGGCTCTTGAGAAAGCTAGCCTTAATATGAAAAAGTTTGCTGACAAAAAGCGTTTGGATGCTCCGCCATATTCTCCGGGTGATAAAGTTTGGCTCTCCTCTCGCTATATCAAGCTTAAAATTCCCTCTTGCAAACTGGGTCCTCGCTATATTGGTCCGTTTCCTATCTTGAGTCGTATTAATGATGTCTCTTATAAGTTGAAGCTACGTGCCTCTTTGCGCATTCCCAATGCCTTCCATGTGTCTCTTCTCAAACCCGCAGTCTTTAATCGTTTTCACTCCGCTACCTCTCTCTCTTCTCAGCTCTGTACTTCTGATGGAATCTTTAACGTTAAAGATATTCTTGCCAAAAAGGTAGTTAGGGGTAAAACTTATTTTTTGATTGATTGGGAGGGATTTGGTCCTGAGGAGAGGTCCTGGGAGCCTCGAGAGAACATCAATGCTCCCCTTATCATGAAAAGATTCATTTCTAGCCTTAAAAAAAGGGGGACTAAGGAGGGAGGTACTGTCACGCCCGCACATACTTACCCATCTTCTTCCATCCAGCGGCGCACTCGCGATCCCATTCCTCGCCGCTCTGCTGCTTCTTTCTCTGGCTCACGGCGTCCAGCGTCTTTGCGCATGCGCGGTCGCGTCTCCTCCAGCGCTGAGCCCTCTGGGAGGTCGCGATCCGATAGCTCCGCCCCAACATGGCGGCGCCCATCGGCTATTTCTTCCAGGCGTCTTCCTAGGTAAGACGCCTTTGCTTTGTAGGTGCACTGTTTGCCGTCAGTGTCCCTATGCCCTAGGCTCCCCTGTACCAGTGTCTTTTCTCAGCCCAGTCTTTACTTTGTCTCAGTATCCTGCTGTGTCCTGCATGTCCGTGTTCCTGCTGTATCCTGCCAGTCCGTGTTCCTGCTGTATCCTGCCAGTCCGTGTTCCTGCTGTATCCTGCCAGTCCGTGTTCCTGCTGTGTCCTGCCAGTCCGTGTTCCTGCTGTATCCTGCCAGTCCGTGTTCCTGCTGTATCCTGCCAGTCCGTGTTCCTGCTGTATCCTGCCAGTCCGTGTTCCTGCTGTGTCCTGCCAGTCCGTGTTCCTGCTGTACCCTGCCAGTCCGTGTTCCTGCTGTGTTCTGCCATTCCGTGTTCCAGTCATTTTCAGTTAAGTCTTGTTTTCCTATTATTCCCTGCCATCCTTATAGCCTGTGGTTCCCTTCTTTATCTTGGGTCGCCCCTTTGGCTCTAGCTGTTGTGTCTCCATTCCCTCGAGGTCCTGCTCCTAACACTCCCTGTATAGGGGGTGATTCCATCTGGTCCGCTCGACCCCGGGGGCTCTAGAGTCACGACCCAGAGGGTCCACTCTCGGATTTCTGCCCGAGTACTTACACCCTAAACCTATCAACCACACTAGAAATAGCCGTGGATTGCGCCTAACGCTCCCTATGCAACTCGGCACAGCCTAAGAAACTAGCTAGCCCTGAAGATAGGAAAATAAAGCCTACCTTGCCTCAGAGAAATTCCCCAAAGGAAAAGGCAGCCCCCCACATATAATGACTGTGAGTAAAGATGAAAATACAAACACAGAGATGAAATAGATTAAGCAAAGTGAGGCCCGACTTACTGAACAGACCGAGGATAGGAAAGGTTACTTTGCGGTCAGCACAAAAACCTACAAAAAGACCACGCAGAGGGCGCAAAAAGACCCTCCGCACCGACTCATGGTGCGGAGGCGCTCCCTCTGCGTCCCAGAGCTTCCAGCAAGTAAGACAACAAATTAAATAGCAAGCTGGACAGAAAAATAGCATACCAAAGAAATACAAGCTGGAACTTAGCTTCTGATGGGAAGACAGGTCACAAGAACGATCCAGGAGTGAACTAGACCAATACTGAAACATTGACAGGTGGCGTGGAGCAAAGATCTAAGTGGAGTTAAATAGAGCAGCAGCTAACGAATTAACCTCGTCACCTGTGAAAGGAAACTCAGAAACACCCACCAGAGGAAATCCATGGACAGAAACAGCCGAAGTACCATTCATGACCACAGGAGGGAGCCCGACAACAGAATTCACAACACTTTCCGTTCTAGACAGAATCCTATCACACTGCATTGACTCAGGCATCTGCAGTTCTGCGCTCCCGCAAGCGCCGATCAATCTGAATGGCCAGAGACATAGAATCACTCAAACCGAAAGGCGTGGGAAACCCCACCATAATATCTTTAACGGATTCAGAAAGACCCTTTCTGAAAATTGCCGCCAAAGCATCATCATTCCATTTAGTCAACACAGACCATTTTCTAAATTTCTGATAATACAATTCTGCCGCCTCTTGACCCTGAGACAGGGCCAACAAAGTCTTCTCCACTTGATCCACAGAATTCGGTTCATCATATAATAATCCTAAAGCCTGAAAAAAGGAGTCTATATTAAGCAAAGCCGGATTCCCAGATTCCAGGAAAAATGCCCAATCCTGTGGATCGCCACGCAGCGGGGAGATGATGATTTTAACCTGCTGAATGGAATCACCGGAGGATCGAGGTCTCAGAGCAAAAAACAGTTTACAGTTGTTTTTAAAACTCAAAAATTTGGACCTGTCACCCAAGAACAAATCAGGAGTAGGAATCTTCGGCTCTAAAACAGGAGTCTGAACAATATAATCAGAAATACCCTGTACCCTAGCAGCAAGCTGGTCTACACGAGAAGCTAATTCCTGAACATCCATGCTAGCACAAGACTCCTCAGCCACCCAGAGAAAAAGGGGGAAGAAAAGACAAAGCAGACTGCAGAAAAAAAAATGGCTCAACACCTTTCTTCCCTTCTTCTGAGATGCATTTAACTCATTATTGGCCAGTTGTACTGTTATGATCCGGTGACCTTGGAGCCGCATGAATCTTTCTCTGGAGTAGGTGGAAACTGTACTGACTGCAAATCCTGAACTAACACCGCAACTAGAAGTAGCCGTGGGGTGTGCCTAACAAATCCTAGACACTTCGACACAGCCGGAGGACTAAATACCCCTATAGATGGAAATAGGAATACTACCTTGCCTCAGAGCAGACCCCCAAAGGATAGGCAGCCCCTCACGATTATTGACTGTGAATTGAAGAGGAAAGACACACGCAGGCAGAAAACAGGATTTAGCAAAAGATGCCACTCTAGCTAAATAGGAAAAGATAGGACAGAATACTAAGCGGTCAGTATTAAAACACTTCCAAAAATAACCACAGCAGATAATACAAAAAATCCACCATCTAACTAAAGATGTGGAAAGAGTATCTGCAACTCCAGAGAATCCAACAAGACTGAAAAAAGACAGAAACAATCTAAGCTGGACAAGAAAAAACTAAAGACTTAGTACAGAATTATAAAGCACACAGCACGTGTGCCAAAGAAACAAAACCAGACACTTATATTTGTTGATTTTGCAGCAAGACAAGAGGAACCAGACAGAGGTCCAACACCTCCCAAAAACCATTGACAACTGGCAAGGACTAATAAATCCTGCACACCTAAATACCCCAGTCAGAACTGCAATCAGCAGAAACACCTGACCAGGACTGCAAGCCAGGGACAACTGCATTACCACCTACAACCACCGAAGGGAGCCCAAAAGCAGAATTCACAACAGAAGCTTTCAAAGCCCTGAGGGACTACGCTGTACCACGCTACGAGCTACCCAGTCGACACTTCTTTTCGAGAAAAGCCATCCCAGCCCTCCACCAGCATGTAAAAGACCGCATCGTCCATGCACTCAGGCAATCTGTGAGTACAAAGGTGCACCTGAGAACAGATGCATGGACCAGTAGGCATGGCCAGGGACGTTACGTGTCCATCACGGCACACTGGGTTAATGTGGTGGATGCAGGGTCCACAGGGGACAGCAATATTGCGACAGTTCTGCATAGCCCACGGTCTAGGAAACAGTTGGCTGTAGGCGTTCGCCCCCCCTCCTCCTCCTCCTCATCCTCCTGCAGAAGCGAGAGCTCGTCCACAGACCACAGTCGCACAACCACTCCATCTGCAGCTGCCACTGTTGCACACAAGGTATCCCATTATGGGACAGCTAGTGGCAAGCGTCAGCAGGCTGTATTGGCAATGAAGTGTTTGGGCGACAACAGACACACCGCGGAAGTTCTGTCAAAGTTCTTGCAGCAAGAAATTCAGACATGGCTGGGCACTGTACATCTTGAGGCAGGCAAGGTAGTGAGTGATAACGGAAGGAATTTTATGGCTGCCATAGCCCTTTCACAACTGAAAGACATTCCTTGCCTGGCTCACACCTTAAACCTGGTGGTGCAGTGCTTCTTGCAAAGTTATCTGGGGTTACCCGACCTGCTCCTCAAAGTGCGCAGACTTTGCTCGCATATCCGCCGTTCGCCCGTACACTCCAGCCGTATGCAGAACCATCAGCGGTCTTTGATCCTTCCCCAGCATCGCCTAATCATCGATGTTGCAGCAAGGTGGAACTCCACACTGCACATGCTTCAGAGACTGTGCGAACAGAGGCGTGCTGTTATGTATTTGTGGGAGGATACACCTACACGGGCAGGCAGAAATGGATGGCAGACATGGAGTTGTCAGGTGTGCAGTGGTCGAAGCTACAAGACCTGTGTCAAGTCCTTCAGTGTTTTCAGGAATGCACACGGCTGGTTAGTGCAGACAACGCCATAATAAGCATGAGCATCCCCCTAATGCATCTGCTGATGCAAAGTTTGACGCACATAAAGGAGCAGGCGTCTGCAGCCGAGGAAGAGGGAAGTCTTGATGACAGTCAGCCATTGTCTGGTCAGGGAAGTCTACTGGATGATGTGTCGGGTGAAGAGGAGGAGGACGAGGAGGATAATGGGGATGAATATTTTTTGGATGAGGAAGCTTCTCAGGGGGCAAAAGAAACTGGTGGCGTTGCAAGGCCGGGTTCAGGTTTTTGGAGGGAGACAAGTGACGTAGATTTGCCTGAAACTGCCCCTCAACCCAGCACAACCGCAGATTTGACAACTGGAACTTTGGCCCACATGGCGGATTATGCCTTACGTATCCTCAAAAGAGACCCACGCATTATTAAAATGATGACCGATGACGATTACTGGTTGGCCTGCCTCCTTGATCCTCGCTATAAAGGCAAATTGCAAAATATCATGCCACATGAGAACCTCGAACAAATATTAGCAACCAAACAAGCAACTCTTGTAGACCGTTTGATTCAGGCATTCCCAGCACACAGCGCCGGTGATGGTTCCCACACGAGCTGCAGGGGGCAACAGGGCAGAGGTGTTAGAGGTGCACAAATTAGAAGTGGCGTTGGACAGAGGGGTTTTCTGACCAGGTTGCGGAGTGATTTCGCAATGACCGCAGACAGGACAGGTACTGCAGCATCAATTCAAAGTGACAGGAGACAAAATTTGTCCAGTATGGTTACTAACTATTTTTCATCCCTTATCAATGTTCTCCCTCAACCGTCATTCCCATTTGATTACTGGGCATCCAAAATAGACACCTTGCCTGAATTGGCCGAATATGCATTGCAGGAGCTTGCTTGCCCAGCAGCTAGTGTGCTATCAGAAAGAGTATTCAGTGCTGCTGGTTCAATATTGACCGAAAAAAGGACTCGTCTGGCTACCCAAAATGTTGATGATCTAACATTCATTAAAATGAACCACTCATGGATTTTGAATTATTTTGCCCCACCTTTCCCGGCTGACACCTAGCTTTCCTATAAAAAGGTCTTGCTTGTGGACTGGTCTTACTGACTGTTCCAATCTCTTAATTTGCAGCAGCTGTTTGTCCAGCGTACAACATGTTTACAACTCCCTAAATGGGCTAACTCCCCCCTCGGGGCCGTGGTCTCGCCACTTGGTGCAAGCACCCGTGAGAGTGCCGTTTGTCTGAAGAGGTGGGTGTGCCCGCTTTTGGTCAACGGCACTGCCACTGAGTCCCTCATAGTACAATAAAGTGTCTCTGGCGGTGGTGGCGCGCACCCAACGTCAGACACACCGTTGTAACATGAGGGGCCCTGGGCCTGTACCGCCGGCCACAAGAGAGTTTCCCCCCCCAGCTCAAACAGTGCTCTACCAATTGCTAAATTATCTCTCACAGCTCCACCAATGTTTAGTCTATGCGCTGACATCCTTCAATGCCTGGCACTGACAATACCAATTTGTTGACATGTATGATGCTAGTTAAAATAGTCAGGGTCAGTGTCCTATATTGACACCAGTAAATATTTAGCGCCAAATTACTATGTCTGAAACTCAGCAGAGGAGCCCACCCCTGTACCTAAGTATGCCACCCTTTTTTTTTTGGTTTTGTTGTTTTGCGAGACATTAACATCTATTTCTTTTTTTGGAGTACTAACTGTGTCAGACACTCCTTCCAATCGTCCTCCGCTGACCACACCAATGCTGCCTGTGTACCCCTGCAAGATAATTCAAACTGCATTGAGCCTAATTTTTTTATTTTAGGCCTACTAAGTCTGTCTGCGGTCCCTCCTTCCAATGGTCCTCCGCTGACCACACCATGCTGCCTGTGTACCCCTGCAAGATAATTCAAACTGCTTTGATCCTATTTTTTTTAATTTTAGGCCTACTAAGTCTGTCTGCGGTCCCTCCTTCAAATTGTCCTCCGCTGACCACACCAATGCTGCCTGTGTACCCCTGCAAGATAATTCAAACTGCTTTGAGCCTGTTTTTTAAAATTTTAGGCCTACTAAGTCTGTCTGCGGTCCCTCCTTCAAATTGTCCTCCGCTGACCACACCAATGCTGCCTGTGTACCCCTGCAAGATAATTCTAACTGCATTGAGCCTAATTCTTTTTATTTTAGGCCTACTAAGTCTGTCTGCGGTCCCTCCTTCCAATTGTCCTACGATGACCACATCAATGCTGCCTGTGTACCCCTGCAAGATAATTCAAACAGCTTTTAGCCTATTTTTTTAAGTTTTAGGCCAACTAAGTCTGTCTGCGGTCCCTCCTTCCATTTGTCCTCCGCTGAGCACACCAATGCCGACCGTGTACCCATGTAACTTTTTTTCAACCTGCAGTGAGTCTACTTTGTGGTGTAAGGCCTACTAGCACTGTCTGTCTGTGCCACTTAATACAGCTGTCCTCCTCTAAAAAAAAAAAAAAGGCTGTTTTTCAGCTTGTCAGAATAATAAAACTGCATTGGGGCCACAAGTTTCGTTGTGGTCTACAAACTGAGTCTTCCGCTCCAAGGTGTTCTCTCTGTTGCCTCTCCCTCGCTTCTATCTTGAAGCTCTTGTTAAGTAGTTGTTGAAACAACACTGCATTAGGCCTACAAGTTGGGTCTGGGTTATAGAGACGGTGTCTGCCGCTCCAAGGTGTTCTCCAGGTTGCCTCTCCCTAAATTCTATCTTGAAGCTCTCATTAAGTAGTTGTTGAAACAACACTGCATTAGGCCTACAAGTTGGGTCTGGGTTGTAGAGACAGTGTCTGCCACTCCAAGGTGTTCTCCAGGTTGCCTCTCCCTAGCTTCTATCTTGAAGCTCTTGTTAAGTAGTTGTTGAAACAACACTGCATTAGGCCTACAAGTTGGGTCTGTGTTCTACAAACGGTGTCTTCCGCTCCAAGGTGTTCTCCAGGTTGCCACATAATCGAAGCTGCATAGAGCCTATTTTGTTATTTTAGGCCTACTTAGTCTGTCTGTGGTCCCTCCTTCCAATAGTCCTCCACTGACCACACCAATGCTGCCTGTGTACCCCTGGAACCTAATTAAAAGTGCATAGAGCCCACTTTTTTTTATTTTAGGCCTACTAAGTGTTTCTGCGGTCCCTCCTTCCAATTGTCCTCCACTGAGCACACCAATGCAGACCATGTACCCATGTAACCTTTTTTAAACCTGCGTAGAGCCAACTTTGTGGTGTAAGGCCTACTAACAGTGTCTGGCAGCGCCACTCAATACAGCTGTCCTCTTTAAAAAAAATTATCTGCAATTATCAGGTTTTCAGCCTATCGGAATTTAACAACTGCAGTGGGGCTACTAGTTTAGTTGGGGCCTACTAACAGTGTCTGCCGCTCCAACGTGTTCTCCTGGTTGCCTTTCCTGAGCTTCTATTTTCAGGCTTTTGTTAAATAGTTGTTAAATGGAACAACTGCATTTGGCCTACTAGTTGGGTTGGGGCCTACTAACGGTGTATGCCGCTCTGTGCTGTTCTCCTGGTTTCCTGTCCTGAAATTCCATTTTCAGGCTATCGTTAAGTAGTTGTTGAAACAACACTGCATTAAGCCTACAAGTTGGTTCTGGGTTGTAGAGACGGTGTCTGCCGCTCCAAGGTGTTCTCCAGGTTGCCTCTCCCTAAATTCTATCTTGAAGCTCTCGTTAAGTAGTTGTTGAAACAACACTGCATTAGGCCTACAAGTTGGGTCTGGGTTGTAGAGACGGTGTCTGCTGCTACAAGGTGTTCTCCAGGTTGCCTCTCCCTAGCTTCTATTTTGAAGCTCTCGTTAAGTAGTTGTTGAGACAACACTGCATTAGGCCTACAAGTTGGGTCTGGGTTGTAGAGATGGTGTCTGCCGCTCCAAGGTGTTCTCCAGGTTGCCTCTCCCTAGCTTCTGGAGCGCCCCCAGACACAAGGCCATGAGTTCTCGGTACCGGGCCTCTCTGGTTCGGTTCTGAGGTTGTCACGGTGGCTAGACCCGGTCCGTGACCCTGCTAAGGGGCATCCAGTAAAGGGATTTGTACAGTCTGTCAAGGGTTCGTGACGCCACCTGTGGTGTTCGGTCATGGTGACCGACGCTGCGGTGGGGTCCACTGGGGTGATGGAATGGCAGCTGGATGTTGTAACTTCCCACAGGTGAAGTGTGTCCCCAGGGCTTCCCAGTAAGATGGATGGTGATGGTGTAAGGCGCAGTCAATAACGAGGACACAAGGTTGCAGTCTCTTTACTTCTTTACTGAAGGCTTCAGGATCCTCAATCCAGAGTACGTTCAACAGGGCTCTCTGAGACCGGCCGGTCCGATGGGCACATCCAGAGTTTCCCTCGCAGATGGAAATCGTTGCCTACCAATAGCACCTGTGTGTTGTAGTTCTACCCTGCTGAGCATTCGGAATAGTCCTCACAACTGCTGTTCTCGTTCGTTCGTTCTCTACAGCTCTCTCTCTCTCGTTCTTTGGTTCCAGATGTTACTAGTTTCTAACGTCCCCCAGGTATGTTATGGCTAGGACGCCACCCGTTTGACGGGAAGGCTCGGAGCTCTTCCGGGACCCTAGAGACGCCCCTCTCCACGCGTTGCCCCCTATGTCTTCGTAGGTGTGTAAGGTAGACAGCCAACCTATAATCAACTGTCCAACGGAATTTGAAGTAAGGCCTGAAGTCAGTTACTCCTACGGTGATCCGGCCACCGACTACGCACCTCAGTAAGATGTTGCCTTCCTCTCTCGGCAGGACTCTTACTGGCTCTCCTTTGTGCTGATCTCGTTTACAATGTTCCACAATATTCTTCCCTTCTTGTCTCTCTCTTAGGATACCGCCGCAAGGTAGTGCAGGCGTGGTTCCGTCACGTTCTGTTGCTAGGCACCTGCCAGGTTCCCACGCCTGACAGGGACCCCCCTGTGCCTTCTCCCTGCAACACCCCCTGCCACGGGATGTTGCCTGGTTCCAACCCAGTCAGCTTCTGACTAACTTCCTCCCCAGCCCCTAGTTTTACCAGTGTGAGGAGTGGCCCAATAAATAAAGCCTTTTGCTCCCCCTAGTGGCCGGAGTGTGAAGTGTAATGTGTTCTGGTGATACCTGGTCAGGATAACTCTTTAGTGCCATCAGACGTACCGCTGCTCCCCTTATTGGCAGAGCGCTATACTGCAACGACCAGGTCTCTGGGGCGCTGCACTCCCCCCCGGTTAAATCCAGTACTCCTGGACTGGGAAGAAGAACAACAATATAATGCAGTGAAAGACATACAAAATTTTGAATGCTAAGAACAAGTAAATAGAAAAAGGTGCTTCCCTTTATGGGAGGTAAGGACACTTGAACGTTATAAACAAAAATAACATTTAAATATTTTTAAATAACATTATGACTATAAATAACTCTCAGTACCCAGCCGGGTATTCTACTAAGTGCAAACTTTGGTTTAACTTTTCCTTTAAGGGCGTATACGCTGAACCCACTAAAGGCCTACTATCAAGTACTACAACAACTCAACTTTCTTTTCCGTTCTCACTTCACCAATGCAGGACCGCCTAGCTCCTTGGCTGAGCCTACTGCCATTGTGCCGACCATCTTTCTACGTTTCTCAGGAGGACTCTCTCTCTAACCCCTACGGGTTCACTTCAAGCTTTCCTGTCCTCAATCTTTATTAACATTATTAAACTATCTAAATTTGAACATCATTAACGTTTTAACTTTTATTGCAATCATGTAAACATTCCCTTTAAGAGGGACCCAAGTCTCTAGTAAGCAGTGCAGATTCTCTCTCTGTCTGCAAGTCCACTGAAAGCAAGACCTTCTGCGTCATATCTTGAAGCATCATCTTTGCAAAGTCTTCTCTCGCTTGTAAAACCAGTAGGGAGCACCTTTAAGAAGGTGCAAACTATTTACAAAGCAGTTCTGAATCATTCACCGTCCATGATCCGGCAGTCTTTAAAACAATGATGAACGTGATGTAACAGTAGAAAACAATGGAAAACAATTGGGATCCCGGGTAAACAAAGGGATCCCTAGGAGTTAACCCTGGATGGGTTTAAAGTAACAAAAGCAGGAAACAGTTAAATAACTATGTACATATTCCAGATCTTCGAGGTTTATTTCTGTAATAAGTGACACGACATCAGCCGGTGGTGACCACGTCCCGGCCAGGGAAGGTCTGACCCTTTGTCACAGTCCAGTACCTTCGTCGTCGGATCAGCAGCGGTCTGGGTACGAGCGGTGATGCTGGTGACGGACTCCGCAAGCAGGACACCACGCGCCAAGGTGGCTGTGCTGGGTCCTGTAGGGTCAGGGGTCAGTGGAGTCCCGCCACCAGTTTCAGTCGTGATCGTAGATGGTGTGACCACTAGCGCACAGCGTTTGACTCTCTTGGCATACCACCCTCGCTCACTCCAGTGGCGGGTGTAGGTTACATGGTCCACTCTGTACAAGTTTCGGAGTGGAGGTACACTGCGGGACTGGGGTTCCACATTGCAGCTAGTCACATAGACCTCAGTCAGCAGCCCTGGCTCTAATATGAAGCCACAACCTCTCCCCCGGTGGAAGGCCAGCACAATCCCCTGTTTTATCAAACTCTCAGGGCAGCAATTGACGAGGGGCACTCGTTTCTCGGGTCGGACAGTCTGTTCCATTCGCTCCCGATCTTCCCATTGTGAGATCAGACTTCGCCTATACTGATCCCAGGTGAGCCTGATGACGTAGGAGCCCTCCTGTCGGGACCCGTCTGGCTGAAACCGGGGAGCATTCCACTCAAAGACCACTCCCCGGGGGCTGATGTCGATCGGTGTACCCAGAGGTGTCGGTAGTGGGGGCAGGATCCCCTTCATGGCGTAAAGGGCCGCCACCACGATCTCAGTAGCGGGACACCAGTCGACAATGGGCTGGGGAGCGGTCACCGGAGCCGGAACGGTCGGTGGGGCAGGGGCGCTGTTGGTATCTGCGTCTGATGTGGTTCCACCGATGTCGGTCGGCTCCGCTGATGAGGACACTGGAATCCGCTGCGGCCCTGACCACGGCTCCCCCTGAGCGGCCTTCCAGCACAGCTCCGACTTCCATTTCCTCACCGTCGCCGACCCCCCATCTGGAGTCGGATGGTCCGGGGCCTTCTCCGGCAACTCCAGGAGATCTGGGTCCCTCTGTGACGGCAAGCCCTGGGCCGGCTCCGCTGGGCTGCGGTGCTCCCAGGCCACTTCGTCGTCGATCAGGTACCCGCTGGTCATCAGTTCCGCTCCTGGGTCTGCAGCAGCACACGCACGAGGCTCCATCATCCTCTGAGCTCCTCCATTCCTGAGCTCGTCCTCCTGCAGCCGTAGTCGGAGTGGGCGGGTTCTGCTGTTCGCGCCTTTTTTTCGATCTCCTCCCATGACACGCCCTCCTTCTCCTGCGCTCCTCGTGGCGCGGCAATGGCGGCGGTTTTGGCGGGAATCATGCGGCAAATAGCAACACACACTCTTTGCAATAAATCACAGTCCAACACGTTTCAATCACGGTTCCAAGGCACACATGACCCAATTCTTCAGGCTTAAGTACGATTCTGTTCGTGACGCCAAGTTGGAGCGCCACCAGACACAGGGCCACGAGTACTCGGTACCGGGCCTCTCTGGTTCGGTTCTGAGGCTGTCACGGTGGCTAGACCCGGTCTGTGACCCTGCTAAGGGGCATCCAGTAAAGGGATTTGTACAGTCTGTCAAGGGTTCGTGACGCCACCTGTGGTGTTCGGTCAGGGTGACCGACGCTGCGGTGGGGTCCACTGGGGTGATGGAATGGCAGCTGGATGTTGTAACTTCCCACAGGTGAAGTGTGTCCCCAGGGCTTCCCAGTAAGATGGATGGTGATGGTGTAAGGCGCAGTCAATAACGAGGACACAAGGTTGCAGTCTCTTTACCTCTTTACTGAAGGCTTCAGGATCCTCAATCCAGAGTACGTTCAACAGGGCTCTCTGAGACCGGCCGGTCTGATGGGCACATCCAGAGATTCCCTCGCAGATGGAAATCGTTGCCTACCAATAGCGCCTGTGTGTTTTAGTCCTACCCTGCTGAGCATTCGGAATAGTCCTCACAACTGCTGTTCTCGTTCGTTCGTTCTCTACAGATCTCTCTCTCTCGTTCTTAGGTTCCAGATGTTACTAGTTTCTAACATCCCCCAGGTATGTTATGGCTAGGAAGCCACCCGTTTGATGGGAAGGCTCGGAGCTCTTCCGGGACCCTAGAGACGCCCCTCTCCACGCGTTGCCCCCTATGTCTTCGTAGGTGTGTAAGGTAGACAGCCAACCTATAATCAACTGTCCAGCGGAATTTGAAGTAAGGCCTGAAGTCAGTTACTCCTACGGTGATCCGGCCACCGACTACGCACCTCAGTAAGATGTTGCCTTCCTCTCTCGGCAGGACTCTTATTGGCTCTCCTTTGTGCTGATCTCGTTTACACTGTTCCACAATATTCTTCCCTTCTTGTCTCTCTCTTAGGATACCGCCGCAAGGTAGTGCAGGCGCGGTTCCGTCACGTTCTGTTCTGTCGCTAGGCACCTGCCAGGTTCCCACGCCTGACAGGGACCCCCCTGTGCCTTCTCCCTGCAACACCCCCTGCCACGGGATGTTGCCTGGTTCCAACCCAGTCAGCTTCTGACTAACTTCCTCCCTAGCCCCTAGTTTTACCAGTGTGAGGAGTGGCCCAATAAATAAAGCCTTTTGCTCCCGCTAGTGGCCGGAGTGTGAAGTGTAATGTGTTCTGGTGATACCTGGTCAGGATAACTCTTTAGTGCCATCAGACGTACCGCTGCTCCCCTTAGTGGCAGAGCGCTATACTGCAATGACCAGGTCTCTGGGGCGCTGCACTTCTATCTTGAAGCTCTCATTAAGTAGTTGTTGAAACAACACTGCATTAGGCCTACAAGTTGGGTCTGGGTTGTAGAGACGGTGTCTGCCGCTCCAAGGTGTTCTCCAGGTTGCCTATCCCTAGCTTCTATCTTGAAGCTCTCGTTAAGTAGTTGGTGAAACAACACTGCATTAGGCCTACAAGTTGGGTCTGGGTTGTAGAGATGGTGTCTGCCGCTCCAAGGTGTTCTCAAGGTTGACTCTCGATAGCTTCTATCTTGAAGCTCTTGTTAAGTAGTTGTTGAAACAACACTGCATTAGGCCTACAAGTTGGGTCTGGGTTCTACAAACGGTGTCTTCCGCTCCAAGGTGTTCTCCAGGTTGCCTTTCCCTAGCTTCTATCTTCAGGCTCTCGTTAAATTGTTTTTAATATAACAGTGCATTTGGCCTACTTGTTTTGTTGGCCCTACTAACGGTGTCTGACGCTCCTTGATGTTCTCCTACACTGAACAAACCAGTGCCGCCTGTTTACTTTTGTTACCAATTTTGAACTGCATTTAGCCTACTTACTGATTTGGGCCTACTCACTGTGTCAGCCTCTCATTACAGTTGTACTCCACTGAACAAAGCAATGCCCCTGGTTAGTCCTGTTATCAATTTTGAACTGCATTTAGCCCACTTTATTATTTGGGCCTATATCTGTGTTTCCTCCTCATCCTGCCCATTGCCCAGCCAGGGATAGATGAGTCTGCTGGTACATTGACCCAGAACACTACATTCCCCATGCACGCTACACAGCTAGAATGTGACCCTGCTGAAAGTCAGGTTCCCCTTCCCGCATACCATACCACCTTACACGGGGACAAAGAGGAAGGTGCAGATGAAAGTGCAGGTTCCTTCATCAGGTGGGGGGGAGGAATACTCGTTGGTGACGTCACTTGCACAGGGCCCCTCATAGTACGCAAAAGTGTCGCTGCCGGTGGGAGGCGCCCCCGCCGTGCAAACACACAGCCGTACTTTGAGGGGCCCTGTGCCAGTGCCAATGCCAACGAGTGGGCCCCCTGTTGTGAGTTCTGTTTTTGGGCTCCCTCTGGTGGTTACTGATGGTACTGGGTGACTTGTCTTTCCTGGGTTTCTGGGTTCCACCTGTTCCATCAGCATATGGGAGTTTCCTATTTAACCTGGCTTTGCTGGCATTTCCTCGCCGGTTATCAATGTATCCAGTGTGTCTTGTTACCTCTGCTCCCTGCTCCTAGAACCTTCTGGTCAAGCTAAGTTTGGATTTTCCTGTTTTGTATTTTTGCTTAATTTGGTTATTAGTCCAGCCTGCAGATATGTGATTCTCTGCTGCTGGTTGCTCTAGTGGGCTGAAATTGCTCTTCATGTACCATGAGTTGGCACATGAATTCAAGTAATTTCAGGATGGTTTTCTGAATTTTAGGAACAATTGCAAGTTGTTTCTTTCTTTGAAATCTCGCTCCTCTGGAGACCCTGCTCAGCAAGTCAAGATAATTATATCTTTCCTGCGGGGTGACCCTCAGGATTGGGCATTTGCATTGGCACCAGGGGATCCTGCGTTGCTTAATGCGGATGCATTTTTTCTGGCATTGGGTTTGCTCTATGAGGAACCTAACCAAGAGATTCAGGCTGAAAAAGCTTTGTTGGCCCTCTCTCAGGGGCAAGATGAAGCAGAAATTTATTGTCAAAAATTTCTGAAGTGGTCGGTGCTTACTCAGTGGAATGAGTGCGCTCTGGCTGCAAAGTTCAGAGATGGCCTTTCTGAGGCCATTAAAGATGTTATGGTGGGGTTCCCTGCGCCTACTGGTCTGAATGAGTCTATGACTATGGCTGTTCAGATTGATCGGCGTTTACGGGAGCCTCTGGAAGTCCCTATTCCTTTGAAGGGAATTGACTCTACACCTTTGGCTATGAATAAACCTCAGTACTGGACACAAGTGACCATGCGTATGACTCCCGTTCATCAGGAGGTGATTCGCTTCCTGGTACTGTATAATTTGCATGATGTTCTAGTACTTGGTCTGCCATGGTTACAAACTCATAATCCAGTCCTTGACTGGAAATCAATGTCTGTGTTAAGCTGGGGTTGTCAGGGGGTTCATGATGATGCACCTTCGATTTCTATCGCTTCATCTATTCCTTCTGAGATTCCTGTGTTTTTGTCTGACTATCGGGATGTTTTTGAGGAGCCTAAGCTCAGTTCGCTTCCTCCTCACAGGGATTGCGATTGTGCTATAAATTTAATTCCAGGCAGTAAATTTCCTAAAGGTCGTTTGTTCAATCTGTCAGTGCCAGAGCATACTGCTATGCGGGATTATGTTAAGGAGTCCTTGGAAAAGGGACATATCCGTCCATCTTTGTCCCCTTTGGGAGCAGGTTTTTTTTTCGTGGCCAAAAAAGATGGTTCCTTGAGGCCTTGTATAGATTATCGTCTTTTGAATAAGATTACCGTAAAATATCAGTATCCTTTGCCATTGTTGACTGATTTGTTTGCTCGCATTAAGGGGGCTAAATGGTTCACTAAGATTGATCTTCGGGGTGCGTATAATCTTATACGAATAAAGCAAGGTGATGAGTGGAAAACCGCATTTAATACGCCTGAGGGCCATTTTGAGTATTTGGTAATGCCTTTTGGACTTTCTAATGCTCCTTCAGTCTTCCAGTCCTTTATGCACGATATTTTCCGTGAATATCTGGATAAATTTATGATTGTGTATTTGGATGATATTTTGGTTTTTTCTGATGACTGGGAGTCTCATGTTCAGCAGGTCAGGAAGGTGTTTCAGGTCCTGCGGGCCAATTCCTTGTTTGTAAAAGGCTCAAAGTGTCTCTTTGGAGTCCAGAAGATTTCTTTCTTGGGGTATATTTTTTCCCCTTCTACTATAGAGATGGATCCCGTCAAGGTTCAGGCTATTTGTGACTGGACGCAGCCTACATCTCTTAAGAGTCTACAGAAGTTCTTGGGCTTTGCTAATTTTTATCGTCGTTTTATAACTAATTTTTCTAGTGTTGTTAAGCCTTTGACGGATTTGACTAAGAAGGGTGCTGATGTTGCTAATTGGTCTCCTGCGGCTGTGGAGGCCTTTCAGGAACTTAAGCGCCGGTTTTCTTCTGCTCCTGTGTTGCGTCAGCCAGATGTTTCGCTCCCTTTTCAGGTTGAGGTTGATGCTTCCGAGATTGGAACGGGGGCGGTTTTGTCACAGAGAAGCTCCGATGGCTCAGTGATGAAGCCATGCGCGTTTTTTTCTAGAAAGTTTTCGCCGGCTGAGCGGAATTATGATGTTGGTAATCGGGAACTTTTGGCCATGAAGTGGGCATTTGAGGAGTGGCGTCATTGGCTGGAGGGTGCTAGACATCGTGTGGTGGTCTTGACTGATCACAAAAATTTGATTTACCTTGAGTCTGCCAGGCGTCTGAATCCTAGACAGGCTCGTTGGTCACTGTTTTTCTCTCGTTTCAATTTTGTGGTTTCATACCTGCCAGGTTCAAAGAATGTGAAGGCGGATGCTCTTTCTAGGAGTTTTGTGCCTGACTCCCTTGGAAATTCTGAGCCCTCTGGTATCCTTAGGGATGGGGTGATTTTGTCTGCTGTCTCCCCAGACTTGCGACGTGCTTTGCAGGAGTTTCAGGCGGGTAAACCTGATCGTTGTCCGCCTGAGAGACTGTTTGTTCCGGATAATTGGACCAGTAGAGTCATCTCCGAGGTCCATTCTTCTGCGTTGGCAGGTCATCCTGGAATATTTGGTACTAGAGACTTGGTGGCCAGGTCTTTTTGGTGGCCTTCCTTGTCGAGGGATGTGCGTTCTTTTGTGCAGTCTTGTGAGGTTTGTGCTCGGGCTAAGCCTTGCTGTTCTCGGGCCAGTGGATTATTGTCACCTTTGCCTATCCCGAAGAGGCCTTGGACGCACATTTCCATGGACTTTATTTCGGATCTCCCTGTCTCTCAAAAAATGTCCGTCATCTGGGTTGTGTGTGATCGCTTTTCTAAAATGGTTCATCTGGTACCCTTGCCTAAGTTGCCTTCCTCCTCTGAGTTGGTCCCTCTGTTTTTTCAGAATGTGGTTCGTTTGCATGGGATTCCTGAGAACATCGTTTCTGACAGGGGATCCCAGTTTGTGTCTAGATTTTGGCGGACGTTCTGTGCTAAGATGGGCATTGATTTGTCCTTTTCGTCTGCATTCCATCCTCAGACGAATGGCCAGACTGAACGTACTAATCAGACCTTGGAAACTTATTTAAGGTGTTTTGTTTCTGCTGATCAGGATGACTGGGTTACCTTTTTGCCGCTGGCCGAGTTTGCCCTTAATAATCGGGCTAGTTCTGCTACCTTGGTTTCTCCTTTCTTTTGTAATTCGGGGTTTCATCCTCGTTTTTCCTCTGGTCAGGTGGAACCTTCTGATTGTCCTGGAGTGGACATGGTGGTGGATAGGTTGCATCGGATTTGGAGTCATGTGGTGGACAATTTGAAGTTGTCCCAGGAGAAGGCTCAGCAGTTTGCTAATCGCCGTCGCCGCGTGGGTCCTCGACTTCTTGTTGGTGACTTGGTGTGGTTGTCTTCTCGTTTTGTTCCTATGAAGGTCTCTTCTCCTAAGTTCAAGCCTCGGTTCATCGGTCCCTATAGGATCTTGGAAATTCTTAACCCTGTGTCGTTTCGTTTGGATCTCCCGGCATCGTTTGCTATTCATAATGTGTTCCATCGGTCGTTGTTGCGGAAGTATGAGGTACCTGTTGTTCCTTCGCTTGAGCCTCCTGCTCCAGTGCTGGTGGAGAGAGAATTGGAGTATGTTGTGGAGAAGATCTTGGATTCTCGTGTTTCCAGACGGAAACTCCAGTATTTGGTCAAGTGGAAGGGTTATGGTCAGGAGGATAATTCTTGGGTGGTTGCCTCGGATGTTCATGCTGATGATTTGGTTCGCGCTTTTCATAGGGCTCATCCTGGTCGCCCTGGTGGTTCTCGTGAGGGTTCGGTGACCCCTCCTCAAGGGGGGGGTACTGTTGTGAGTTCTGTTTTTGGGCTCCCTCTGGTGGTTACTGATGGTACTGGGTGACTTGTCTTTCCTGGGTTTCTGGGTTCCACCTGTTTCATCAGCATATGGGAGTTTCCTATTTAACCTGGCTTTGCTGGCATTTCCTCGCCGGTTATCAATGTATCCAGTGTGTCTTGTTACCTCTGCTCCCTGCTCCTAGAACCTTCTGGTCAAGCTAAGTTTGGATTTTCCTGTTTTGTATTTTTGCTTAATTTGGTTATTAGTCCAGCCTGCAGATATGTGATTCTCTGCTGCTGGTTGCTCTAGTGGGCTGAAATTGCTCTTCATGTACCATGAGTTGGCACATGAATTCAAGTAATTTCAGGATGGTTTTTTGAAGGGTTTTTCGCTGACCGCGCAGTTCTCTTTTGTATCCTCTGCTATCTAGCTTTAGCGGGCCTCATTTTGCTGAAACTGTTTTCATACTACGTATGTGCTTTCCTCTCATTTCACCGTCATTATATGTGGGGGGGCTGCTATTTCTGTGGGGTATTTCTCTGGAGGCAAGAGAGGTCTGTGTTTCTTCTAATAGGGGTAGTTAGATCTTCGGCTGGAGCGAGACGTCTAGGATCATCGTAGGCACGTTCCCCGGCTACTTTTATTTGTGTGTTAGGTTCAGGGTCGCGGTCAGCTCAGGTTCCATCGCCTTAGAGCTTGTTTGTATCTGTGCTTGTCCTTTTGTGATCCCCTGCCATTGGGATCATGACAGCCCCCCCTGCTTGCTCAGGATCACAGCACTTGCAAAGTTTAAATACTTACCTCTCCCTGCTCCACTGCCGTGACGTGGTCCAGATTTTCTGGGCCCACTAAATACCTGAACCAGCCCTACCCCCCACAACTTTAGCCAAATGACCCCCAGTTTCCAATGCCTTACTATTATTATGAGGTAAATTAAGATTGACAAGCTTCAGTAACAAGAATGGATGTTTTTGCCATTAAAATGGGCACTGTAGGTGTTTTCCTGGCCTCCACTCACTGCTGACTATGCTTCCCCATTGACTTGCAGTGGGTTTCGTGTTTCGGTCGATCCACGACTAGGGTTGAGCGAAACGGGTCGAACATTTTCAAAAGTCGCCGACTTTTGGCTAAGTCGGGGTTTCATGAAACCCGATCCGACCCCTGTGCGGGGTCGGCCATGCGGTACGCGACTTTCGCGCCAAAGTCGCGTTTCAATGACGCGAAAAGCGCCATTTCTCAGCCAATGAAGGTAAACGCAGAGTGTGGGCAGCGTGATGACATAGGTCCTGGTCCCCACCATCTTAGAGAAGGGCATTGCAGTGATTGGCTTGCTGTCTGCGACGTCACAGGGGCTATAAAGAGGCGTTCCCGCCGACCGCCATCTTACTGCTGCTGATCTGAGCTTAGGGAGAGGTTGCTGCCGCTTTGTCAGAAGCAGGGATAGCGTTAGGCAGGGTCCATTAACCACAAAACCGCTTGTGCTGCAGCGATTTGCACTGTCCAACACCACCCTCGGTGTGCAGGGACAGTGGAAGTTTTTTTTTTTTTTTTTCCCCTCAGCGCTGTAGCTCATTGGGCTGCCCTAGAAGGCTCCCTGATAGCTGCATTGCTGTGTGTACGCCGCTGTGCAAACCAACTGCTTTTTTCAAAGCACAAATCCTCTTGTTCCTTCCTTTCTGCACAGCTATCTTTTTTGTTTGTCCACACTTTTTATTTCATTTGTGCATCAGTCCACTCCTTATTGCTGCCTGCCATACCTGGCTGAGATTACTGCAGGCAGGGAGATAGTAGCTGCCTGCCATACCTGGCTGAGATTACTGCAGGCAGGGAGATAGTAATTGTAGGACATTCCCTGTTTTTTTTTTTTTTTTTTTTTTGGTGGGAGATTAAGATTGGCAATTTGGCATTTCTGCTAGAGTGCCATCCCTGTGTGTGCCATCTCTCTCACATAGTGGGCCATAGAAAGCCTTTTCATTTTTCTGTATTTTTTTTTGTGGGGTGTATAAATTCTCCCTGATAAAAATACAGTGGGAGATTAATATTGGCCTTTGGGCTTGTGTGCCAGTCCTGAGTGTGCCATCTCTCTCACAAATAGTGGGCCATAGAAAGCCTATTTTATTTTTTTTTGGGTTTTATAAATTCTCCCTGAAAAAAAGGGAGATTAATATTGGCCTCTGGGCTTGTGTGCCAGTCCTGAGCGTGCCATCTGTGCCAGCCCTGAGCGTGCCATCTCTCTCACAAATAGTGGGCCATAGAAAGCCTATTTAATTTTTTTTTTGGTTTTATAAATTTTCCCTGAAAAAAGGGAGATTAATATTGGCCTCTGGGCTTGTGTGCCAGTTGTGAGCGTGCCATCTGTGCCAGCCCTGAGCGTGCCATCTCTCTCACAAATAGTGGGCCATAGAAAGCCTATTTAATTTTTTTTTTTGGTTTTATAAATTCTCCCTGAAAAAAAGGGAGATTAATATTGGCCTCTGGGGTTGTGTGCCAGTTGTGAGCGTGCCATCTGTGCCAGTCCTGAGCGTGCCATCTCTCTCACAAATAGTGGGCCATAGAAAGCCTATTTAATTTTTTTTTTTGTTTTATAAATTTTCCCTGAAAAAAGTGAGATTAATATTGGCCTCTGGGCTTGTGTGCCAGTTGTGAGCGTGCCATCTGTGCCAGTCCTGAGCGTGCCATCTCTCTCACAAATAGTGGGCCATAGAAAGCCTATTTAATTTTTTTTTTGGTTTTATAAATTTTCCCTGAAAAAAGGGAGATTAATATTGGCCTCTGGGCTTGTGTGCCAGTTGTGAGCGTGCCATCTGTGCCAGTCCTGAGCGTGCCATCTCTCTCACAAATAGTGGGCCATAGAAAGCCTATTTAAATATTTTTTTGGTTTTATAAATTCTCCCAGAAAAAAAGGGAGATTAATATTGGCCTCTGGGCTTCTGTGCCAGTCCTGAGCGTGCCATCTGTGCCAGTCCTGAGCGTCCCATCTCTCTCACAAATAGTGGGCCATAGAAAGCCTATTTTTTTTTTTGGGGGGGTTTTAGAAATTCTCCCTGAAAAAAAAAGGGAGATTAATATTGCCCTTTGGGCTTGTGTGCCAGTACTAAGCGTTCCATCTCTCTCTCTCTCTCAGTCAGTGGGCCATAGAACGCCTATTTTTGGTTTTATTTGTTTTCTAAATTCTCCCTGAAAAAATCATTTTATTTTATTTGGTTTCTAAATTCTTCCTGATAAAATCATATTTTTTTTATTATTTTTTTTTCTAAAGTCTCCCTGAAAAAAAAAAAAAAAAAAAAAAAACAGTGGGAGATTAATATTGGCCTTTCTGCTTGTGTGCCAGTCTTGACTCCTGGGTGCGTCATCTCTCAGTCAGTGGGCCATAGAACGCCTATTTTTGGTTTTATTTGTTTTATAAATTCTCCCTGAAAAAATCATTTTATTTTATTTGGTTTCTAAATTCTTCCTGATAAAATCATATTTTTTTTATTATTTTTTTTTCTAAAGTCTCCCTGAAAAAAAAAAAAAAAAAGCAACCAAAAAAAACAGTGGGAGATTAATATTGGCCTTTCTGCTTGTGTGCCAGTCTTGACTCCTGGGTGTGCCATCTCTCTCTCTCTCTCTCTCTCTCTCTCTCTCTCCAATTGTGGTCCATAGAAAGCCTATATTTTTTTTCCTTGATTTGGGTTCCAAAATCTACCAGAGAAAATAACTACATCAATCATTGGTAGAAAAATATTGGCCTCTGGGCTTGTGTGCCACTCCTGACTCCTGTGTGCGTCATCTCTCAGTCAGTGGGCCATAGAACGCCTATTTTTGTTTTTATTTGTTTTATAAATTCTCCCTGAAAAAATCATTTTATTTTATTTGGTTTCTAAATTCTTCCTGATAAAATCATATTTTTTTTATTATTTTTTTTTCTAAAGTCTCCCTGAAAAAAAAACAAAAAAAAAAAAAAAAAACAAACCCCCCCAAAAAATGGGAGATTAATATTGGCCTTTCTGCTTGTGTGCCAGTCTTGACTCCTGGGTGTGCCATCTCTCTCTCTCTCTCTCTCTCTCTCTCTCTCTCTCTCTCCAATTGTGGTCCATAGAAAGCCTATATTTTTTTTCCTTGATTTGGGTTCCAAAATCTACCAGAGAAAATAACTCCATCAATCATTGGTAGAAAAATATTGGCCTCTGGGCTTGTGTGCCACTCCTGATTCCTGTGTGCGTCATCTCTCACTCAGTGGCCCATAGAAAGCATATAGTTTGTTACATTTGTTTTCTAAATTCTCCCTGCAAAAATCTATTTTTTTTTTTTTTGGGGTTTCTAAAGTGTTCCTGAAAAAAATAAAAATAAAAAAAAAATAATAGTGTGACATTAATATTAACATTTGTGCTTCAGTGACAGTCCTGCGTGTGGGGCATCTCTCTAATTTGCAGCCACCAAAAAAAGAGTGTGTAACATTGGGCCTGATTTTCGCTGTGGTCTCACCAACCTGTAAAGGGGTAGCTAAATCATACTGAAGTTATAGCTCACCGTGTAAGTTGTGTGACTGCAACAAATAACGTTAGTTTGGTTACGTTTTTAAAACAATGAGGAAGTCTAGTGGAAGAGGTCGTGGCCGGGGGCGTTCATTGTCAGCTGGTAATGAGGGTAGTGGTAGTGGTGGAGCATCAGGTGGTCGTGGGGAAAAAAATATTGCACCTAAGTCTGGAGCTGTGGAGCCAGGTTCGTCGTCCGGCTACACAAGGCCTCGAACGCTCCCTTTTCTGGGATTAGGAAAACCGCTTTTAAAGCCGGAGCAGCAAGAGCAAGTTTTGGCTTATCTTGCTGACTCAGCCTCTAGCTCTTTTGCCTCCTCTCGTGAAACTGGTAAAAGTAAAAGCAGCGCGTCGTTAGTGGATGTTCACGGTCAGGGACAAGTCACTTCCTTGTCCTCTTCAGCAAAAACAACAACAGAGAAGAATGCAGCAGGCGACACAACGGGTTACTCCATGGAGCTCTTTACACATACCGTCCCTGGCTTAGAAAGTGAAGCAGTTAACAGTCCATGCCCATTACAAATTGAATCTGACATGGAGTGCACTGACGCACAGCCACAGCCAGACTACTATGCTGGTCCTTTGACTCAGACCACAACATTGCCCTCGCAGGGTGCTGATCAAGAATCAGACCCTGATGAGACTATGTTGCCCCATCACGAACGCTATACCACCGAACGACACGGTGACACAGACGAAGTTGCGCAGGAGGTACAAGAAGAGTTATTAGATGACCCAGTTCTTGACCCCGATTGGCAGCCATTGGGGGAACAGGGTGCAGGCGGCAGCAGTTCTGAAGCAGAGGAGGAGGAGGGGCCGCAGCAGGCATCAACATCACCACAGGTTCCATCTGCCGGGCCCGTATCTTGCCCAAAACGCGTGGCAAAGCCAAAACCTGGTGGAGGACAGCGTGGCCATCCGGTTAAAGCTCAGTCTGCAATGCCTGAAAAGGTATCCGATGCTAGAAAGAGTGCAGTCTGGCATTTTTTTAAACAACATCCAATTGATCAGCGCAAAGTCATCTGTCAAAAATGTTCTACTTCCTTAAGCAGAGGTCAGAATCTGAAAAGTCTCAATACTAGTTGCATGCATAGACATTTAACCACCATGCATTTGAAAGCTTGGACTAACTACCAAACGTCCCTTAAGGTTGTTGCATCCTCGGCCAATGAAGCTAGTCATCAACGCAACATCCCTTCCGGCAGTGTAGGACCACCATTTAGCGCACCACCTGCTGTATCTGTGCAGGTATCTTTGCCAGGCCAAAGCAGTCAGGGTCAGGGAATCACCAGTTTCGTAGTAGGAAACACTGCATCTAGGGCACCGGCGGCAACAATACCATCTCCCACCGTCTCTCAGTCTGCCATGTCCACCGGCACCCCCGCTAGTTCCACGATCTCCAGCTCTCCAGTCCAGCTCACCCTACATGAGACTATGGTTAGAAAAAGGAAATACTTAGCCTCGCATCCGCGTACACAGGGTTTGAACGCCCACATAGCTAGACTAATCTCGTTAGAGATGATGCCCTACCGGTTAGTTGAAAGCGAAGCTTTCAAAGACCTGATGGACTACGCTGTACCACGCTACGAGCTACCCAGTCGACACTTTTTTTCCAGAAAAGCCATCCCAGCCCTCCACCAGCATGTTAAAGAGCGCATCGTCCATGCACTCAGGCAATCTGTGAGCACAAAGGTGCACCTGACAACAGATGCATGGACCAGTAGGCATGGCCAGGGACGTTACGTGTCCATCACGGCACACTGGGTAAATGTGGTGGATTCAGGGTCCACAGGGGACAGCAAGTTTGGGACAGTTCTGCCTAGCCCACGGTCTAGTAAACAGTTGTCTGTAGCCGTTCGCACCCCCTCCTCCTCCTCCTCCTCCTCGTCCTCCTGCAGAAGCAAGAGCTCGTCCACAGACCGCAGTCGCACAAACACTCCATCCGCACCTGCCACTGTTGCACACCAGGTCTCCCATTATGGGGCAGCTACTGGCATACGTCAGCAGGCTGTATTGGCTATGAAGTGTTTGGGCGACAATAGACACACCGCGGAAGTTCTGTCCGAGTTCTTGCAGCAAGAAACGCAGTCGTGGCTGGGCACTGTAGATCTTGAGGCAGGCAAGGTAGTGAGTGATAACGGAAGGAATTTCATGGCTGCCATCTCCCTTTCCCAACTGAAACGCATTCCTTGCCTGGCTCACACCTTAAACCTGGTGGTGCAGTGCTTCCTGAAAAGTTATCCGGGGTTATCCGACCTGCTCCTCAAAGTGCGTGGACTTTGCGCACATATCCGCCGTTCGCCTGTACACTCCAGCCGTATGCAGACCTATCAGCGTTCTTTGAACCTTCCCCAGCATCGCCTAATCATAGACGTTGCAACAAGGTGGAACTCAACACTGCACATGCTTCAGAGACTGTGCGAACAGAGGCGGGCTGTTATGTTTTTGTGGGAGGATACACATACACGGGCAGGCAGTAGGATGGCAGACATGGAGTTGTCAGGTGTGCAGTGGTCGAAGATTCAAGACATGTGTCAAGTCCTTCAGTGTTTTGAGGAATGCACACGGCTGGTTAGTGCAGACAACGCCATAATAAGCATGAGCATCCCCCTAATGCGTCTGCTGATGCAAAGTTTGACGCACATAAAGGATCAGGCGTCTGCACCAGAGGAAGAGGAAAGCCTTGATGACAGTCAGCGATTGTCTGGTCAGGGCAGTGTACATGACGAGGTACCGGGCGAAGAGGAGGTGGAGGATGAGGAGGATGATGGGGATGAGTATATTTTTAATGAGGAAGCTTTCCCGGGGGCACGGGAAATTGGTGGCGTGGCAAGGCCGGGTTCTGGTTTTTTGAGGGACACAAGTGACGTAGATTTGCCTGCAACTGCCCCTCAACCAAGCACAACCGCAGATTTGACAACGGGAACTTTGGCCCACATGGCGGATTATGCCTTGCGTATCCTCAAAAGGGACACACGCATTACAAAAATGATGAACGATGACGATTACTGGTTGGCCTGCCTCCTTGATCCTCGCTATAAAGGCAAATTGCAAAATATTATGCCACATGAGAACTTGGAACTAATATTAGCAACAAAACAATCAACTCTTGTTGACCGTTTGCTTCTGGCATTCCCTGCACACAGCGCCCGTGATCGTTCTCACACGAGCTCCAGGGGCCAGCAGACCAGAGGTGTTAGAGGGGCAGAAATCAGAAGTGGCGTTGGCCAGAGGGGTTTTCTGACCAGGTTGTGGAGTGATTTTTCTATGACCGCAGACAGGACAGGTACTGCAGCATCAATTCAAAGTGACAGGAGACAACATTTGTCCAGTATGGTTACAAACTATTTTTCATCCCTTATCGACGTTCTCCCTCAACCGTCATTCCCATTTGATTACTGGGCATCCAAATTAGACACCTGGCCAGAATTGGCAGAATATGCATTGCAGGAGCTTGCTTGCCCGGCAGCTAGTGTCCTATCAGAAAGAGTATTCAGTGCTGCAGGTTCAATACTAACAGAAAAAAGGACTCGTCTGGCTACCCAAAATGTAGATGATTTAACCTTCATTAAAATGAACCACAACTGGATTTCAAAATCTTTTGCCCCACCCTGCCCGGCTGACACCTAGCTTTCCTATGAAAAGGTCTTGCCTGTGGACTATTCTGAATGACTTTTCCAATCTCGTAATTTTCTTCACCTGATTGTCCAGCATACGACATGTTTCCACCTCACGAAATGGCCAAACTCCCCACACGGGGCCGTGCTATCGCCACTTTGCGCTTGGACCCTTGAGAGTGCTGTTTGTCTGAAGAGGTGGGTGTGGCCGCTTTTGGTCGACGGCACTGCCACTGGGTCCCTCATAGTACAATAAAGTGTCTCTGGCGGTGGTGGTGCGCACCCAACGTCAGACACACCGTTGTAATATGAGGGGCCCTGTGCCTGTACCGCCGGCCACAAGACAGTTCCCCCCCCAGCTCAAACAGTGCTCTACCACTAGCAAAATTATCTCTCACAGCTTCACCAATGTGTAGTCTAGGCGCTGACATCCTTCAATGCCTGGCACTGACAATACCATTGTTTTGACATTTTTGTTATGTTAGGCCTTCGAAGCCTGTCTGCGGTCCCTTCTTTCTACAACTACTACACTGACCAGGCCACTGCTGGCCGTGTTACCCTGGAACCAATTTAAAAGTGCCTACAGTCAGCCCAATTTTGTTATGTTAGGCCTTCGAAGACTGTCTGCCGTCACTCCTTCCACTAGACTTCCACTGACCAGACCACTGCTGCCCGTGTACCCCTGGAACCAATTTAAAAGTGCCTACAGCCAGCCCAAGTTTGTTATGTTAGGCCTTGGAAGCCTGTCTGCGGTCACTCCTTCCACTAGACTTCCACAGACCAGACCACTGCTGCCCGTGTACCCCTGGAACCAATTTAAAAGTGCCTACAGCCAGCCCAAGTTTGTTATGTTAGGCCTTGGAAGCCTGTCTGCGGTCACTCCTTCCACTAGACTTCCACTGACCAGACCACTGCTGCCCATGTACCCCTGGAACCAATTTAAAAGTGCCTACAGCCAGCCCAAGTTTGTTATGTTAGGCCTTGGAAGCCTGTCTGCGGTCACTCCTTCCACTAGACTTCCACTGACCAGACCACTGCTGCCCGTGTACCCCTGGAACCAATTTAAAAGTGCCTACAGCCAGCCCAAGTTTGTTATGTTAGGCCTTCGAAGCCTGTCTGCGTCCCGTTCTTTCAACTACAACTACACTGACCAGGCCACTGATGGCCGTGTTCCCCTGGAACCAATTTTAACTTGCCTACAGCCAGCCCTATGTTATTATGTTAGGCCTTCGAAGCCTGTCTGCGTCCCGTTCTTTCAACTACAACTACACTGACCAGGCCACTGATGGCCGTGTTCCCCTGGAACCAATTTTAACTTGCCTACAGCCAGCCCAATGTTAGGCCTTTGATGCCTGTCTGCCGTCACTCCTTCCACTAGGCCTCCACTGACCTGTCTATTGCTGCCCGTGTACCCCTTGAACCAACATCATTAAATATAAAAAAAATTAATTTGATTATAAAAAATAAGATCGTGTTGAGATCTCAAATGCAGACATTTTAACAATCAAAACAAACACACAACAAATATCTGGAACTGTACTACAAAGGTCCAACAGCTACAATTTCTTTCTCCTGCAAGAAGTTAACTGAAAGTTTTTTGGAGTTGTTAACACAGATATGGCATCCACCGAGTGTTGTCCTGTCGCGTCTCCTTTAAATTATTTCCAATAAGATGTTAAACTATTAATTTAATAAAATCAATAATTAAAAAAATAATTGAGTAAGTCAAAAGCACATTGCAAATAAACATTAATTACAAATCAAGAAGCATGGCGCGTCCGAGGGTGAGTAGATACCGAATAAGAATATAATCACCCTCGGACGCGCAATGCTTATTTACAACAGCCTTCCTTCCTAAGAATCAGCCCTTTCGTGGTGTAGAGAGAGGTTGTGTTACACTCCAAGGTGTTCCCCGGGTTGCCTTTCATGAGCTTCGATCTTCCGGCTCTCGTTTAGTAGTTGGTGGAAACTACGCTGCATTAGGCCTACAAATTTGGTATGGGGTGTAGAGACAGGTTGTGTTACACTCCAAGGTTTTCACCAGGTTGCCTTTCCTGAGCTTCGATCTTCATGCTCTCGTTTAGTAGTTGTAGAAAAGTACGCTGCATTAGGCCTACAAAATGGGTATGGGGTGGAGAGAGATGGTGTGTTACACTCCAAGGTGTTCCCCAGGTTGCCTTTCCTGAGCTTCGATCTTCATGCTCTCGTTTAGTAGGTGTCGGAAAGTAGGCTGCATTAGGCCTAAAAAATGGGGAATGGGGTGGAGAGAGATGGTGTGTTACACTCCAAGGTGTTCCCCAGGTTTCCTTGCCATTGCTTCGGTCTTCCGACTCTCGTTTAGTAGTTGTAGAAAAGTACACTGCATTAGGCCTAAAAAATGGGTATGGGGTGGAGAGAGATGGTGTGTTACACTCCAAGGTGTTCCCCAGGTTGCCTTTCCTGAGCTTCGATCTTCATGCTCTCGTTTAGTAGGTGTCGGAAAGTAGGCTGCATTAGGCCTACAAATTGGGTATGGGGTGGAGAGAGATGGTGTGTTACACTCCAAGGTGTTCCCCAGGTTGCCTTTCCTGAGCTTCGATCTTCATGCTCTCGTTTAGTAGGTGTCGGAAAGTAGGCTGCATTAGGCCTACTAATTGTGTATGGGTGAAACAGTGGCGCATCTGCGGTCCCTCCTTCCACTAGGCCTCCACTGACCTGTCTACTGCGGCCCGTGTACCCCTTGAACCAACCTAATAAAATATTTAAAAAATTAATTTGATTATAAAAAATAAGATCGTGTTGAGATCTCAAATGCAGACATTTTAACAATCAAAACAAACACACAACAAATATCTGGAACTGTACTACAAAGGTCCAACAGCTACAATTTCTTTCTCCTGCAAGAAGTTAACTGAAAGTTTTTTGGAGTTGTTAACACAGATATGGCATCCACCGAGTGTTGTCCTGTCGCGTCTCCTTTAAATTATTTCCAATAAGATGTTAAACTATTAATTTAATAAAATCAATAATTAAAAAAATAATTGAGTAAGTCAAAAGCACATTGCAAATAAACATTAATTACAAATCAAGAAGCATGGTGCGTGCGAGGGTGAGTAGATACCGAATAAGAATATAATCACCCTCGGACGCGCAATGCTTATTTAAAACAGCCTTCCTTCCTAAGAATCAGCCCTTCCGTGGTGTAGAGAGAGGTTGTGTTACACTCCAAGGTGTTCCCCAGGTTGCCTTTCCTGAGCTTCGATCTTCCGGCTCTCGTTTAGTAGCTGTTGGAAACTACGCTGCATTAGGCCTACTAATTGTGTATGGGTGAAACAGTGGCGCATCTGCGGTCCCTCCTTCCACTAGGCCTCCACTGACCTGTCTACTGCGGCCCGTGTACCCCTTGAACCAACCTAATAAAATATTTAAAAAATTAATTTGATTATAAAAAATAAGATCGTGTTGAGATCTCAAATGCAGACATTTTAACAATCAAAACAAACACACAACAAATATCTGGAACTGTACTACAAAGGTCCAACAGCTACAATTTCTTTCTCCTGCAAGAAGTTAACTGAAAGTTTTTTGGAGTTGTTAACACAGATATGGCATCCACCGAGTGTTGTCCTGTCGCGTCTCCTTTAAATTATTTCCAATAAGATGTTAAACTATTAATTTAATAAAATCAATAATTAAAAAAATAATTGAGTAAGTCAAAAGCACATTGCAAATAAACATTAATTACAAATCAAGAAGCATGGCGCGTCCGAGGGTGAGTAGATACCGAATAAGAATATAATCACCCTCGGACGCGCAATGCTTATTTACAACAGCCTTCCTTCCTAAGAATCAGCCCTTTCGTGGTGTAGAGAGAGGTTGTGTTACACTCCAAGGTGTTCCCCGGGTTGCCTTTCATGAGCTTCGATCTTCCGGCTCTCGTTTAGTAGTTGGTGGAAACTACGCTGCATTAGGCCTACAAATTTGGTATGGGGTGTAGAGACAGGTTGTGTTACACTCCAAGGTTTTCACCAGGTTGCCTTTCCTGAGCTTCGATCTTCATGCTCTCGTTTAGTAGTTGTAGAAAAGTACGCTGCATTAGGCCTACAAAATGGGTATGGGGTGGAGAGAGATGGTGTGTTACACTCCAAGGTGTTCCCCAGGTTGCCTTTCCTGAGCTTCGATCTTCATGCTCTCGTTTAGTAGGTGTCGGAAAGTAGGCTGCATTAGGCCTAAAAAATGGGGAATGGGGTGGAGAGAGATGGTGTGTTACACTCCAAGGTGTTCCCCAGGTTTCCTTGCCATTGCTTCGGTCTTCCGACTCTCGTTTAGTAGTTGTAGAAAAGTACACTGCATTAGGCCTAAAAAATGGGTATGGGGTGGAGAGAGATGGTGTGTTACACTCCAAGGTGTTCCCCAGGTTGCCTTTCCTGAGCTTCGATCTTCATGCTCTCGTTTAGTAGGTGTCGGAAAGTAGGCTGCATTAGGCCTACAAATTGGGTATGGGGTGGAGAGAGATGGTGTGTTACACTCCAAGGTGTTCCCCAGGTTGCCTTTCCTGAGCTTCGATCTTCATGCTCTCGTTTAGTAGGTGTCGGAAAGTAGGCTGCATTAGGCCTACTAATTGTGTATGGGTGAAACAGTGGCGCATCTGCGGTCCCTCCTTCCACTAGGCCTCCACTGACCTGTCTACTGCGGCCCGTGTACCCCTTGAACCAACCTAATAAAATATTTAAAAAATTAATTTGATTATAAAAAATAAGATCGTGTTGAGATCTCAAATGCAGACATTTTAACAATCAAAACAAACACACAACAAATATCTGGAACTGTACTACAAAGGTCCAACAGCTACAATTTCTTTCTCCTGCAAGAAGTTAACTGAAAGTTTTTTGGAGTTGTTAACACAGATATGGCATCCACCGAGTGTTGTCCTGTCGCGTCTCCTTTAAATTATTTCCAATAAGATGTTAAACTATTAATTTAATAAAATCAATAATTAAAAAAATAATTGAGTAAGTCAAAAGCACATTGCAAATAAACATTAATTACAAATCAAGAAGCATGGTGCGTGCGAGGGTGAGTAGATACCGAATAAGAATATAATCACCCTCGGACGCGCAATGCTTATTTAAAACAGCCTTCCTTCCTAAGAATCAGCCCTTCCGTGGTGTAGAGAGAGGTTGTGTTACACTCCAAGGTGTTCCCCAGGTTGCCTTTCCTGAGCTTCGATCTTCCGGCTCTCGTTTAGTAGCTGTTGGAAACTACGCTGCATTAGGCCTACTAATTGTGTATGGGTGAAACAGTGGCGCATCTGCGGTCCCTCCTTCCACTAGGCCTCCACTGACCTGTCTACTGCGGCCCGTGTACCCCTTGAACCAACCTAATAAAATATTTAAAAAATTAATTTGATTATAAAAAATAAGATCGTGTTGAGATCTCAAATGCAGACATTTTAACAATCAAAACAAACACACAACAAATATCTGGAACTGTACTACAAAGGTCCAACAGCTACAATTTCTTTCTCCTGCAAGAAGTTAACTGAAAGTTTTTTGGAGTTGTTAACACAGATATGGCATCCACCGAGTGTTGTCCTGTCGCGTCTCCTTTAAATTATTTCCAATAAGATGTTAAACTATTAATTTAATAAAATCAATAATTAAAAAATTAATTGAGTAAGTCAAAAGCACATTGCAAATAAACATTAATTACAAATCAAGAAGCATGGCGCGTCCGAGGGTGAGTAGATACCGAATAAGAATATAATCACCCTCGGACGCGCAATGCTTATTTAAAACAGCCTTCCTTCCTAAGAATCAGCCCTTCCGTGGTGTAGAGAGAGGTTGTGTTACACTCCAAGGTGTTCCCCAGGTTGCCTTTCCTGAGCTTCGATCTTCCGGCTCTCGTTTAGTAGCTGTTGGAAACTACGCTGCATTAGGCCTACTAATTGTGTATGGGTGAAACAGTGGCGCATCTGCGGTCCCTCCTTCCACTAGGCCTCCACTGACCTGTCTACTGCGGCCCGTGTACCCCTTGAACCAACCTAATAAAATATTTAAAAAATTAATTTGATTATAAAAAATAAGATCGTGTTGAGATCTCAAATGCAGACATTTTAACAATCAAAACAAACACACAACAAATATCTGGAACTGTACTACAAAGGTCCAACAGCTACAATTTCTTTCTCCTGCAAGAAGTTAACTGAAAGTTTTTTGGAGTTGTTAACACAGATATGGCATCCACCGAGTGTTGTCCTGTCGCGTCTCCTTTAAATTATTTCCAATAAGATGTTAAACTATTAATTTAATAAAATCAATAATTAAAAAAATAATTGAGTAAGTCAAAAGCACATTGCAAATAAACATTAATTACAAATCAAGAAGCATGGCGCGTCCGAGGGTGAGTAGATACCGAATAAGAATATTATCACCCTCGGACGCGCAATGCTTATTTAAAACAGCCTTCCTTCCTAAGAATCAGCCCTTCCGTGGTGTAGAGAGAGGTTGTGTTACACTCCAAGGTGTTCCCCAGGTTGCCTTTCCTGAGCTTCGATCTTCCGGCTCTCGTTTAGTAGCTGTTGGAAACTACGCTGCATTAGGCCTACTAATTGTGTATGGGTGAAACAGTGGCGCGTCTGCGGTCCCTCCTTCCACTAGGCCTCCACTGACCTGTCTACTGCGGCCCGTGTACCCCTTGAACCAACCTAATAAAATATTTAAAAAATTAATTTGATTATAAAAAATAAGATCGTGTTGAGATCTCAAATGCAGACATTTTAACAATCAAAACAAACACACAACAAATATCTGGAACTGTACTACAAAGGTCCAACAGCTACAATTTCTTTCTCCTGCAAGAAGTTAACTGAAAGTTTTTTGGAGTTGTTAACACAGATATGGCATCCACCGAGTGTTGTCCTGTCGCGTCTCCTTTAAATTATTTCCAATAAGATGTTAAACTATTAATTTAATAAAATCAATAATTAAAAAAATAATTGAGTAAGTCAAAAGCACATTGCAAATAAACATTAATTACAAATCAAGAAGCATGGCGCGTCCGAGGGTGAGTAGATACCGAATAAGAATATAATCACCCTCGGACGCGCAATGCTTATTTACAACAGCCTTCCTTCCTAAGAATCAGCCCTTTCGTGGTGTAGAGAGAGGTTGTGTTACACTCCAAGGTGTTCCCCGGGTTGCCTTTCATGAGCTTCGATCTTCCGGCTCTCGTTTAGTAGTTGGTGGAAACTACGCTGCATTAGGCCTACAAATTTGGTATGGGGTGTAGAGACAGGTTGTGTTACACTCCAAGGTTTTCACCAGGTTGCCTTTCCTGAGCTTCGATCTTCATGCTCTCGTTTAGTAGGTGTCGGAAAGTAGGCTGCATTAGGCCTAAAAAATGGGGAATGGGGTGGAGAGAGATGGTGTGTTACACTCCAAGGTGTTCCCCAGGTTTCCTTGCCATTGCTTCGGTCTTCCGACTCTCGTTTAGTAGTTGTAGAAAAGTACACTGCATTAGGCCTAAAAAATGGGTATGGGGTGGAGAGAGATGGTGTGTTACACTCCAAGGTGTTCCCCAGGTTGCCTTTCCTGAGCTTCGATCTTCATGCTCTCGTTTAGTAGGTGTCGGAAAGTAGGCTGCATTAGGCCTACAAATTGGGTATGGGGTGGAGAGAGATGGTGTGTTACACTCCAAGGTGTTCCCCAGGTTGCCTTTCCTGAGCTTCGATCTTCATGCTCTCGTTTAGTAGGTGTCGGAAAGTAGGCTGCATTAGGCCTACAAATTGGGTATGGGGTGGAGAGAGATGGTGTGTTACACTCCAAGGTGTTCCCCAGGTTTCCTTGCCATTGCTTCGGTCTTCCGACTCTCGTTTAGTAGTTGTAGAAAAGTACACAGCATTAGGCCTACAAAATGGGTATGGGGTGGAGAGAGATGGTGTGTTACACTCCAAGGTGTTCCCCAGGTTGCCTTTCCTGAGCTTCGATCTTCATGCTCTCGTTTAGTAGGTGTCGGAAAGTAGGCTGCATTAGGCCTAAAAAATGGGGAATGGGGTGGAGAGAGATGGTGTGTTACACTCCAAGGTGTTCCCCAGGTTTCCTTGCCATTGCTTCGGTCTTCCGACTCTCGTTTAGTAGTTGTAGAAAAGTACACTGCATTAGGCCTAAAAAATGGGTATGGGGTGGAGAGAGATGGTGTGTTACACTCCAAGGTGTTCCCCAGGTTGCCTTTCCTGAACTTCGATCTTCATGCTCTCGTTTAGTAGGTGTCGGAAAGTAGGCTGCATTAGGCCTACAAATTGGGTATGGGGTGGAGAGAGATGGTGTGTTACACTCCAAGGTGTTCCCCAGGTTTCCTTGCCATTGCTTCGGTCTTCCGACTCTCGTTTAGTAGTTGTAGAAAAGTACACAGCATTAGGCCTACAAAATGGGTATGGGGTGGAGAGAGATGGTGTGTTACACTCCAAGGTGTTCCCCAGGTTGCCTTTCCTGAGCTTCTATCTTCAGGCTCTCATTAAATTGTGGTTAAATGGAACAACTGCATTTGGCGTACTAGTTGGTTTGGGGCCTACTATCGGTGTCTGCCACTCCTTGCTGTTCTCCTGGTTTCCTGTCCTGAAATTCCATTTTCAGCCTCTCGTTAAGTAGTTGTTAATGTTAGACTGCATTTGGCCTACTAGTTGGGTTGGGGCCTACTATCGGTGTCTGCCACTCCTTGCTGTTCTCCTCCACTGAACAAAGCTGTGCCGCCTGTTTACTACGGTTGCCAATTTTGAACTGCATTTCGACTACTTACTGATTTGGCCCTACTCTCTGTGTCAGCCTCTCATTCCAGTTGTCCTCCACTGCAATGCCCCCTGGTTATTCCTGTGTTACCAATTTTGAACTGCATTTAGCCCACTTTCTTCTTTGGGCCTATATCTGTGTTTCCACTTCATCGTGCCCATTGCCCAGCCAGTGATAGATGAGTCTGCTGGTACATTGACCCATAACGCAACATTCCCCGTGCACGCTACACAACAACATTGTGACCCTGCTGAAAGTCAGGTTGCTCTTCCCGCATACCATACCACCTTACACGGGGACAAAGAGGAAGGTGCAGATGAAAGTGCAGGTTCCTTCATCAGGTGGGGGGAGGAATACTAGTTGGCGACGTCACTGGCACAGGGCCTCTCATAGTACGCAAAAGTGTTGCTGCCGGTGGGAGGCGCCCCCGCCGTGCAAACACACCGCTGTACTTTGAGGGGCCCTGTGCCAGTGCCAATGCCAACGAGTGGGCCCCCCCTGCTTGCTCAGGTTCACAGCACTTGCAAAGTTGAAATACTTACCTCTCCCTGCTCCACTGCCGTGACGTGGTCCAGATTTCCTGGGCCCACTAATTACTTGAACCAGCCCTACCCCCCACAACTTTAGCCAAATGACCCCCAATTTCAAATGCCTTCCAATTATTATAAGGTAAATTACGCTTGACAAGCTTCATTAAGAAGAATGGATGGTTTTGACATTAAAATGGGTACTCTAGGTGTTTTCCTGGCCCCCACTCACTGCCGACTATGCTGCCCCATTGACTTGCATTGGGTTTCGTGTTTCGGTCGATCCTGACTTTACGTCATAATCGGCCGATTTCACTCGACCCGACTTTGGACATAGTCGGGTTTCGCAAAACCCGGCTCGACTCTAAAAAGGTCAAGGTCGCTCAACTCTATCCACGACTTATCGCGATAATCGGACGATTTCACTCGACTCGACTTTTGAGATAGTCGGGTTTCGCGAAACCCGACTCGACCCTAAAAAACTAAAAGTCGCTCAACCCTAATTGGCTCCATTATCACAGCTGTGTGTGTTTTAGGCTTCTGCCCACGATCGGGAAGCAGCAGCATTTTGGATGCAGTATATTTTTGCTGCGTTCTGTTCAGGCTGGTAAATCCACATTTGTTCACTGAACTATGCGGATTTACTGCATCCAATACATTCTAGTGTGGAAACTTCTTTTGCGAGACTAGTGTCTCCGCAATGAAAAATTGACATGCTGCGGCTTGTAAACCCGCTCCGCAGGTGAGTTTACGCAGCTTTAAATAGAAGCACAGTGGGTGTGGGGTGTCTATAGATCCCATACACTGTGCTGGTATCGCAGAACGCAGTGTTTTGGATGCAGCAGAGGTGAGCTTCATCCAAACGCTGCTATTCTGGATCGTGGGCACATGCCATGTCTCAGATAAAACATACATGTGGTACCTGGCTGGGGATGATGTGACATGACCAGGATGACTGCCCAAGAGGCCAGTCCCAGCGTCTTCGCCTTCTCTGCTCCCCTAGACTGACAGATGTCACCCTGTGTTTGTAATTCTGCAAGTTGACATTGACCAGCTGAGTCCAAAAGGTGTGTAATATGCGCTCTGTTAGGGTATGTGCACACGTTGCGGATTTGGCTGCGAATCCGCAGCGGATTGGCCGTTGCCGATCTGCAGCTGTTTTCCATGCGCTGTACAGTACCATGTAAACCTATGGAAAACCAAATCTGCAGTGCAGATGCAGCAGAAAATACCGCGCGAAATCACTGCGTTGTATTTTCCCCAGCATGTCAATTCTTTGTGCAGATTCCGCACAGGTTTACACCTGCTCCTCAATAGGAATCTGCAGATGGAAACCGCACAAAAACCGCAGGAAATCCGCATGTAAAACGCAGTGCGTTTTACTTGTGGATTTTCCAAAAACGATACAGATAAATCCGCACACAAATCCGCAACGTGGGTACATAGTCTTTCTCTACTTGCTGATTCGAGCAGGTGACACTTGATTGCTCACATGTGATTTGCAGACTTGTGGTCAATTGACGACTGACGTTCCTCCTGTTTCTATCAATAGAAAATTAGAACAACAAGAGAAGCAGGAGGAGACGTCAGTAGACGCAAATCGCATGTGAGCCCCCAACTATTAAGCTCTATGGTCAGCGTGGCCATCACTCGTTCCAATAGAGTGTAAGCTCTTATGGTCAGCGGGGCCCTCTCTCTCCTGTAGAGTGTAAGCTCTTATGGTCAGTGGAGTCCTCTCTCTCTCCTGTAGAGTGTAAGCTCTTATGGTCAGTGGGGTCCTCTCTGTCTCTTTCCTGCACACTATAAGCTCTTACGATCAGCGGGGTTCTCTCTCTCCTGTACAGTGTAAGCTCTTATGGTCAGTGGTGTCCTATCTCTCTCCTGTAGAGTGTAATCTCTTATGGTCAGTGGAGTCCTCCCTCCCTCCTGTAGAGTGTAGGCTCTTATGGTCAGTGGGGTCCTCTCTCTCTCATGTAGAGTGTAAGCTCTTATGGTCAGTGGAGTCCTCTCTCTCTCCTGTAGAGTGTAGGCTCTTATGGTCAGTGGGGTCCTCTCTCCCTCCTGTAGAGTGTAGGCTCTTATGGTCAGTGGAGTCCTCTCTCTCTCTCCTGTAGAGTGTAATCTCTTATGGTCAGTGGAGTCCTCTCTCCCTCCTGTAGAGTGTAGGCTCTTATGGTCAGGGGTGTCCTCTCTCTCTCCTGTAAAGTGTAATCTCTTATGGTCAGTGGAGTCCTCTCTCTCTCTCCTGTAGAGTGTAATCTCTTATGGTCAGTGGAGTCCTCTCTCCCTCCTGTAGAGTGTAGGCTCTTATGGTCAGTGGGGTCCTCTCTCTCTCCTGTAAAGTGTAATCTCTTATGGTCAGTGGAGTCCTCTCTCCCTCCTGTAGAGTGTAAGCTCTTATGATTAGCAGGATCCTCTCTCTCTCATGTAGAGTGTAAGCTCTTATGGTCAGTGGAGTCCTCTCTCTCTCCTGTAGAGTGTAGGCTCTTATGGTCAGTGGAGTCCTCTCTCTTCTGTAGAGCATAAGCTCTATGGTCAGTGTGGCCTTCTCTCTCTCTTTTTCTCTCTCTCCCATACAGTGTAGGCTCTTATAGTCACTGGTGTCCTCTCCCTCTCCCTGAATGGTCAGTGGGGTCCTCTCTCTCTTTTCCCCTTGTGTGTTTTAGGAACCCTCCAGGGTAGGTCCAGTCTCTGGCACAGTAGGTCTGCAAACTAAGGCCGGCGTCACACTTGCGAGTTTTACGGACGTAAGAGCGCAGAAACTACGTCCGTAAAATTCGCAAAACATACGGCACAATTATTCTCTATGCCCCTGCTCCTATCTGCCGTATTTTACGGATCCGTATTATACGGCTTTCTACGGCCGTAGAAAATCGCAGCATGCTGCATTTGTCACCGTAATGGGCAAGAAATACGCCAATGAAAGTCTATGGGGGCCAGAAAAATACGGATCACACACGGACCAGCAGTGTGACTTGCGAAAAATACGCAGCGGTGTTAGAGAGAAACGCCGGTAATTCATTGCGGTGTACAGTAAAATCAAACTGATAGCTTACAGAAGAATAGGTAGAATAAATGTGTACACATAGAATAGGTATATATATATATATATATATATATATATATATATATATATATATGTCAGTGAGACACATATATATATATATATATATATATATTAATATTTCTTCCAGCGCTAGATAGCTTTAAAGCCGGTAATTCAATTACTGGCTTTTGCTATCTCCTTCCTAAACCCGACATGATTTGTGACATGGTTTACATACAGTAAACCATGTCTTCTCCCCATTTTTTTTTGCATATTCCACACTACTAATGTTAGTAGTGTGTATCTGCAAAATTTGCCCGTTCTATCTACTAAATTAAAGGGTTAAATGGCGGAAAAAATTGGCGTGGGCTCCCGCACAATTTTCTCCGCCAGAGTAGTAAAGCCAGTGACTGAGGGCAGATATTAACCCCTTAAGCCCCAAGGGTGGTTTGCACGTTAATGACCGGGCCAATTTTTACAATTCTGACCACTGTCCCTTTATGAGGTTATAACTCTGGAACGCTTCAACGGATCCCAGTGATTCTGACACTGTTTTCTCAAGACATATTGTACTTCATGATAGTGGTAAAATTTCTTTGATAAGTGTTTATTTGTGAAAAAAATGGAAATTTGGCAAAAATTTTGAAAATTTCGCAATTTTCCAAATTTGAATTTTTATGCAATTAAATCACAGAGATATGTCACACAAAATACTTAATAAGTAACATTTACCACATGTCTACTTTACATCAGCACAATTTTGGAACCAAAATTTTTTTTTGTTAGGGAGTTATAAGGGTTAAAAGTTGACCAGTAATTTCTCATTTTTACAACACCATTTTTTTTTAGCGACCACATCTCATTTGAAGTCATTTTGAGGGGTCTATATGATAGAAAATACTCAAGTGTGACACCACTCTAAAAACTGCACCCCTCAAGGTGCTCAAAACCATATTCAAGAAGTTTATTAACCCTTCTGGTGCTTCACAGGAATTTTTGGAATGTTTAAATAAAAATGAACATTTAACTTTTTTTCACAAAAAATTAACTTCAGCTACAATTTGTTTTATTTTACCAAGGGTAACAGGAGAAAATGGACCCCAAAAGTTGTTGTACAATTTGTCCTGAGTACGCCGATACCCCATATGTGGGGGTAAACCACTGTTTGGGCGCATGACAGAGCTCGGAAGCGAAGGAGCGCCATTTGACTTTTCAATGCAAAATTGACAGGAATTGAGATGGGACGCCATGTTGCGTTTGGGGAGCCCCTGATGTGCCTAAACATTGAAACCCCCCACAAATGACACCATTTTGGAAAGTAGACCCCCTAAGGAACTTATCTAGAGGTGTGGTGAGCACTTTGACCCACCAAGTGCTTCACAGAAGTTTATAATGCAGAACCGTAAAAATAAAAAATCATATTTTTTCACAAAAATTATCTTTTCGCCCCCAATTTTTTATTTTCCCAAGGGTAAGAGAAAAAATTGGACCCCAAAAGTTATTTTACAATTTGTCCTGAGTACGCTGATACCCCATATGTGGGGATAAACCACTGTTTGGGCGCATGGGAGACCTCGGAAAGGAAGGAGCGCCGTTTTTTCACAAAAATTATCTTTTCACCCCCAATTTTTTATTTTCCCAAGGCCGGTCCGATGGGCACATCCAGAGATTCCCTCGCAGATGGAAATCGTTGCCTACCAATAGCGCCTGTGTGTTTTAGTCCTACCCTGCTGAGCATTCGGAATAGTCCTCACAACTGCTGTTCTCGTTCGTTCGTTCGTTCTCTACAGATCTCTCTCTCTCGTTCTTAGGTTCCAGATGTTACTAGTTTCTAACATCCCCCAGGTATGTTATGGCTAGGACGCCACCCGTTTGACGGGAAGGCTCGGAGCTCTTCCGGGACCCTAGAGACGCCCCTCTCCACGCGTTGCCCCCTATGTCTTCGTAGGTGTGTAAGGTAGACAGCCAACCTATAATCAACTGTCCAACGGAATTTGAAGTAAGGCCTGAAGTCAGTTACTCCTACGGTGATCCGGCCACCGACTACGCACCTCAGTAAGATGTTGCCTTCCTCTCTCGGCAGGACTCTTACTGGCTCTCCTTTGTGCTGATCTCGTTTACACTGTTCCACAATATTCTTCCCTTCTTGTCTCTCTCTTAGGATACCGCCGCAAGGTAGTGCAGGCGTGTTTCCGTCACGTTCTGTTGCTAGGCACCTGCCAGGTTCCCACGCCTGACAGGGACCCCCCTGTGCCTTCTCCCTGCAACACCCCCTGCCACGGGATGTTGCCTGGTTCCAACCCAGTCAGCTTCTGACTAACTTCCTCCCCAGCCCCTAGTTTTACCAGTGTGAGGAGTGGCCCAATAAATAAAGCCTTTTGCTCCCCCTAGTGGCCGGAGTGTGAAGTGTAATGTGTTCTGGTGATACCTGGTCAGGATAACTCTTTAGTGCCATCAGACGTACCGCTGCTCCCCTTATTGGCAGAGCGCTAGACTGAAACGACCAGGTCTCTGGGGCGCTGCACTCCCCCCCGGTTAAATCCAGTACTCCTGGACTGGGAAGAAGAACAACAATATAATGCAGTGAAAGACATACAAAATTTTGAATGCTAAGAACAAGTAAATAGAAAAAGGTGCTTCCCTTTATGGGAGGTAAGGACACTTGAACGTTACAAACAAAAATAACATTTAAATATTTTTAAATAACATTATGACTATAAATAACTCTCAGTACCCAGCCGGGTATTCTACTAAGTGCAAACTTTGGTTTAACTTTTCCTTTAAGGGCGTATACGCTGAACCCACTAAAGGCCTACTATCAAGTACTACAACAACTCAACTTTCTTTTCCGTTCTCACTTCACCAATGCAGGACCGCCTAACTCCTTGGCTGAGCCTACTGCCATTGTGCCGACCATCTTTCTACGTTTCTCAGGAGGACTCTCTCTCTAACCCCTACGGGTTCACTTCAAGCTTTCCTGTCCTCAATCTTTATTAACATTATTAAACTATCTAAATTTGAACATCATTAACGTTTTAACTTTTATTGCAATCATGTAAACATTCCCTTTAAGAGGGACCCAAGTCTCTAGTAAGCAGTGCAGATTCTCTCTCTGTCTGCAAGTCCACTGAAAGCAAGACCTTCTGCGTCATATCTTGAAGCATCATCTTTGCAAAGTCTTCTCTCGCTTGTAAAACCAGTAGGGAGCACCTTTAACCCCTTCCCGACCTGTGACACAGCGTATGCGTCATGAAAGTCGGTGCCAATCCGACCTGTGACGCATATGCTGTGTCACAGAAAGATCGCGTCCCTGCAGATCGGGTGAAAGGGTTAACTCCCATTTCACCCGATCTGCAGGGACAGGGGGAGTGGTAGTTTAGCCCAGGGGGGGTGGCATCACCCCCTCGTGGCTACGATCGCTCTGATTGGCTGTTGAAAGTGAAACTGCCAATCAGAGCGATTTGTAATATTTCACCCATTATAATGGGTGAAATATTACAATCCAGCCATGGCCGATGCTGCAATATCATCGGCCATGGCTGGGAATACTAGTGTGCCCCCACCCCACCCCACTGATCGCCCCCCCAGCCCCCCGATCTGGCCGGTACACTGCTCCGGCTCCCCTCCATCCAGTGCTCCGCTCCCCCCCGTGCTCTTGTCCACTCCCCCCGTGCTCCAATCACCCCCCCGTGCTCCAATCACCCCCCCCTGCATTCAGATCCACCCCCCCGTGCTCCGTTCCACCCCCCCATGCTCCGTTCCAGCCCCCCCGTGCTACGTTCCACGCCCCCCGTGCTCCGTTCCACGCCTGCCGCCCTCCGATTCCCCCCCGTGCTCCGATCCCCCCCCGTGCTCCGATCCCCCCCCCGTGGTCCCCCCCACCCCATCATACTTACCGATCCAGCCGGGGTCCCGTCCGTCTTCTCCCTGGGCGCCGCCATCTTCCAAAATGGCGGGCGCATGCGCAGTGCGCCCGCCGAATCTGCCAGCCGGCAGATTCGTTCCAAAGTGCATTTTGATCACTGAGATAGATTATATCTCAGTGATCAAAATAAAAAAAATAATACATGACCCCCCCCCTTTGTCACCCCCATAGGTAGGGACAATAAAAAAATAAAGAAAATTTTTTTTTTCCACTAATGTTAGAATAGGGTTAGGGTTAGGGGTAGGGTTAGGGTTAGGGGTAGGGTTAGGGTTAGGGCTAGGGTTAGGGCTAGGGTTAGGGCTAGGGGTAGGGGTAGGGCTATGGTTAGGGCTAGGGTTAGGGTTAGGGTTAGGGCTAGGGCTAGGGTTAGGGCTAGGGGTAGGGTTAGGGCTAGGGTTAGGGTTTCGGTATGTGCACACGTATTCTGGTCCTCTGCGGATTTTTCCGCTGCGGATTTGATAAATCCGCAGTGCTAAACCGCTGCGGATTTATGGCGGATTTACCGCGTTTTTTTCTGCGCATTTCACTGCGGTTTTACAATTGCGATTTTCTATTTGAGCAGTTGTAAAACCGCTGCGGAATCCGCACAAAGAAGTGACATGCTGCGGAATGTAAACCGCTGCGTTTCCGTGCAGTTTTTCCGCAGCATGTGTACAGCGATTTTTGTTTCCCGTAGGTTTACATTGAACTGTAAACTCATGGGAAACTGCTGCGGATCTGCAGCGTTTTCCGCAGGGTGTGCACATACCTTTAGAATTAGGCTATGTGCACACTGTGCGGATTTGGCTGCGGATTGGCCGCTGCGGATTCGCAGCAGTGTTCCATCAGGTTTACAGTACCATGTAAACATATGAAAAACCAAATCCGCTGTGCCCATGGTGCAGAAAATACCGCGCGGAAACGCTGCGTTGTATTTTCCGCAGCATGTCAATTCTTTGTGCGGATTCCGCGGCTTTTTACACCTGTTCCTCAATAGGAATCCGCAGGTGAAATCCGCACAAAAAACACTGGAAATCCGCGGAAAATCCGCAGGTAAAACGCAGTGCCTTTTACCCGCGGATTTTTCAAAAATGGTGCGGAAATATCTCACACGAATCCGCAACGTGGGCACATAGCCTTAGGGTTAGGGTTGGAATTAGGGTTGTGGTTAGGGTTGTGATTAGGGTTATGGCTACAGTTGGGATTAGGGTTAGGGGTGTGGGGGGGTTAGTGTTGGACGTAGAATTGAGGGGTTACCACTGTTTAGGCACATCAGGGGTCTCCAAACGCAACATGGCGCCACCATTGATTCCAGCCAATCTCGTATTCAAAAAGTCAAATGGTGCTCCCTCACTTCCGAGCCCTGAAGTGTGCCCAAACAGTGGTTTACCCCCACATATGGGGTATCAGTGTACTCAGGATAAACTGCGCAACAATTACTGGGGTCCAATTTCTCCTGTTACCCTTGTAAATCTAAAAAAATGCTTGCTAAATCATCATTTTTGAGGAAAGAAAAATGATTTTTTATTTTCACGGCTCTGCGTTGTAAACGTCTGTGAAGCACTTGGGGGTTCAAAGTGCTCACCACATATCTAGATAAGTTCCTTGGGGGGTCTAGTTTCTAAAATGTGGTCACTTGTGGGGGGTTTCTACTGTTTAGGCACACCAGGGGCTCTGCAAACGCAATGTGACGCCCGCAGACCATTCCATCAAAGTCTGCATTTCAAAAGTCACTACTTCCCTTCTGAGCCCCGACGTGTGCCCAAACAGTGGTTTACCCCCACACATGGGGTATCAGCGTACTCAGGAGAAACTGGACAACAACTATTGGGGTCCAATTTCTCCTGTTACCCTTGGGAAAATAAAAAATTCTGGGCTAAATAATTATTTTTGAGGAAAGAAAACGTATTTATTATTTTCACGGCTCTGCATTATAAACTTCTATGAAGCACTTGGGGGTTCAAAGTGCTCACCACACATCTAGATAAGTTCCTTTGGGGGTCTAGTTTCCAAAATGGGGTCACTTGTGGGGGGTTTCTACTGTTAAGCCATATCAGGGGCTCTGCAAACGCAACGTGACGCCCACAGAGCATTCCATCAAAGTCTGCATTTCAAAACGTCACTACTTCACTTCCGAGCCCCGGCATGTGCCCAAACAGTGATTTACCCCCACATATGGGGTATCAGCGTACTCAGGAGAAACTGGACAACAACTTTTGGGGTCAAATTTCTCCTGTTACCCTTGGGAAAATAAAAAATTGCAGGCTAAAAGATCATTTTTGAGAAAATAATTTTTTTTTTTATTTTCATGGCTCTGCGTTATAAACTTCTGTGAAGCATTTGGGGGTTCAAAGTCCTCACCACACATCTAGATTAGTTCCTTTGGGGGTCTAGTTTCCACAATTGGGTCATTTCTGGGGGATCTCCAATGTTTAGGCACACAGGGGCTCTCCAAACGTGACATGGTGTCCGCTAATGATTGGAGCTAATTTTCCATTTAAAAAGCCAAATGGCATGCCATCCCTTCCGAGCCCTGCCGTGCGCCCAAACAGTGGTTTACCCCCACATATGGGGTATCATCGTACTCAGGACAAACTGGACAACAATATTTGGGGTCCAATTTCTCCTATTATCCTTGGCAAAATAGGAAATTCCAGGCTAAAAAATCATTTTTGAGGAAAGAAAAATTATTCTTTATTTTCATGGCTCTGCGTTATAAACTTCTGTGAAGCACCTGGGGGTTTAAAGTGCTCAATGTGCATCTAGATAAGTTCCTTGGGCGGTCTAGTTTCCAAAATGGGGTCACTTGTGGGGGAGCTCCAATGTTTAGGCACACAGGGGCTCTCCAAACGCAACATGGTGTCCGCTAACAATTGGAGCTAATTTTCCATTCAAAAAGTCAAATGGCGCGCCTTCCCTTCCGAGCCCTGCCGAGTGCCCAAACAGTGGTTTACCCCCACATATGAGGTATCGGCATACTTGGGAGAAATTGCCCAACAAATTTTATGATCCATTTTATCCTACTGCCCATGTGAAAATGAAAAAATTGAGGCGAAAAGAATTTTTTTGTGAAAAAAAGTACTTTTTCATTTTTACAGATCAATTTGTGAAGCATCTGAGGGTTTAAAGTGCTCACTAGGCATCTAAATAAGTTCCTTGGGGGGTCTAGTTTCCAAAATGGGGTCACTTGTGGGGGAGCGCCAATGTTTAGGCACACAGGAGCTATCCAAACGCGACATGGTGTCCGCTAACGATGGAAATAATTTTTCATTCAAAAAGTCAAATGGCGCTCCTTCCCTTCCGAGCCTTACCATGTGCCCAAACAGTGGTTTACCCCCACATGTGAGGTATTGGTGTACTCAGGAGAAATTGCCCAACACATTTTAGGATCCATTTTATCCTGTTGCCCATGTGAAAATGAAAAAATTGAGGCTAAAAGAATTTTTTTGTGAAAAAAAAGTACTTTTTCATTTTTACGGATCAATTTGTGAAGCACCTGGGGGTTCAAAGTGCTCACTATGCATCTAGATAAGTTCCTTGGGGCGTCTAGTTTCCAAAATGGGGTCACTTGTGGGGGAGCTCCAATTTTTAGGCACACGGGTGCTCTCCAAACGTGACATGGTGTCCGCTAAAGAGTGGAGCCAATTTTTGATTCAAAAAGTCAAATGGCGCTCCTTCCCTTCCAAGCCCTGCCGTGCGCCCAAACAGTGGTTTACCCCCACATATGAGGTATCAGCGTACTCAGGACAAATTGGACAACAACTTTCTTGGTTCAGTTTCTCCTTTTACCATTGGGAAAATAAAAAAATTGTTGCTAAAAGATAATTTTTGTGACTAAAAAGTTAAATGTTCATTTTTTCCTTCCTTGTTGCTTCTGCTGCTGTGAAGCACCTGAAGGGTTAATAAACTTCTTGAATGTGGTTTTGAGTACCTTGAGGGGTGCAGTTTTTAGAATGGTGTCACTTTTGGGTATTTTCAGCCATATAGACCCCTCAAACTGACTTCAAATGTGAGGTGGTCCCTAAAACAAAAGGTTTTGTAAATTTCGTTGTAAAAATGACAAATCGCTGGTCAAATTTTAACCCTTATAATTTCCTAACAAAAAAAAATTTTGTTTCCAAAATTGTGCTGATGTAAAGTAAACATGTGGGAAATGTTATTTATTAACTATTTTGTGTCACATATCTCTCTGGTTTAACAGAATAAAAATTCAAAATGTGAAAATTGTGAAATTTTCAAAATTTTCGCCAAATTTCCGTTTTTATCACAAATAAATGCAGAATTTATTGACCTAAATTTACCACTAACATGAAGCCCAATATGTCACGAAAAAACAATCTCAGAACCGCTAGGATCCGTTGAAGTGTTCCTGAGTTATTACCTCATAAAGGGACACTGGTCAGAATTGCAAAAAACGGCAAGGTCTTTAAGGTCAAAATAGGCTGGGTCATGAAGGGGTTAAGAAGGTGCAAACTATTTACAAAGCAGTTCTGAATCATTCACCGTCCATGATCCGGCAGTCTTTAAAACAATGATGAACGTGATGTAACAGTAGAAAACAATGGAAAACAATTGGGATCCCGGGTAAACAAAGGGATCCCTAGGAGTTAACCCTGGATGGGTTTAAAGTAACAAAAGCAGGAAACAGTTAAATAACTATGTACATATTCCAGATCTTCGAGGTTTATTTCTGTAATAAGTGACACGACATCAGCCGGTGGTGACCACATCCCGGCCAGGGAAGGTCTGACCCTTTGTCACAGTCCAGTACCTTCGTCGTCGGATCAGCAGTGGTCTGGGTACGAGCGGTGATGCTGGTGACAGACTCCGCAAGCAGGACACCACGCGCCAAGGTGGCTGTGCTGGGTCCTGTGGGGTCAGGGGTCAGTGGAGTCCCGCCACCAGTTTCAGTCGTGATCGTAGATGGTGTGACCACTAGCGCACAGCGTTTGACTCTCTTGGCATACCACCCTCGCTCACTCCAGTGGCGGGTGTAGGTTACATGGTCCCCTCTGTACAAGTTTCGTAGTGGAGGTACACTGCGGGACTGGGGTTCCACATTGCAGCTAGTCACATAGACCTCAGTCAGCAGCCCTGGCTCTAATATGAAGCCACAACCTCTCCCCCGGTGGAAGGCCAGCACAATCCCCTGTTTTATCAAACTCTCAGGGCAGCAATTGACGAGGGGCACTCGTTTCTCGGGTCGGACAGTCTGTTCCATTCGCTCCCGATCTTCCCATTGTGAGATCAGACTTCGCCTATACTGATCCCAGGTGAGCCTGATGACGTAGGAGCCCTCCTGTCGGGACCCGTCTGGCTGAAACCGGGGAGCATTCCACTCAAAGACCACTCCCCGGGGGCTGATGTCGATCGGTGTACCCAGAGGTGTCGGTAGTGGGGGCACGATCCCCTTCATGGCGTAAAGGGCCGCCACCACGATCTCAGTAGCGGGACACCAGTCGACAATGGGCTGGGGAGCGGTCACCGGAGCCGGAACGGTCGGTGGGGCAGGGGCGCTGTTGGTATCTGCGTCTGATGTGGTTCCACCGATGTCGGTCGGCTCCGCTGATGAGGACACTGGAATCCGCTGCGGCCCTGACCACGGCTCCCCCTGAGCGGCCTTCCAGCACAGCTCCGACTTCCATTTCCTCACCATCGCCGACCCCCCATCTGGAGTCGGATGGTCCGGGGCCTCCTCCGGCAACTCCAGGAGATCTGGGTGCCTCTGTGACGGCAAGCCCTGGGCCGGCTCCGCTGGGCTGCGGTGCTCCCGGGCCACTTCGTCGTCGATCAGGTACCCGCTGGTCATCAGTTCCGCTCCTGGGTCTGCAGCAGCACACGCACGAGGCTCCATCATCCTCTGAGCTCCTCCATTCCTGAGCTCGTCCTCCTGCAGCCGTAGTCGGAGTGGGCGGGTTCTGCTGTTCGCGCCTTTTTTTCGATCTCCTCCCATGACACGCCCTCCTTCTCCTGCGCTCCTCGTGGCGCGGCAATGGCGGCGGTTTTGGCGGGAATCATGCGGCAAATAGCAACACACACTCTTTGCAATAAATCACAGTCCAACACGTTTCAATCACGGTTCCAAGGCACACATGACCCAATTCTTCAGGCTTAAGTACGATTCTGTTCGTGACGCCAAGTTGGAGCGCCCCCAGACACAGGGTCACGAGTACTCGGTACCGGGCCTCTCTGGTTCGGTTCTGAGGCTGTCACGGTGGCTAGACCCGGTCCGTGACCCTGCTAAGGGGCATCCAGTAAAGGGATTTGTACAGTCTGTCAAGGGTTCGTGACGCCACCTGTGGTGTTCGGTCAGGGTGACCGACGCTGCGGTGGGGTCCACTGGGGTGATGGAATGGCAGCTGGATGTTGTAACTTCCCACAGGTGAAGTGTGTCCCCAGGGCTTCCCAGTAAGATGGATGGTGATGGTGTAAGGCGCAGTCAATAACGAGGACACAAGGTTGCAGTCTCTTTACCTCTTTACTGAAGGCTTCAGGATCCTCAATCCAGAGTACGTTCAACAGGGCTCTCTGAGACCGGCCGGTCCGATGGGCACATCCAGAGATTCCCTCGCAGATGGAAATCGTTGCCTACCAATAGCGCCTCTGTGTTTTAGTCCTACCCTGCTGAGCATTCGGAATAGTCCTCACAACTGCTGTTCTCGTTCGTTCGTTCTCTACAGATCTCTCTCTCTCGTTCTTAGGTTCCAGATGTTACTAGTTTCTAACATCCCCCAGGTATGTTATGGCTAGGAAGCCACCCGTTTGATGGGAAGGCTCGGAGCTCTTCCGGGACCCTAGAGACGCCCCTCTCCACGCGTTGCCCCCTATGTCTTCGTAGGTGTGTAAGGTAGACAGCCAACCTATAATCAACTGTCCAGCGGAATTTGAAGTAAGGCCTGAAGTCAGTTACTCCTACGGTGATCCGGCCACCGACTACGCACCTCAGTAAGATGTTGCCTTCCTCTCTCGGCAGGACTCTTATTGGCTCTCCTTTGTGCTGATCTCGTTTACACTGTTACACTGTTCCACAATATTCTTCCCTTCTTGTCTCTCTCTTAGGATACCGCCGCAAGGTAGTGCAGGCGCGGTTCCGTCACGTTCTGTTCTGTCGCTAGGCACCTGCCAGGTTCCCACGCCTGACAGGGACCCCCCTGTGCCTTCTCCCTGCAACACCCCCTGCCACGGGATGTTGCCTGCTTCCAACCCAGTCAGCTTCTGACTAACTTCCTCCCTAGCCCCTAGTTTTACCAGTGTGAGGAGTGGCCCAATAAATAAAGCCTTTTGCTCCCGCTAGTGGCCGGAGTGTGAAGTGTAATGTGTTCTGGTGATACCAGGTCAGGATAACTCTTTAGTGCCATCAGACGTACCGCTGCTCCCCTTAGTGGCAGAGCGCTATACTGCAATGACCAGGTCTCTGGGGCGTTGCACTTCTATCTTGAAGCTCTCATTAAGTAGTTGTTGAAACAACACTGCATTAGGCCTACAAGTTGGGTCTGGGTTGTAGAGACGGTGTCTGCCGCTCCAAGGTGTTCTCCAGGTTGCCTATCCCTAGCTTCTATCTTGAAGCTCTCGTTAAGTAGTTGTTGAAACAACACTGCATTAGGCCTACAAGTTGGGTCTGGGTTGTAGAGATGGTGTCTGCCGCTCCAAGGTGTTCTCAAGGTTGACTCTCGATAGCTTCTATCTTGAAGCTCTTGTTAAGTAGTTGTTGAAACAACACTGCATTAGGCCTACAAGTTGGGTCTGGGTTCTACAAACGGTGTCTTCCGCTCCAAGGTGTTCTCCAGGTTGCCTTTCCCTAGCTTCTATCTTCAGGCTCTCGTTAAATTGTTTTTAATATAACAGTGCATTTGGCCTACTTGTTTTGTTGGCCCTACTAACGGTGTCTGCCGCTCCTTGATGTTCTCCTACACTGAACAAACCAGTGCCGCCTGTTTACTTTTGTTACCAATTTTGAACTGCATTTAGACTACTTACTGATTTGGGCCTACTCACTGTGTCAGCCTCTCATTACAGTTGTACTCCACTGAACAAAGCAATGCCGCTGGTTAGTCCTGTTATCAATTTTGAACTGCATTTAGCCCACTTTATTATTTGGGCCTATATCTGTGTTTCCTCCTCATCCTGCCCATTGCCCAGCCAGGGATAGATGAGTCTGCTGGTACATTGACCCAGAACACTACATTCCCCATGCACGCTACACAGCTAGAATGTGACCCTGCTGAAAGTCAGGTTCCCCTTCCCGCATACCATACCACCTTACACGGGGACAAAGAGGAAGGTGCAGATGAAAGTGCAGGTTCCTTCATCAGGTGGGGGGGAGGAATACTCGTTGGTGACGTCACTGGCACAGGGCCTCTCATAGTACGCAAAAGTGTCGCTGCCGGTGGGAGGCGCCCCCGCCGTGCAAACACTCAGCCGTACTTTGAGGGGCCCTGTGCCAGTGCCAATGCCAACGAGTGGGCCCCCCCTGCTTGCTCAGGATCACAGCACTTGCAAAGTTTAAATACTTACCTCTCCCTGCTCCACTGCCGTGACGTGGTCCAGATTTTCTGGGCCCACTAAATACCTGAACCAGCCCTACCCCCCACAACTTTAGCCAAATGACCCCCAATTTCCAATGCCTTACTATTATTATGAGGTAAATTAAGATTGACAAGCTTCAGTAACAAGAATGGATGTTTTTGCCATTAAAATGGGCACTGTAGGTGTTTTCCTGGCCTCCACTCACTGCTGACTATGCTTCCCCATTGACTTGCAGTGGGTTTCGTGTTTCGGTCGATCCACGACTTTTCGCGATAATCGGCCGATTTCACTCGACTCGACTTTTGAGATAGTCGGGTTTCGCGAAACCCGACTCGACCCTAAAAAACTAAAAGTCGCTCAACCCTAATTGGCTCCATTATCGCAGCTGTGTGTGTTTTAGGCTTCTGCCCACGATCGGGAAGCAGCAGCATTTTGGATGCAGTATATTTTTGCTGCGTTCTGTTCAGGCTGGTAAATCCACATTTGTTCACTGAACTATGCGGATTTACTGCATCCAATACATTCTAGTGTGGAAACTTCTTTTGCGAGACTAGTGTCTCCGCAATGAAAAATTGACATGCTGCGGCTTGTAAACCCGCTCCGCAGGTGAGTTTACGCAGCTTTAAATAGAAGCACAGTGAAGCACAGTGGGTGTGGGGTGTCTATAGATCCCATACACTGTGCTGGTATCGCAGAACGCAGTGTTTTGGATGCAGCAGAGGTGAGCTTCATCCAAACGCTGCTATTCTGGATCGTGGGCACATGCCATGTCTCAGATAAAACATACATGTGGTACCTGGCTGGGGATGATGTGACATGACCAGGATGACTGCCCAAGAGGCCAGTCCCAGCGTCTTCGCCTTCTCTGCTCCCCTAGACTGACAGATGTCACCCTGTGTTTGTAATTCTGCAAGTTGACATTGACCAGCTGAGTCCAAAAGGTGTGTAATATGCGCTCTGTTAGGGTATGTGCACACGTTGCGGATTTGGCTGCGAATCCGCAGCGGATTGGCCGTTGCGGATCTGCAGCTGTTTTCCATGCGCTGTACAGTACCATGTAAACCTATGGAAAACCAAATCTGCAGTGCAGATGCAGCAGAAAATACCGCGCGAAATCACTGCGTTGTATTTTCCCCAGCATGTCAATTCTTTGTGCAGATTCCGCACAGGTTTACACCTGCTCCTCAATAGGAATCTGCAGATGGAAACCGCACAAAAACCGCAGGAAATTCGCATGTAAAACGCAGTGCGTTTTACTTGTGGATTTTCCAAAAACGATACAGATAAATCCGCACACAAATCCGCAACGTGGGTACATAGTCTTTCTCTACTTGCTGATTTGAGCAGGTGACACTTGATTGCTCACATGTGATTTGCAGACTTGTGGTCAATTGACGACTGACGTTCCTCCTGGTTCTATCAATAGAAAATTAGAACAACAAGAGAAGCAGGAGGAGACGTCAGTAGACGCAAATCGCATGTGAGCCCCCAACTATTAAGCTCTATGGTCAGCGTGGCCATCACTCGTTCCAATAGAGTGTAAGCTCTTATGGTCAGCGGGGCCCTCTCTCTCCTGTAGAGTGTAAGCTCTTATGGTCAGTGGAGTCCTCTCTCTCTCCTGTAGAGTGTAAGCTCTTATGGTCAGTGGGGTCCTCTCTGTCTCTTTCCTGCACACTATAAGCTCTTACGATCAGCGGGGTTCTCTCTCTCCTGTACAGTGTAAGCTCTTATGGTCAGTGGTGTCCTATCTCTCTCCTGTAGAGTGTAATCTCTTATGGTCAGTGGAGTCCTCCCTCCCTCCTGTAGAGTGTAGGCTCTTATGGTCAGTGGGGTCCTCTCTCTCTCATGTAGAGTGTAAGCTCTTATGGTCAGTGGAGTCCTCTCTCTCTCCTGTAGAGTGTAGGCTCTTATGGTCAGTGGGGTCCTCTCTCCCTCCTGTAGAGTGTAGGCTCTTATGGTCAGTGGAGTCCTCTCTCTCTCTCCTGTAGAGTGTAATCTCTTATGGTCAGTGGAGTCCTCTCTCCCTCCTGTAGAGTGTAGGCTCTTATGGTCAGTGGTGTCCTCTCTCTCTCCTGTAAAGTGTAATCTCTTATGGTCAGTGGAGTCCTCTCTCCCTCCTGTAGAGTGTAGGCTCTTATGGTTAGCAGGGTCCTCTCTCTCTCATGTAGAGTGTAAGCTCTTATGGTCAGTGGAGCCCTCTCTCTCTCCTGTAGAGTGTAGGCTCTTATGGTCAGTGGAGTCCTCTCTCTTCTGTAGAGCATAAGCTCTATGGTCAGTGTGGCCTTCTCTCTCTCTTTTTCTCTCTCTCCCATACAGTGTAGGCTCTTATAGTCACTGGTGTCCTCTCCCTCTCCCTGAATGGTCAGTGGGGTCCTCTCTCTCTTTTCCCCTTGTGTGTTTTAGGAACCCTCCAGGGTAGGTCCAGTCTCTGGCACAGTAGGTCTGCAAACTAAGGCCGGCGTCACACTTGCGAGTTTTACGGACGTAAGAGCGCAGAAACTACGTCCGTAAAATTCGCAAAACATACGGCACAATTATTCTCTATGCCCCTGCTCCTATCTGCCGTATTTTACGGATCCGTATTATACGGCTTTCTACGGCCGTAGAAAATCGCAGCATGCTGCATTTGTCACCGTAATGGGCAAGAAATACGCCAATGAAAGTCTATGGGGGCCAGAAAAATACGGATCACACACGGACCAGCAGTGTGACTTGCGAAAAATACGCAGCGGTGTTAGAGAGAAACGCCGGTAATTCATTGCGGTGTACAGTAAAATCAAACTGATAGCTTACAGAAGAATAGGTAGAATAAATGTGTACACATAGAATAGGTATATATATATATATATATATATATATATATATATGTATATATATATATGTCAGTGAGACACACATATATATATATATATATATATATATATATATATATTTATATTTCTTCCAGCGCTAGATAGCTTTAAAGCCGGTAATTCAATTACCGGCTTTTGCTATCTCCTTCCTAAACCCGACATGATTTGTGACATGGTTTACATACAGTAAACCATGTCTTCTCCCCATTTTTTTTTTGCATATTCCACACTACTAATGTTAGTAGTGTGTATCTGCAAAATTTGCCCGTTCTATCTACTAAATTAAAGGGTTAAATGGCGGAAAAAATTGGCGTGGGCTCCCGCGCAATTTTCTCTGCCAGAGTAGTAAAGCCAGTGACTGAGGGCAGATATTAACCCCTTAAGCCCCAAGGGTGGTTTGCACGTTAATGACGGAGCCAATTTTTACAATTCTGACCACTGTCCCTTTATGAGGTTATAACTCTGGAACGCTTCAACGGATCCCAGTGATTCTGACACTGTTTTCTCAAGACATTTTGTACTTCATGATAGTGGTAAAATTTCTTTGATAAGTGTTTATTTGTGAAAAAAATGGAAATTTGGCAAAAATTTTGAAAATTTCGCAATTTTCCAAATTTGAATTTTTATGCAATTAAATCACAGAGATATGTCACACAAAATACTTAATAAGTAACATTTACCACATGTCTACTTTACATCAGCACAATTTTGGAACCAAAATTTTTTTTTGTTAGGGAGTTATAAGGGTTAAAAGTTGACCAGTAATTTCTCATTTTTACAACACCATTTTTTTTTAGCGACCACATCTCATTTGAAGTCATTTTGAGGGGTCTATATGATAGAAAATACTCAAGTGTGACACCACTCTAAAAACTGCACCCCTCAAGGTGCTCAAAACCATATTCAAGAAGTTTATTAACCCTTCTGGTGCTTCACAGGAATTTTTGGAATGTTTAAATAAAAATGAACATTTAACTTTTTTTCACAAAAAATTAACTTCAGCTACAATTTGTTTTATTTTACCAAGGGTAACAGGAGAAAATGGACCCCAATAGTTGTTGTACAATTTGTCCTGAGTACGCCGATACCCCATATGTGGGGGTAAACCACTGTTTGGGCGCATGACAGAGCTCGGAAGCGAAGGAGCGCCATTTGACTTTTCAATGCAAAATTGACAGGAATTGAGATGGGACGCCATGTTGCGTTTGGGTAGCCCCTGATGTGGCTAAACATTGAAACCCCCCAGAAATGACACCATTTTGGAAAGTAGACCCCCTAAGGAACTTATCTAGAGGTGTGGTGAGCACTTTGACCCACCAAGTGCTTCACAGAAGTTTATAATGCAGAACCGTAAAAATAAAAAATCATATTTTTTAACAAAAATTATATTTTCGCCCCCAATTTTTTATTTTGCCAAGGGTAAGAGAAAAAATTGGACCCCAAAAGTTATTTTACAATTTGTCCTGAGTACGCTGATACCCCATATGTGGGGATAAACCACTGTTTGGGCGCATGGGAGACCTCGGAAAGGAAGGAGCGCCGTTTGACTTTTCAATGCAAAATTGACAGGAATTGAGATGGGACGCCATGTTGCTTTTGGAGAGCCACTGATGTGCCTAAACATTGAAACCCCCACAAGTGACACCATTTTGGGAAGTAGACCCCCTAAGGAACTTATCTAGAGGTGTGGTGAGCACTTTGACCCACCAAGTGCTTCACAGAAGTTTATAATGCAGAACCGTAAAAATAAAAAATCATATTTTTTCACAAAAATTATATTTTCACCCCCAATTTTTTATTTTCCCAAGGGTAAGAGAAGAAATTGGACCACAAAAGTTGTTGTACAATTTGTCCTGAGTACGCTGATATCCCATATGTGGGGGTAAACCACTGTTTGGGCGCATGGGAGAGCTCGGAAGGGAAGTAGCGCCGTTTGACTTTTCAATGCAAAATTGACAGGAATTGAGATGGGACGCCATGTTGCGTTTGGAGAGCCACTGATGTGCCTAAACATTGAAACCCCCCACAAGTGACACCATTTTGGAAAGTAGACCCCCTAAGGAACTTATCTAGATGTGTTTTGAGCGCTTTGACCCACCAAGGGCTTCACAGAAGTTTATAATGCAGAGCCGCAAAAATAAAACAAACATTTTTTCCCACAAAAAATATTTTTTAGCCCCCAGTTTTGTATTTTCCCGAGGGTAGCAGGAGAAATTGGACCCCAAAAGTTGTTGTCCAATTTGTCCTGAGTGCGCTGATACCCCATATGTGGGGGGGAACCACCGTTTGGACGCATGGAAGGGCTCGGAAGGGAAGGAGCGCCATTTGGAATGCAGACTTAGATGGAATGGTCTGCAGGCGTCACATTGCATTTGCAGAGCCCCTAATGTACCTAAACAGTAGAAGCCCCCCACAAGTGACCCCATTTTGGAAACTAGACCCCCCAAGGAACTTATCTAGATGTGTTGTAAGAACTTTGAACCCCCAAGTGTTTCACTACAGTTTATAACGCAGAGCCGTGAAAATAAAAAATCTTTTTTTTTCCCACAAAAATTATTTTTTAGCCCCCAGTTTTGTATTTTCCCAAGGGTAACAGGAGAAATTGGACCCCAAAGGTTGTTGTCCTATTTGTCCTGAGTACGCTGATACCCCATATGTTGGGGTAAACCCCTGTTTGGGAGAGCTCGGAAGGGAAGGAGCACTGTTTTACTTTTTTAACGCAGAATTGGCTGGAATTGAGATCGGACGCCATGTCGCGTTTGGAGAGCCCCTGATGTGCCTAAACAGTGGAAACCCCCCAATTATAACTGAAACCCTAATCCAAACACACCCCTAACCCTAATCCCAACAGTAACCCTAACCACACCTCTAACCCTGACACACCCCTAACCCCAATCCCAACCCTATTCCCAACCGTAAATGTAATCTAAACCCTAACCGTAACTTTAGCCCCAACCCTAACCCTAACTTTAGCCCCAACCCTAACTGTAGCCTTAACTCTAGCCCCAACCCTAGCCCTAACCCTAGCCCTAACCCTAACCCTAGCCCTAACCCTAGCCCTAGCCCTAGCCCTAACCCTAATCCTAACCCTAGCCCTAACCCTAACCCTAACCCTAACCCTAGCCCTAACCCTAGCCCTAACCCTAACCCTAGCGCTAACCCTATCCCTAACCCTAGCCCTAACCCTAGACCTAACCCTAACCCTAGCCCTAGCCCTAACCCTAGCCCTAACCCTAGCCCTAACCCTAGCCATAACCCTAATCCTAACCCTAGCCCTAACCCTAGCCCTAACCCTAACCCTAATCCTAGCCCTAACCCTAGCCCTAACCCTAATCCTAACGCTAGCCCTAACCCTAACCCTAGCCCTAACCCTAACCCTAGCCCTAACCCTAGCCCTAACCCTAACCCTAGCCCTAACCCTAGCCCTCACCCTAGCCCTAACCCTAGCCCTAACCCTAACCCTAGCCCTAACCCTAGCCCTAACCCTAACCCTAGCCCTAACCCTAGCCCTAACCCTAGCCCTAACCCTAATCCTAACCCTAGCCCTAACCCTAACCCTAGCCCTAACCCCAGCCCTAACCCTAACCCTAGCCCTAACCCTAGCCCTAACCCTAACCCTAGCCCTAACCCTAGCCCTAACCCTAATGGGAAAATGGAAATAAATACATTTTTTTAATTTTTTTATTTTTCCCTAACTAAGGGGGTGATGAAGGGGGGTTTGATTTACTTTTATAGTGGGTTTTTTAGCGGATTTTTATGACTGGCAGCCGTCACACACTGAAAGACGCTTTTTATTGCAAAAAATATTTTTTGCGTTACCACATTTTGAGAGCTATAAATTTTCCATATTTTGGTCCACAGAGTCATGTGAGGTCTTGTTTTTTGCGGGACGAGTTGACGTTTTTATTGGTAACATTTTTAGGCACGTCACATTTTTTGATCGCTTTTTATTCCGATTTTTGTGAGGCAGAATGACCAAAAACCAGCTATTCATGAATTTCTTTTGGGGGAGGCGTTTATACCGTTCCGCGTTTGGTAAAATTGATAAAGCAGTTTTATTCTTCGGGTCAGTACGATTACAGCGATACCTCATTTATATTATTTTTTTATGTTTTGGCGCTTTTATACGACAAAAACTATTTTATAGAAAAAATAATTATTTTTGCATCGCTTTATTCTGAGGACTATAACTTTTTTATTTTTTTGCTAATCATGCTATATGGCAGCTCGTTTTTTGCAGGACAAGATGACGGTTTCAGCGGTACCATGTTTATTTATATCTGTTTTTTTGATCGCGTGTTATTCCACTTTTTGTTCGGTGGTATGATAATAAAGCGTTGTTTTTTGCCCTTTTTTTTTTTTTTTCTTACGGTGTTTACTGAAGGGGTTAACTAGTGGGCCAGTTTTATAGGTCGGGTCGTTACGGACGTGGTGATACTAAATATGTGTACTTTTATTGTTTTTTTTTTATTTAGATAAAGACATGTATTTATGGGAATAATATTTTTTTTTTTTTCATTATTTTGGAATATTTTTTTTTATTTATTTTTACACATTTGGAATTTTTTTTTTTAACTTTTTTACTTTGCCCCAGGGGGGGACATCACAGATCGGTGATCTGACAGTTTGCACAGCACTCTGTCAGATCACCGATCTAAGAGAAGTGCAGGCTGCTTCACAGTCCCTGCTCTCAGCAGGCTTCTGTGAAGCCACCTCCCTCCCTGCAGGACCCGGATGCCGCGGCCATATTGGATCCGGGTCTGGAGCAGGCAGGGAGGGAGGTAAGACCCTCGCAGCAACGTGATCACATCGCGTTGCTGCGAGGGGCTCAGGGAAGCCCGCAGGGAGCCCCCTCCCTGCGGGAAGCTTCCCTATACCGCCGGCACATCGCGATCATGTTTGATAGCGGTGTGCCGGGGGTTAATGTGCCGGGAGCGGTCCGTGACCGCTCCTGGCACATAGTGCCGGATGTTAGCTGCGATAGGCAGCTGACACCCGGCCGCGATCGGCCGCGCTCCCCCCGTGAGCGCGGCCGATCGCATATGACGTACTATCCCGTCACTGGGAATTAAGTCCCAGGGCACCTCGACAGGATAGTACGTCATATGGGATTAAGGGGTTAATAGCCTGGAGAGGGTCCACGGTTATTGGCCCCCCCCCCCTGGCTAAAAACACCTGCCCCCAGCCACCCCAGAAAAGGCACATCTGGAATCTGGAAGATGCGCCTATTCTGGCACTTGGCCACTCTCTTCCCATTCCCGTGTAGCGGTGGGATATGGAGTAATGAAGGGTTAATGCCACCTTGCTATTGTAAGGTGACATTAAGCCAAATTAATAATGGAGAGGCGTCAATTATGACACCTATTCATTATTAATCCAATACTAGTAAAGGGTTAAAATAATACACAAACACATTATTAAAAATTATTTTAATGAAATAAAAACAATGGTTGTTGTAATAATTTATTCTGCGCCCAATCCAATCTCTGAAGACCCTCGATCTGTAACCAAAAAAAAAAAAAAACAACAATATCCTTAGCTTCCGCAGATCTGTAAAGTCCAACGATGTAAATCCATCTGAAGGGGTTAAAATATTTTGCAGCCACGAGCTTTGCTAATGCATTGATGCTCGTGGCTGAAAAACCCCGGGGAATGAAGGTAAAGTAGGTCAATGACCTATATTTACCTTCATTTGCGGTGAGGCGCCCTCTGCTGGTTGTTCCTAGATCGTGGGAACTTTCCTAGAAAGCTCCCAGGCTCGAGTTCATATGAGGACAACCAGCAGAGGGCGCCTCTTATGAACTCGAGCCTGGGAGCTTTCTAGGAAAGTTCCCACGATCTAGGAACAACCAGCAGAGGGCGCCTCACCGCAAATGAAGGTAAATATAGGTCATTGACCTAATTTACCTTCATTCCCCGGGGTTTTGCAGCCACGAGCATCAATGCATTAGCACAGCTCATGGCTGCAAAATATTTTAACCCCTTCAGATGGATTTACATCGTTGGACTTTACAGATCTGCGGAAGGTAAGGATATTGTTGGTTTATTATGTTTTTTTTGTTACAGAACGAGGGTCTTCAGTTATGTGATTGGGCGTTCAATAAAATATTACAACAAACTTTGTTTTTATTTCATTAAAATAATTTTTAATAATGTGTTTGTGTATTTTTTAACCCTTTACTAGTATTGGATTAATAATGGATAGGTGTCATAATTGACGCCTCTCCATTATTAATTTGGCTTAATGTCACCTTACAATAGCAAGATGGCATTAACCCTTCATTACCCCATATCCCACCGCTACACGGGAATGGGAAGAGAGTGGCCAAGTGCAAGAATAGGTGCATCTTCCAGATGTGCCTTTTCTGGGGTGGCTGGGGGCAGGTGTTTTTAGCCAGGGGGGGGGGCCAATAACCGTGGACCCTCTCCAGGCTATTAATATCTGCCCTCAGTCACTGGCTTTACTACTCTGGCGGAGAAAATTGCGCGGGAGCCCACGCCAATTTTTTCCGCCATTTAACCCTTTAATTTAGTAGATAGAACGGCCAAATTTTGCAGATACACACTACTAACATTAGTAGTGTGGAATATGCAAAAAAAATGGAGAGAAGACATGGTTTACTGCATGTAAACCATGTCTCAAATCATGTCGGGTTTAGGAAGGAGAGAGCAAAAGCCGGTAATTGAATTACCGGCTTTAAACCTATCTAGCGCTGTTTGAAGTTAAAATATATATACATACAGTGGGGCAAAAAAGTATTTAGTCAGTCAGCAATAGTGCAAGTTCCACCACTTAAAAAGATGAGAGGCGTCTGTAATTTACATCATAGGTAGACCTCAACTATGGGAGACAAACTGAGAAAAAAAAATCCAGAAAATCACATTGTCTGTTTTTTTAACATTTTATTTGCATATTATGGTGGAAAATAAGTATTTGGTCAGAAACAAACAATCAAGATTTCTGGCTCTCACAGACCTGTAACTTCTTCTTTAAGAGTCTCCTCTTTCCTCCACTCATTACCTGTAGTAATGGCACCTGTTTAAACTTGTTATCAGTATAAAAATACACCTGTGCACACCCTCAAACAGTCTGACTCTAAACTTCACTATGGTGAAGACCAAAGAGCTGTCAAAGGACCCCAGAAACAAAATTGTAGCCCTGCACCAGGCTGGAAAGACTGAATCTGCAATAGCCAACCAGCTTGGAGTGAAGAAATCAACAGTGGGAGCAATAATTAGAAAATGGAAGACATACAAGACCACTGATAATCTCCCTCGATCTGGGGCTCCACGCAAAATCCCACCCCGTGGGGTCAGAATGATCACAAAACAGTGAGCAAAAATCCCAGAACCACGCGGGGGGACCTAGTGAATGAACTGCAGAGAGCTGGGACCAATGTAACAAGGCCTACCATAAGTAACACACTACGCCACCATGGACTCAGATCCTGCAGTGCCAGACGTGTCCCACTGCTTAAGCCAGTACATGTCCGGGCCCGTCTGAAGTTTGCTAGAGAGCATTTGGATGATCCAGAGGAGTTTTGGGAGAATGTCCTATGGTCTGATGAAACCAAACTGGAACTGTTTGGTAGAAACACAACTTGTCGTGTTTGGAGGAAAAAGAACACTGAGTTGCATCCATCAAACACCATACCTACTGTAAAGCATAGTGGTGGAAACATCATGCTTTGGGGCTGTTTCTCTGCAAAGGGGCCAGGACAACTGATCCGGGTACATGAAAGAATGAATGGGGCCATGTATTGTGAGATTTTGAGTGCAAACCTCCTTCCATCAGCAAGGGCATTGAAGATGAAACGTGGCTGGGTCTTTCAACATGACAATGATCCAAAGCACACCGCTAGGGCAACGATGGAGTGGCTTCGTAAGAAGCATTTCAAGGTCCTGGAGTGGCCTAGCCAGTCTCCAGATCTCAACCCTATAGAAAACCTTTGGAGGGAGTTGAAAGTCCGTGTTGCCAAGCGAAAAGCCAAAAACATCACTGCTCTAGAGGAGATCTGCATGGAGGAATGGGCCAACATACCAACAACAGAGTGTGGCAACCTTGTGAAGACTTACAGAAAACGTTTGACCTCTGTCATTGCCAACAAAGGATATATTACAAAGTATTGAGATGAAATTTTGTTTCTGACCAAATACTTATTTTCCACCATAATATGCAAATAAAATGTTAAAAAAACAGACAATGTGATTTTCTGGATTTTTTTTTCTCAGTTTGTCTCCCATAGTTGAGGTCTACCTATGATGTAAATTACAGACGCCTCTCATCTTTTTAAGTGGTGGAACTTGCACTATTGCTGACTGACTAAATACTTTTTTGCCCCACTGTATATGTATCTAATGACATATATATATATATATATATATATATATAGACAGTATATAGATATATATATATTTTTTTTACACATGGATCCCTTGTATTGCCGTATGTCGGATTTGCAAGCCTGCGAGAAAACCACACAGTACGGATGCCATACGGATTACATACGGAGGATGCCATGCGCAAAATACGCTGATACACCCTGCCTACGGAGGAGCTACGGACCACTATTTTGGGGACTTTTCAGCGTATTACGGCCGTAATATACGGACCGTATTGTTTTACGCTGTGTGTGACGCCGGCCTAACATGTATCATCAAAGAAATAGAAATGTCCATCAAGATATGTGCCAGCTATCTCCTGTATATAACCCTTACCAAATTAATGTTCAGTGGCGCTGTGTGTGTGGTGAGAAGGGGAGTAGGGAGAGAACTCACACATTTTTAAGCATTTTGATAGGGGTGGGGAACCTGTCAGATAATTCTTGATGAACCATATACAATCTCTAGAAGTATGGTGAGCACCTTGAACTCACAAGTAATTAACATATGTTTATAACATTGAGCCGTGAAAATGAGAAAAAAAAATTCCCACAAAAGTTTTGCTTCAGCCTCAAACTTTTAATTTTCACCAGGGTAAAAGGAAAAAATGGCAATACCCCACATGTGGTTGAAATCTACTTTTGAGGCGCAGTGCTAAGCTCAGAAGGGAAGGAGCACAATATTGGAGTTCAGATTTTGCTGGAATGGTTTTAGGGTTTCATGTCATGTTTGCAGAGCCCCTGAGGTGCCGGAACAGCAGAAACCCCATAAGGCTACTTTCACACTAGCGTCGTACTCGGCCCATCGCAGTGCGTCGGGCCGACGTACCGACGCTAGCGTTGTTTGCGCTGCACAAAGGGTGCAGCGGATGCTGATTTTCAGCGCATCCGCTGCCCCATTGTGAGGTGCGGGGAGGAGGGGGCGGAGTTCCGGCCGCGCATGCGCAGTCGGAAAAGACGTTCTCGACGCAGCAAAAAACATTACAAGCAACGTTTTTTGCTGCCGACGGTCCGCCACAACACGACGCAACCGTGGCACGACGGTTGCGACGTGTGTCAATGCGTCGCTAATGTTAGTCAATGGGGAAAAAACGCATCCTGCAGACAACTTTGCAGGAGGCGTTTATTTCGCAAAAACAACGCATTGCGACGTATTGCAAAAAACGCTAGTGTGAAAGTACCCTTAGTGACCTTATTTTACAAACTACAACCCCCCAAAGTATTCATGTAGGGTGTACGAATTGAAAACACCAGCGCACTACTAATCACGAACACTAAGTCTCAAGGGGTGCAGAAGAGTGGTGACATAATAGATCAAAAACAAGAAGAGGAAAAAGAACCACTCTCAAAAACTGCACACCACAATATATACTTAAACATATAAATAGGTAAACTTTTTTTGACATACCAATAAAAACATTTAAAACCAATGAAGTACAAAAATCCCCATAATGATCCCTATAGATAACAATAGCTGAAAAAAGAGCACGTATATGAACAATATAAAGGTAATATATCAATTTTAATGATGGATGAGTATAATAATTAGAACACCAAATATAGTGCAAACATACCCTATATATACATAAAGCCTCCTAATTACTCACAAACCTCCAATATGAGGAGTATGGACCATGCCTGTGGAGGTCCAGATGAAAAAAAACACTATGTCCACAAAGGCTAAGTAGCCCAAAAAAAGTACCATCGGTACCTGTATGCCAGCAAACCTGTTGGACCACTTATATGAAACAGCGGCACAAAGCCCAAAGTAAATGCAAATATGTGCAAATGCGCTTAGTATCCCGCATGTGGGACTATAGTTACCGCATATCAATAAGGTATTGAAAGGTCCCAGATCCAGCCATGAAGATAGTACAAGGCAGATGAAACAATGCCGCCAAAAGTGTCAAGAGGCAGGGATAAGTATGGGGAAGGACCCCACACGTATTGCCGTTACAAGGACGGCTTCGTCTTCCCCTGACAAAGCCGTCCTTGTAACGGCGATACGCGTGGGGTAAATTTTGAAATTTTTCAATTTCTGCTAAACGTGACAATATCCCATATCTGGCTGTACAGTACTGCTTAGCCATATGGTGAGGGACAGAGCGCTATTTGACTTTTGGAGAACAAATTTGTCCACCAGAAACTGCTCCTGCAACTTCTGCTTTGGTCACCAGGCGCAGCCGTATTCACACTGCGGGAGGCGCTGGAGAGAGAGATCCAGAAGCTCTGTTCAGCCACTAAGGCTGGTTTCACATTTGCGGTTGTGTCCGCAGCGTTTGTAACGCATATATCCGCATGCGTTTTGTATTCCTATATTTATCATTAGGGACGCATGCGTTTTTGTTTGTTCGCGTTTTGCCGCATTTGACGACACATGCGTTGTTTGCGGCTTGGCGCGGAAATGCAACATGTAGTAATTTTTACAGGCATCGATTTGCCGCCTGGAAACGCATGCGGTCGATTGCGCAAGGTTTGAGGCAAAAAAATGCATTGCTGTCTATATGAACGCATGCGTTCACAAGCACTTGCGTTCGTGAACGCATGCGTTCCACAAGAGAAAACATATGTAGACACTGCGTCGTCAAACGCGGCAAAACGCAAACAAACAAAAACGCATGCGTCCCTAATGATAAATATAGGAATACAAAATGCATGCGGATATTGTAACGCAAATGCAGGAAAAAAACGCGTACAAACGTGGCTTTTTTTAACCGCATGCGCCACCGCATGCGTCTAAAAAACGCCGCGTTTATGCACGTTTACATATGTTTTTTCAACCACTTGCGGATGCTTTTTAAACGCTGCGGATTTAAACGCAAATGTGAAAGTAGCCTAAGGTTAGAGTGGCTGGGACCTGTAGTGCCCTCCAGTCTGGCAGTATGGGTGTGTGTGCTGTCCAGCTGAAGTCATCAGCTCCCTGCTCCAGCCAATTGGAGAGCACCACACCCTACTAAGGCTTCCAGCTTACTGCTGGAAGCTGCCAGATGTAGTTTAGTGGTTCCTTGGCTAGGTGTAGTCATGTACTGATTCTTGCTTGTTTCTGGCTATTCTTAGGGTATGTGTCCACGTTCAGGATTGCATCAGGATTTGGTCAGGATTTTATGTCAGTATTTGTAAGCCAAAACCAGGAGTGGAACAATTAGAGGAAAAGTATAATAGAAACATATGCACCACTTCTGGATTTATCACCCACTCCTGGTTTTGGCTTACAAATACTGACATAAAATCCTGACCAAATCCTGATGCAATCCTGAACGTGGACACATACACTTACAGATCCTGATTTTTATCTTTGATGTGATCTCTCAGATCGGGCCCTGCTTAGTGATCATTCCTACCTATGGCCATGGGAGCATTCCACTGGATCCTATTCAAGGACACCGTTCTCTCCTGGTTCTCCTCCTATCTCTCTGACCGATCCTTCACTGTATGTTTCGCTGGTTCCTCCTCCTCTCACCTTCCCCTTACTGTTGGGGTTCCTCAAGGATCAGTCCTAGGCCCCCTCCTCTTCTCTTTGTATACTGCCCCTATTGGACAAACAATCAGTAGATTTGGCTTCCAGTACCATCTCTATGCTGACGACACCCAACTATACACTTCTTCTCCTGATCTCACGCCTGCCTTATTAGAAAACACCAGTGATTGTCTTACCGCTGTCTCTAGCATCATGTCCTCCCTCTATCTGAAACTAAACCTGTCAAAAACTGAACTCCTCGTGTTTTCTCCCTCTACTAACCTACCTTTGCCTGACATTGCCATCTCCGTTTGCGGTTCCACCATTACTCCAAAGCAACATGCCCGCTGCCTTGGGGTCATCCTTGATTCTGACCTTTCATTCACCCCCCACATCCGATCACTGGCTCGCTCTTCTTACCTGCATCTCAAAAACATTTCTAGAATTCGCCCTTTTCTTACTTTCGACTCTGCAAAAACTCTTACTGTTTCACTTATTCATTCTCGTCTGGACTATTGTAACTCTCTACTAATCGGCCTCCCTCTTACCAAACTCTCCCCGCTCCAATCTGTCCTGAATGCTGCTGCCAGGATCATATTCCTCACCAACCGTTACACCGATGCCTCTACCTTGTGCCAGTCATTACACTGGTTACCCATCCACTCAAGAATCCAGTACAAAACTACTACCCTCATCCACAAAGCACTCCATGGCTCAGCACCACCCTACATCTCCTCTCTGGTCTCAGTCTACCACCCTACCCGTGCCCTCCGCTCCGCTGATGACCTCAGGTTAGCATCCTCAATAATCAGAACCTCCCACTCCCGCCTCCAAGACTTTACACGTGCTGCGCCGATTCTTTGGAATGCACTACCTAGGATAATACGATTAATCCCCAATCCCCACAGTTTTAAGCGTGCCCTAAAAACTCATTTGTTCAGACTGGCCTACCGCCTCAATGCATTAACCTAACGATCCCTGTGTGGCCTATATTAAAAAAAAAAAAAAATTAATTAACTGGTTCATGCAGCTTTACATGAACACCCAAGCCTTACACTATGGCTGGTCCGAATAACTATAGCAATTGTTACCATCCACCTCTCGTGTCTCCCCTTTTCCTCATAGTTTGTAAGCTTACGAGCAGGGCCCTCACTCCTCTTGGTATCTGTTTTGAACTGTATTTCTGTTATGCTGTAATGTCTATTGTATGTACAAGTCCCCTCTATAATTTGTAAAGCGCTGCGGAATATGTTGGCGCTATATAAATAAAAATTATTATTATTATTATTATTATCCTATTGTAAAGCCAGATCCCTGTACAGGCGTTAAAGGGTATTGGGATTTCTCTGTAGTCTGCCAGACAAAGTGGCTTTTGCCGAGTCTGTCCGAAGCAGCTTTTAAGCCTATACCTAGAGGCAGATGTTACATTATATCTGGACCAAATCATGGACCCCCTCCAAATGATGGTGCATCAAATGCAGGAGCTGGCATCTTGCAGAGCGGATTCAGCATCAGGAATACACTCAGGCCCTCGCAGCACCTCACTTGATTTTTTTTCTTTGGAGCCCAAGGTAAGCCTTCCTGACAGATTTTCAGGCAAATTTTTATTTTTTTTTCCTTGAAGGAAAGGTGTTGCCTGCAGTTTAGGTTCCACCCACTTCTGTCTGGCTTTGAGGCCGGGTTCACATTAGCGTTTCAGTCTGCAGCGTGGTGCTGCGGACTTCTTTCTTAAGCTCTGCCTTCTTCCGCATGTGTCCTGCGTACCTATCTTTAATATTGTGTACGCAGGGACATGCGTTTTATGCGGATGCATCCGCGTGCGTCATTTTGAAGTGCCCTCCAAATGCAAAATGTTGCATTAGGTGGGCACGCCAAAACGACGCATCCGCATACAACGCATGTCCCTGCATACACAATGTTAAAGATAGGTACGCAGGATGTAGGCGAAGCTTAAGGACAGAAGTCCAGAGCACCATGCTGTGGACTGAAACGTTAATGTGAACCTAGCCTGAGACAGAGGTTGGGACTCATCACATCCTGCTGCAGGAAGACCCTCAGGGTTGGGCCTTCTCCCTATCCCTTGACACCCCAGAACTCTCCACTGTAGATTTTTTTTTTTTTTTTTGACCGAGTAGCTTTTATTGAAAGTAAATTAACTGCGCTTCATCAGTGGAGACGTCATGCTGAGGATTATTGTACAGAGTCCTGGCGTTGAGCCACAAACTCAGTGGACTGATTCCTGACTCTTGATATTTCCAGGTCCCTGGCTATTCATCTTGATGAGCGTTTACATGAAGGCAGACAGGAACGCAATACTGACTGTACCGTTTCCTAATACTTGTGCACCTGTTACCCTCACTGAGGAATCCATGCAGATTGGGGTGACTCACTGCCATAAACTTCAAGGGATCGAGCAACACAATACACTGTAGAAAGTCTGGACGTCGGAGGTCTTCCTCGCCAAGACAACCGCCACCAGAAAACTCCAGCGTCTGGGTGGGCTCGAGGATGTCCACCTAGGCGCACAGGTATTTCCTTTTATGATTCTGCAAAATTATTGTTACCTGTTTATCTTAACAAGAGAAATCCTTGCGGGTTCAGGCCTTTGATTGTGGTTGCGCAGCAAACTTTGTTCATGCAAAGGATCTTGGTTTACTCTTGCTAAAAGTTGTGTTCCTATGATAACCGCTGCTATTGATGATATACCGCTCACCCAGGGTGTGGTGATGTACATCACAAAGGAGGCATCCCTGCTTGTTGTTGCTTTGATTTTGTCTCCAATTTTTTTTTCCTGTTCTTGCGAACTTGTCCACGGCTGTGGTCTTGGGCATCACTTGGTTAAGTAAAGATAACCCAGTAATTGACTGGCACCAGGGTGATATTGTGCGCTGTAGCCCTTAGTGTCAGCAGACATGTAATGCCCTTTTCTTTTAATCTGTCTAAAGCCTTACCAATGGAATGGTTTACCTCAGGTGTTCAGAAATTTTTATGGTGTTTTTTTTTTTTTGTTTGTTTTTTTTTTTTTTGTCCATATCTGAAAAACTACCCCACACAGTGATTGATTGTCTCATAGACCTGGTACCCAACTCCCGTCTCCATAAAGGTAAAATGTATAAACTTCTTTTGGTACAGAAAATCAGGCCATAAAAGATTTACATAGCAGCCAGTCTGCAAAAAAAAGGTTCATCAGACCGACCACATCACCAATAGGTGCCAATTTTATTTTTTTATTAAAAAAGAGGAAAAAATCTGACTTGTAAAAAATCGGTAACCTCTGCTACTCATCCCAGCTCTCAATAATTGCTGAGATTCTGTCTGTTCACCAAACTTTCTCAGTGGTGCTTATAACCTGATTCCTATCGGAGGAGGAGATGAGTGGAAGGCGGCTTTTAACACACCAAAAGGTCACGGAGTATTTTGTGATGCCTTTGGGGTTAAATAATGCACCAACTCTATTACAAAATTGTAATGGCATGTTCAGAGATATCAGTGGTCAGTATGTGGCTGTCTATTTGGATGACCTCACATATCCAACATGTTCGTACTATACTTCAAAGTCTCAGTCGTGTTTGTTTGTTTTTTCAGTAAATTTCCAGGGGTATATTTTGTCCGCTAAAGACTTTCGTATGGATCCCTCTAAGGTCCAACCTATTAAGGAGCAGGTGCAACCCAAGTCTCTGAAGGCTTTGTAGGGCTTTCTTGGGTTTGCAAACTAGATTATCATAAATTTATTAAAAAGGAAAAAAAAAATTCAAGACTTCCAAAGACTGTGCTGACTTTATTAAGAAGGAGGCGGGTGTGAAGCTTAAGGGAATCATTTGACTTCTGAATTTAAACAAGTGTTTTTTTTTTTTTTTTTTTTTCCCTGACCCTATATCGGTTCAGCCTGATCTTGAGCAATCTTTTATTGTGGAAGTTGATGCCTTTGAGGTTGGAGCTATGTTATTGCAGGGTACGCCATATTTCTCAGCTTTGTCCATGCACATTCTTTTCACACAAATTTTCTTCCGCCAAGAGGAATTGACATCAGTAACTGAGAATTGTTGGCAATTAAGTGTGCCTTCGAGGAATGACACCACTTCCTCGAAGGTTCCAAACATAGTCACTGTTATCACGCACAAAAACCTGATTTTTTTTTTTTAGGAACTAGCTGTACTACCCAGCTTTGCCCGGGTTAATAATTGCTGTTAGCAAAATAGAATGTGTTAACAAATTTATTCTGCACACAAAAACCACAAAACAAATAGATAGAAATGTAATTATTAAAAGGCAAAAACTAAGCTAGTAGAAGCATCTTACAACATATATTTCAACACCAGAGATATTCCACACAGATTTAACTAAATTGGCCAAGTAATGTGAAGTAATCTTCTACTACTTATTCGAGCCTTTTGATAAACGACATTCTTAGTTTTCAGGTGCAAAGACGAACAGATTTTTGGCTGTTCCAACTCTTGAGCAGGCCACTTATTATTATTATTATTATTATTATTATTATTATTATTAATATCTTTCCCCATGATGGCACCACGGAGAGGGGTCCTCCCCCAGGGACAGGAAACCTACAGGTGAAAAAGGCGTACCTCTCTCCCACATCAGTTGGTTTCCTGTCCCTGACGGGGAACCTACAGCACATACCTGAAGATCCGTCGTGGGATACCAGGGGCTGATCCAGTCGGTTCCTGACAGGGGGTGCCCTGTCTCTCCCCCCTTTTTCCCTTCTCTGAAGCACCACCGCTGGGGTCAGCAGGCCATATGGGTGAGTGAGAAGGGGGAGGCAGTGAAGAGGATCAAGTCTGCCTTCCCCACGGAAAAACAAAAAAAAGGTAGACGCCATTGCCGCCTGAGCCGGGGGGCCGAGCAGGTGCACGGGCAGGCGCCAGTAGGCGGGGAGACGCGCGTGGGCGCATCCCCGCTTATATCTTCCCCTATGTGATCGAGCGGGCGCATGCGCAGATCACCACTTCCGCCGGCAGCGCAAGGTATTAAAGGGGCGCTTTCGGGTGGGAAAACTGTTGTGAATTCTGTGGCTGAATTCACTCCTGTGGTCACAAGTGGTACTGCAGCTTCTGAGCTTCCTCCCTCAGGTGTTCTGGTGAGCTCGTTAGCTGCTTCGTTACTTAACTCCACCTGATGCTGCTATCCTTGCTCCTTGTCAATGTTCCAGTGTTGGATCTGAGCTTCTCCTGATTGTTCCTGTGACCTGCTGCTCTGTATAGCTAAGTGCTTTTTTGCTATTTTGTTGCTTTTTTCTGTCCAGCTTGTCTTTTGGTTTTGCTGGGAGCTCTGAGACGCAAAGGGTGTACCGCCGTGCCGTTAGTTCGGCACGGTGGGTCTTTTTGCCCCCTTTGCGTGGTTTTTGCTTTAGGGTTTTTTGTAGACTGCAAAGTTCGCTTTACTGTCCTCGCTCTGTCTAAGAATATCGGGCCCCACTTTGCTGAATCTATTTCATCCCTACGTTTTGTCTTTTCATCTTACTCACAGTCATTATATGTGGGGGGCTGCCTTTTCCTTTGGGGTATTTCTCTGGGGCAAGTCAGGCCTATTTTTCTATCTTCAGGCTATCTAGTTTCTTAGGCTGTGCCGAGTTGCATAGGTAGTTGTTAGGCGCAATCCACAGCCGCCTTCAGTTGTGTTTAGGATAGGATCAGGTGTGCAGTCTACAGAGTTTCCACGTCTCAGAGCTCGTTCTTTTGTTTTTGGGTATTTGTCAGATCACTGTGTGTGCTCTGATTGCTAGGCACATTGTGTCTCTGGATTGCCTTCATAACACCTTTCATAAGCACACATAACAGAAAACGTGGATAATTCAAACCTCCTTTGCACTAAACGTGCGGAGGCCACTATGAGCGACCAGGAGCAGCAGGATGGGCAGGAGATTATACAGCTATCTCCGGAGCAAGCGCAGGTACAGCGGCACCAGCGAACACCGCATCAGAGCAAAGGGAAACTCTTCCTCTCAACAGCGTAGCAGCAGTGGACGCTCAGGGTCACAATGCAGCCGAGTTTCTGTGAAAACCACGCGACCGGTGACAAATCCAGTAGTGGATATAGTCCCCAGGCCCGAGACGGTATCTCTTATCCACAGGAGGGTGAGTGATCTACGTGATAGTGCTGAATTTAATACGGTTAAAACCGGCCATCGCGGCCACTTGTACGGCCCGCGCCTCAATGGTATGGCTCGAGCACTTAGATTCCCAATTAAAGGAACAAGTCTCAAGAGAGACAATTCAAAAGTCAGTATCCGTGATGAAAGGTGCAGCAGCCTTTTTGGCTGACGCCTCGTTAGATTCGGCTAGATTAGCGGCTAGGTCAGCCTCCTTCTCAAACGCCGCGAGACGTGCCCTGTGGCTAAAATGCTGGCCAGGGGATTTGCAAATCAAAACCAAACTATGCTCAATACCTTGTGAAGGCGATTTTTTTTTTATTTTTTTTTTTTTTATTTATTTGGGTCAACATTAGACAACATCCTTGACAAAGCCGGAGATAAGAAAAAATCTTTTCCCGGGTTCCCCAATCAGTCTTACAGGTGTCCCTTTCGGAACAGAAAGTTCATGCGGAGGAGACCCCCGAAGGGGAACAAAGATGGATGGGAGGACAAAAGGAATAAGAACAGAGGTGTTTTGTTCAACAATTCCCCCCCCCCCCCCCGACAATAAGAAATCACAATGAAGGTATTCCCCGGGTCGGAGGGAGACTAGCCGGTTTTCTTCCAGCCTGGGAAAAAATTTCAAACAGTCCCTGGATGTTAGGCATAATACGTGAAGGTCTCAAACTGAAATTTCGCACTCCTCCCGGCAATTCCTTCATGGTAACACCTCAGAGACAATCACACGAACAGTCAGCTCTCCAGGAAGAAATTTTGAACTTAATTCAGAAGGGAGTGCTACAAGAAGTTCCATACCAGGAAAAAGGCATGGGCTTCTACTCTCCCCTCTTCCTTCGCAGGAAACCGGACAGCTCGTACAGGGCGATCATAAATCTCGAAAGATTAAAGCTTCCTCGAGATTCAACATTTCAAAATCTTGCTTAAATACTCTTTCCCTTGTGTTTCATGACTGTTCTAGACTTACAAGACGCATATTACCATGTGCCTATCCACAGGGAACATAAAAAATATCTCAGACTGGCAGTGAATATCCAGGGGGAAATGAAACACTACCAATTCAGGGCTCTCCCCTTCGAGTTAGCCATAGCACCTCGGGTGTTCACGAAAATAATGTCAGAAGTGATGGCCCACATACGGGAACAGAATGTCCTAATAGTTCCCTATCTGGACGACCTCCTCGTGGTAGGGACCTCATTCCAACATTGCAAACAGTTGGATTTGGTCATGGCTTCAATGTCGAGTCTAGGTTGGCTACTAAACATACCCAAATCCAGAATAGTGCCAACCCAGGTACAGGAGTACTTGGGGATAGTCCTAGACTCGATCACGCAGAAGTGCTATCTTCCTCGGGGAAGATCCAAAAAATGACACAGGCAGTGTTACAATTGACAATATCTCCAGACACTACTCTAAGAAAAGCGATGTCCCTGCTGGGATCCATGACAGCCTGTATCCTGGCCGTGCAGTGGGCACAATGTCATACCCGGGACCTACAATGGGAAACTTTAGATTCAAGCATATCTCTGCACGGAAATTTAGATGGGCAATTAAGTATCTCGTCAAGCACAATACACTCCCTAGTTTGGTGGGCAGACCCAGTGAATTTAACCAAGGGGGTTCCTTGGGCACTACCGACGGAAAAAATCCTAACGACGGATGCAAGCCCCTGGGGGTGGGGAGCACACGTAGACGATCAAGTGGCACAGGGGAATTGGAGCCAAAATCAAGAGCTAGTCTCTTCAAACATGAAAGAACTGTTGGCGGTAAAATTGGCCCTAATGCACTTTCGAAAACTCCTTCACTCCCATCACGTAAAAATCTTTTCAGACAACCAGGTAGTGGTAGCATATCTAAACCACCAAGGGGGCACCAGGTCTTGAGCATTAATCGAGGTAACCCAATCCATCTTCCACATAGCAGAACACAATCTGAAGTCCTTGACAGCTCTCCACATAAAAGGCTCAGAAAACCAAACTGCAGACTTCCTGAGCAGGACATGCTTAAAACAGGGGGAGTGGGAGCTAAAACAATTGGTGTTCAACCAGATCGTAAAACTTTGTGGACAGCCAGAAATGGATCTATTTGCGAACAGTCAAAACTGGAAAATAAAAACATTCTGCTCAATAGATCCCCGGGGGGGGGGGGGGGGTCCAGTAGCTCTAGACACCTTTACAATTCCCTGGAACTATCGCCTCGCCTACGCGTTCCCTCCTATATCCCTCATTCCCTTAGTACTGAGGAAAATTCGGGAGGATGGAGCAACAGTGATAGTAGTAGCTCCATTCTGGCTCCGCAGAATATGGTTTTCTTGGCTAAGAAAAATGTCCATATCTACCAGACACTCTGAAACTTTCATCCCAGGGTCCTGTGCTTCACCCCAATGTAAAGAAGCTACTAAGCAATAAAGGCTTCTCCCCCAATCTAGTATCCACTCTATAACAGAGTAGAAAACTTGTAACCACCAAAATATATGGGAAAGTGTGGAAAAAATTTATGTCAGTATCCGGCGCAGACCCATCCGGGGAAACCCCAATACAGAAAATCCTTGAGTTCCTGCAGAAGGGATTGGAGAAAGGTCTAGCTATACAAGTACTCTAAAGGTTCAGGTAGCAGCCTTGGGAGCTTTGTTCAACCATGACCTAGCCAGAAATCGCTGGATCATGAGATTCATTAGAGCCTCAAGTAGGTCCAGGCCTATTCCTCTCCATACTACTCCTCCATGGGATCTAAACCTTGTTCTAAATGCTCTAACCAAACCTCCCTTTGAGCCCCTGGCAGATGCTCCTTTAAAGATCTTATCTCTAAAAACCACACTCCTGGTGGCCCTAACCTTGGCCCGCCACGTTAGCGATATACAAGCGTTATCTGCATGCCCACCCTTTACTCAGATACTCGAAGACAGAGTCATTCTTAAAACTGACCCGGCTTACCGCTTACCGCGTCACAATTTCATAGAACTCAAGAGATCTTTGCCCTCCTTTTGTCCCAGCCCTAAAAATGAGGGGGAAAAATCAGTGCATACCCTAGATGTAAAAAGGTGTCTGGTCCAATATCTATCAGCCACTAGGGAGTGCAGGAAGGATAGGGCTCTGTTTGTCTGCTTCCAGGGTCCATGGAAGGGACAGAAAGCCACCTTAGCGAGATGGATAAGAGACGCCATCGCCCTATCCTACTCATCCTGTGGGACAGCCATCCCGGAGAATATAAAAGCTCATTCAACCAGAGCAGTGGCATCATCCTGGGCGGAGAGAGCTGGCACTTCAATACAACAGATATGTAGAGCTGCCACTTGGTCTTCCCAGTCCACATTTTTCAAACACTACCGTTTAGACTTGACCTCCTCTGATCTCACCTTTGGGCGAAGGTTTCTAGAGGCAGTGGTCCCTCCCTAAGAGTTACAATCTATGCAAATCTCTCCGTGGTGCCATCATGGGGGAAAGAGAAAATCGTTACTTACCGATAACGGTATTTCTCTGATCCCATGATGGCACAGGTATATTCCCTCCCTTTTCACTCCCAGGTGTGCACATTATAATGTATCAGTAATTAGCCTTAAGGTACCTTCATACTGAACGATATCGCTAGCGATCCGTGACGTTGCAGCGTCCTGGATAGCGATATCGTACAGTTTGACACACAGCAGCGATCAGGATCCTGCTGTGATGTCGTTGGTCGGAGCTAGAAGGCCAGAACTTTCTTTTGTCGCTGGATCTCCCGTAGACATCGCTGAATCGGCGTGTGTGACGCCGATTCAGCGAGGTCTTCACTGGTAACCAGGGTAAACATCGGGTTACTAAGCGCAGGGCCGCGCTTAGTAACCCGATGTTTACCCTGGTTACCATCGTAAAAGTAAAAAAAAAAAAAACAAACACTACATACTTACCTTCTGCTGTCTGTCCCCGGCGCTGTGTTTTCCTGCACTGGCTGTGAGCGCCGGCCAGCCGGAAAGCACAGCGGTGACGTCACCGCTCTGCTTTCCGGCCGCTGTGCTCACAGTGAGTGCAGGAAAGCACAGCGCCGGGGACAGACAGCGGAAGGTAAGTATGTAGTGTTTGTTTTTTTTTACTTTTACGATGGTAACCAGGGTAAACATTGGGTTACTAAGCGCGGCCCTGCGCTTTGTAACCCGATGTTTACCCTGGTTACCGGCATCGTTGGTCGCTGGAGAGCTGTCTGTGTGACAGCTCTCCAGCAACCAAACAGCGACACTGCAGCGATCGACATCGTTGTCAGTATCGCTGAGTGAAGGTACCTTTAGTCATGGTGTCTCTGTTAAGTTAAATTGGTTAAGTTTAATTTGTGCAAATATTGAGTTGCAGCTGAAGTTCTGTATAAGGTTCTGTAAACCAACTGATGTGGGAGAGAGGTATGCCCTTTTTCACCTGTAGGTTTCCTGTCCCTGGGGGCGGACCCCTATCTCCGTGGTGCCATCATGGGATCAGAGAAATACCGTTATCGGTAAGTAATTACGATTTTTATTTATAGAGTGCCAACATATTCTGCAGCGCTTTACAACTTGTAGAAAAAACATAAAATTGACCATGAGAAAAGCATGGAGATTGTAACTCGAGTACAAGCTTAGATTTTCAGTCCCAAAAAATGGGCAGAAAGTGCCCCTCTCGGCTTATACTCGAGTCATGGTCGGCGGGTGAGGGGGAGCGACGACTTCACATACTCACCTGCTCCTGACACTGTCTCTGCACATCCCATGGTCTCCGGCGCCGGCAGCTTCTTCTCCTGTTCAGCTGTCATGTGGTACCGCTCATTAAAGTAATGAATATGGACTCCACTCCCATAGGGGTGGAGCCGCATATTCATTACTGTAATGAGCAGTACCAGTGACCGCTGAACAGAGGAAGATGCTGCCAGGAGACCATCTGTCCGGGAGAAGCTGCCAGGGACCGTGCCGGGAGCAGGTGAGTATTTCATATTTATCTTCCCTCGTTCCACTGCCGCCCCGTCTTCCGCGTCCTCTGCACTGACTGTTCAGGTCAGAGAGCGCGATGACATTAGTGTGTGCACCGCCCTCTGCCTGAACAGTCAGTGCAGAGAGACGGGACGTTGAGGGGCCGCGACGAGAGGTGAGGGTTTTTTTGTTTGCTTTTTTTATTGCAGCAGCGTTATATGTGGCACATTGTTATATGGAGCATCTGAGGCCATAATGAACTGTATGGAGCATTATACTGTATGTGGCACATTGTTATATGGAGCATCTTATGGGGCCATAATCAGAATTTGTGCAGCATTATATGGGGCATATTTTAATATGGATCATCTTATGGGGCCCATCATAAATTTTATGAAGCATTATATGGGGCTCCTGATTCAATATGGATATTCAAAAACACTTAACCTACTGATGTCTCAATTAATTTTACTTTTATTGGTATCTTTTTATTTTTGACATTTACCGGTAGCTGCTGCATTTTCCACCCTAGGCTTATACTTGAATAAAGTTTTCCCAGTTTTTTTTTTTTTGTTGTTGCAAAATTAGGGGGTCTGCTTATACTCGAGTGTATATACGGTACTTTCAAGGACTCTCTGAGCCTTGTTGATGGACATGGCAAATGCCAGTCAAACAGGAAACTGGAGGCGTTTAAAATCAAAAGGCAAATCAGATGGAATGAGAGGAATTGATGGAATGAAAACATCTTCTCCTGTGGCACATCCTGTCAAAATGGTTGCCTCAATTACATGTGGAAACAAGTTATTAATCAAGAGTCTTGTTCCATTACACAGCTTTGGTGGATCCACATTTCTCAATAGCAGAATAGGTGCTCCAGGTTTTATAAAGAGGTGAGGAGGAAGTCCTTGTGGCTCTTGAGGAAGCAGCTGCTGTTCTCATGTCAGCTTTGTTTCTCGGTCTTCACATTTTTCATTGGCCCGTAATTCAGCTTTTCTCTTCTCATCAGCTGACATTCGGGCCATGGAATTCCTTTTCTTAGGAGACTTTATTGTGGTAAAAATAGTTTGTAACTGGCAGTTTCTATATCCTCTCACATAGAGGTAATGTGACTGACAACAGCCTTTCCACTAACACACCCTAACTGACATGCTATTACCTCACACAAGCTTTGTTATACTGAGAATGCCCTTTGTTGCCTATATTAACCAATCAGAGCTCAGATTAACTAGCAAAATAGAGGCTGAGCTGTGATTGGTTGCTATTGGCAGCCTGATAAATCCCCAGCCAACAGGAAGCCCTCCCCCCTAGCAGTATATATTAGCTCACACATACACATAATAGACAGGTCATGTGACTGACAGCTGCCGGATTTCCTATATGGTACATTTGTTGCTCTTGTAGTTTGTCTGCTTATTAATCAGATTTGTATTTTTGAAAGATAATACCAGACTTGTGTGTGTTTTAGGGTGAGTTTCATGTGTCAAGTTGTGTGTGAGTTGCGTGTGGCGACATGCATGTAGCGACTGTTTGTGACGAGTTGCATGTGACAGGTTAGTGTAGCAAGTTGTGTGCAGCGAGTTTTATGTGTGGTGCGTTTTGAGTATGTGTAGGTTTTGTGTGAGGCAACTTTTGCACGTGTTGCACTTTTTCCGCCTGTGGCGAGTTTTGCATGTGGCGACTTTTGTGTTTCGACTTTTGTGGGAGGTTGGTGTATGTGTGGTGAAATGTGTGCTGAGGGTGGTATATGCGTTCAAGCATGTGGTAGTGTGTGGCGCATTTTGTGTTCATATCCCCATGTGTGTTGAGTATCCCATGTCAGGGCCCCACCTTAGCAACTGTACGGTATATACTCTTTGGCACCATCGCTCTCATTCTTTAAGTCCCCCTTGTTCACATGTGGCAGCTGTCAATTTGCCTCCAACACTTTTCCTTTCACTTTTTCCCCATTATGTAGATAGGGGCAAAATTGTTTGGTGAATTGGAACGCGCAGGGTTAAAATTTCGCCTCACAACAAAGCATATGACGCTATTGGGGTCCAGACGTGTGACTGTGCAAAATTTTGTGGCTACACACACATTCAGCTTTTTATTATTATTATTATTATACATTATACATTTTTATAGCGCCATTTATTCCATGGCACTTTACATGTGAATACGGGGCAAATATAGACAAATACATTAAACATGAGCAAATAAGGTGCACGAGTACATAAGGAGGGAGGACCCTGCCGGCGAGGGCTCAGTCTGCAGGGGATGGGTGATGAAACACTAGGAGAGGGTAGGGCTAAGAGACTCATCTCTAGACAAGAGATATAAATATATTTTTTTAGAGATTTGATTTTGTGGTGACGTTCAGACCGGGTACTAAAAATATAAAAGCTGATGCACTCTCCTGTACTGTCTATCCTTCGCATTCTGGGGATTCTGAACCAGTTCCTATTCTAGCTGAGCGTATGGTTAGATCTTGTAACAGATTCACAGACCTCCAAGAGCAAGCCCATGTATTTTTTTTAGAAGTCTCATCATGATTGTGCTTGCAAGTTACTGATATAAACAAAATGATCCAGTTTTAAATTATTTCCAAATTTTGAAGGGCATTCTGTAAAAATATCAATATGGAGTTGTCTGTCTTCTGCCTCCCACCCAGACTTGCATAGGAGACCAGGAGAATCCTCCGGTGGCACACAACCCTCGTATATGAGCAGTACTTGGCACTACATACTTGAATCACTATGTACAGACAGAGGCAGCATATAATTGATTTAATAATCTAACCAGTTTATTGTTACACAAATTTGAGGATGTCACATTTACATGTAGCTGAAAAGTGGGGGACTAGTGTTGGTTACTGGTGGGCCCTTGGAACCCCCAGTCCGACACGGCTACAACCCAGCTGCCAATGGTCAGACAGAGGGTACTAATCAAACACTCATGCAATATCTTTGGTGTTGTGTATCTGATCAGCAGTCTCACTCCAGCAAGAATAAAGGGTGAGGGTGTTTTTAATTTATTCATTTTGTCTGCCTTATCACCTTTTGGGTGCAGCTTTTTATATACATTCCCTCTGTTAGTATTTCCTGCTGGTGAGTGTCTCATATCAATGTCCAGCCATACTGCTGTTTAAGCCAGTCAGTGAAAGATCAGCTGGGGTATATCTCTTTGCTGTTTTGTTCTTTACAAAGTATAAGCAAATGTGCTCTGTGATACTCGGATCTCTCGAGTATCTGGGTGCTCTTTACTCAGTGAGCATTGGGAGGTGCTAGATTTCAAAGTCTAAATCCCACCCCACATGTTTGGCACCTGTTACACAGCCAATAAACATGCGGATGTTGTTGTTGTTGTTGTTGTTTCCATGGTGCTGTACATGAGAAGGGGTTACATCAAAATACAAATAACACTTACAGTAAACAAAGCTAACAATGACAGACTGGTACAGAGGGAAGAGGACCCTGCCCTTGTGGGCTTACATTCTACATGATTGTGGGGAAGGAGACAGTAGGTCGAGGGTTGCAGTAGCTCCAATGGTGTTGAGGTGGCCGTGTGATCTTTACAGGCTGTAAGCTTCTTTGAAGAGGTGGGTTTTCAGGTTTCTTTTGAAAGATCCAAAAGTAGTGGATAAACGGATGTGTTGGGGCACTGAATTCCAGAGGATGGGGGATATTCGGGAGAAGTCTTGGAGGTGATTGGGTGAGGAGCGAATAAGCGTAGAGGAGAGGAGTAGGTCTTGGGAGGACCGGAGATTACGTGAGGGAAGATATTGAGAGATTAGAGTGGAAATATACGGAGGAGAAAGTTTATGGATGGCTTTGTGGGTCAGTGTTAGTAATTTAAACTGGATACGCTGGAAAAATGGGAGCCAGTGAAGGGATTTGCAAAGAGGGGAAGCAGGAGTGTAGCGAGGAGAGATTAATTAGTCGGGCAGCAGAGTTAGGGATGGACTGGAGGGGTGCGAGAGTGTTAGAAGGTAGGCCACAGAGGAGTATGTTGCAGTAGTCGAGGCGGGAGATGAGGGCATGCACGAGCATTTTGGTAGTGTGGGTTGAGGAAAAGACTGATTCTGGAAATATTTTTGAGCTGGAGGTGACAGGAGGTGGCGAGAGCTTGGATGTGCGGTTTGAAGGACAGGGCAGAGTCAAGGGTTACTCGGAGGCAGCGGATTTTGGGGACAGGGGAAAGTGTGATTTCATTTATTTTGATAGATAGATCAGGTAGGGAAGATATGCGTGATGGAGGAAAGATAATGAGTTCAGATTTGTCCACATTGAGCTTGAGGAAGCGAGAGGAGAAGGGGGATATGGCTGATAGACACTCTGGGATTCTGGAGAGCAGAGAGGTGACATCTGGGCCAGAGAGGTAGATCTGAGTGTCATCGGCATATAGATGGTACTGGAAGCCATAGGACCTTATGAGTTGTCCCAGGCCGAGTGTATAGATTGAGAAGAGTAAGGGTCCTAGGACAGAGCCTTGGGTGACTCCAACAGAGTGAATTTATGCACATGAAAGGAAAAATCCAGCTCCAGGAATAAAAAGCATCAAAAATTTATTTAAACATATTAAAACTGCTGACAAGCAACAAATTACATCTTTTGGATGGAAGCTACCATGTAATCGCTGCATGCGTTTCGAGCACAAACAGTGCTCTTAGACTTCAGCTGATACTTTTTATTCCTGGAGCTGGATTTTTCCATTCATGTGCACAAGATCCAACGTCAGATGTTTTTTCCTTGCTCGGACATTATGTGGACTATAGACAAATGTTTCTACTGGGCGAGCTGAAATGGTTTTTCGGTTTTTCTCTGAATTTATAACAAGCTAAGTAGGGCACATGAAATGGGCCAGGTGTGATCAGGAGGGAGGGCCAGCAGGAAGACTGGTCATTAGTGTTGAGCATTCCGATACCGCAAGTATCGGGTATCGGCCGATACTTGCGGTATCGGAATTCCGTTATTTCCCGCGTATCGGATACCGGAATCGGAAGTTCCCAGAATTCAAACTGCACGCAGAAGCCAATGAGGAATGAATGGAAGTGTGGGCACATCCTGTTTAGTATGGTGGGCATGTAACTATTGGCAAGGCTGTGATTGGCTGCTGAACTGATGTCACTATGCACTATAAAAAACGCTGCCGCCATTTTGCGCTCACTCTGCTGTGATTTCAGTTAGGGACAGGACGCTGTGTTCTAACTGAGGGCCAGTTGAGATAGCGATTTGCTTCATTGCGCTTTTCCCAGGCTAATTTAGCAAATGCTGTGTGTTCACCTTGCTCTTGCCTTGCAGCGCTGTTTTAACAGCGTTCTGCAAGGTCTCTCTGTGTGTGTGTGTGTGTGTGCAGCTCACTCTGTAGTCTGTGTGCAGCCATATACCTGGTTGTATTCAGCTCAGGGGGGGGTTCACACTGCCTCATACTGTTCTATCCATTGTCCTTTTTTGCTCATAGTGCAGCCTTCTGCACTTTTTTTCTAAAATTTCCTATTAGTGTTTTTCCACCCGTCTCCAGCTAAATTGTGGAAAAACACTACATAGGATAACCTAGAGGAGGGTTTTTGGGCCTTGCAGCACCGTTTACAGCTGTCTGCACGGTCTCCGTGTGAGCGCAGCTCGCCCTGTAGTCTGTGTGCAGCCACAGCCGGTTGTATTCAGCTCAGGGTGCATCACTGCCTCATACCGTTAAAGAACTTTTCCTTTTTTTCAAATAGTGCAGCCTGCTTCAAATTTTTTTTCTAAAATTTACTATTAGTGTCTTTCCACCCGTCTCCAGCTAAATTGTGGAAAAACACTACACAGGATAACCTAGAGGAGGGTTTTTGGGCCTTGCAGCACCGTTTACGGCTGTCTGCACGGTCCCCGTGTGAGTTAAAGTCGCTCTGTAGCCCGGTCTGCAGAAAAAAAAAAGTAAAGTTCACCAAACGCCACTTAACACTTGTGTAGGCCACATTTTATCAATAATAAAGTCTAGTCCACACTTTACAACATTAGTGTTTCTTACACCTGTTAGGAGGAGCATTTCAGGAATAAGCACACTAAGGCCTTTTTACTTTTCTGCTTATCTTTATCTGTCAACCAAGATGAAGAGGGCAGGGAGTAAGGCACGTGGGCGTGGGCGCGGAGCAGGGAGAGGAGCAGGGAGAGGACGTGGTGATTCTGTGCCTGCTGCGGGCACCGGTGATTGATCATCACTCAGTTTCAGCAGGGAACAGTCCTTCATGCGCAGCTTTGTCGGAGAGCGCCATGCACCGCTGCTGCGTGAAGATCAAATTGAAGCAGTTGTTGGATGGATGGCAGCTAACGCATCGGCATCGACTTCAATTAGTGCCACATCCTCTCAGGCACAGACCACTGGAGAGCAGCCATCTGTCTCTTCACCACCTGCCAAATTGGCCAGGCAGTCAGAGAGCCCAGGACAGGAGCCGTCTCTACTTCTGTTCTCTGAATCTCTTGGCTTGGAAACAGGGGGCCAGCCAGGCAGCATTGGAGAAATGGAAGAAGAGGCAGTGTGCAGTGATGCCCAACAGCTTTGTCTCTCTGACTCTGAAGAGGCGGGTGGGCCAGTGCCTGCGGTGACCACAGCGCAGTACGCATCTGATGATGAAACTCAGGTGCCGCGTTCTGGTGCGTACTGTGCTGCCGAGACTACCCAGGAGGAGCAGTTGGTGGCAGAAGGTAGTGGAGATGATGAGGTCCTTGACCCATCGTGGCGTGAGGAACAGGAAGGTGGTGGGAGCAGCTCTGAGGAAGAGATTCCCCTAACGGGCCAAAGACGGAGACGGAGAGGGAGGGGGAAGACTGCAGAGCCTGTAGCCTCCACTTTGGCACCCGTTAGGAGCGTGTCTCTTTCAAAAGCCAAAAAGGGCGCTCCCAAGACTTGCAGTGCCTGGTCCTTTTTTGACACAGTTGCAGATGACATTTGTTTTGTCAAATGCAAGCTGTGTCATCAGAAAGTCAAAAGAGGTAAAAGTGTCAGCAACCTCAATACCACAAATATGTGGAAACATGTGCGGACCAGGCACGCGGTGGAGTTACAAAAACACACTGAAGACCTAGGCCAACCAACAGTGGCAGCCACCACCTCTTCAGCTCGTGTTGCCTCTTCCTCCAGCTCACGCACAGCTGGTTCGGCTTCCTCCCAGGATCGCCATGGAAGAACCTCTGGCACTGTTGTCCAGAGACCTAGTGTAATTCCACCCACAGCACCACATTCCCAGTCATCCTCACACTCCCAGTCTACTCTACAGTCATCGGTAGTACAGGCATGGGAGAAAAGGTGGGCATTCTTGGCCAACCACCCCCGAGCACAGGCTCTGAATGCAGGCATTGCCAAACTTCTGTCACTGGAAATGCTCTCATTCAGGCTGGTGGAGACTGACAGCTTCCGTGACTTGATGGCATTGGCAGTCCCACAGTACAAGGTGCCCAGCCGCTTTTACTTCAGCAGGCAAGCTGTCCCTGCCCTGCACAAGCATGTGGAGGGACACATAAAACACGCGCTACTGAACGCCGCCAGTAGCAAGGTCCACCTCACCACCGATGCGTGGACCAGTCAACATGGACAGGGGCGATACATTTCCCTCACTGCCCATCGGGTTAATGTTGTTGAGCCAGGTACAGATCGTGCGAGTGGCGCAGGACGTGTCCTGCCCACTCCAAGGATTGCAGGAATCCAGTCTGTACGCATTGACTCCTCCTCATAATCATCGCTGCAGGAGCCGTCACAGTCCACCTCCACATGGACCCGTGAACGTTTACCTGTTACGACCGACATGAGCACAGCCGTGGCCAAACGTCAACAGGCCGTCTTGAAACTAGTTTCTTTGGGGAATCGAAGCCACACAGCGCAGGAACTCTGGAATTCCATCAAGCAGGAGAGCGATGTGTGGTTAGTGCCAGCGAATCTCCAGCCAGGCATGGTAGTGTGTGACAATGGCCGAAATCGGGTGGCAGCTTTGGCCATTGGCAACCTCACTCACATGCCATGTCTGGCACATGTGCTCAATTTGGTTGTGCAGAGTTTTCTGAGGGACTATCCGGATCTTGATGCACTGCTGCACAAGGTCCGCCTAGAGTGTGCTCACTTGCGGCGTTCCAGCTTGGCAAGATCCCGCATTGCTGCTCTGCAGTGCCGATTACGCCTTCCGGAACACCGCATCATATGTGACCTACCCACCAGGTGGAATTCCACGTTACATATGTTGGAGCGGTTGTGTGAGCAGCAGCAATGGAGTACCAGCTGCATCAGACGCAAAGAAGTCGCAGTCAGCGCCGATCAGACTTCACAACCACAGAGTGGGCCACTATAAAGGACGTCTGCCAGGTTTTGCGTCCTTTCGATTATTCCACGTGGATGGCAAGTGCAGATGATGCACTAGTCAGCATGACTGTCCCCCTTATCTGCCTGCTTCAACAAACTTTGCAAGCGTTAAGGGATGATGTGGAGGATGAGGAGTCACCTTTTCCATCAGCTTGTGGAGAGTCAGCGCCACGTGGTTCCTCACAAAGGGGTACGCAGGGGCCACTTTGTGAGGAGGATGAGGAGGAGTCAATGGAGGAGGAAGAGCTCCGCCCAGAGGAGGGAGTTACACAATTGTCCAGTGGTCAGTGTGTACAGCGAGGGTGGGGTGATGACGAGCGGGCAGAGATCATGTCTCAAGCAGGGGACAGCGTTTCTGGGGCAGTTGGCAGTCTGCAGCACATGGTGGATTTTATGCTGCAGTGCCTGAGAAACGACCGCCGCATCGACCACATTCTCAACGTGCCTGATTATTGGGTGTTCACCCTCCTCGATCCTCGCTACCGGGACAACGTCCAAAACCTCATCCCAGCATTGACCCGGGAGCGTAAAATGCGGGAGTACCACAACACACTGGTGAATTCCATCATCTTCTCCAGTCCAACTGAGAGGAGTGCTGCTAGTGCTTTACAAAGCAGCTCAGTGCGTCGAGGCAGTGGGGGAGGCTCTGCACAAAGAGGGAGCAGAAGCAGTGCCTCTGCCCAAGGCAAGACCAGTATGGCACAATTGTGGAAAACTTTTGTGTGCCCGCCCCAAATGTCTACACCATCACTGGCGGCTCCAGTCAGCAGGAGGCAACGGTTCCGTCAGATGGTGACAGACTACATGGCTTGCCCTCTTACTGTACTCCCAGACGGCTCTTCCCCATTCAAGTTTTGGGTCTCTAAGCTGGATACATGGCCAGAGCTAAGCCAGTATGCATTGGAGGTGCTGGCTTGCCCTGCGGCTAGTGTCTTATCGGAACGTGTCTTTAGTGCCGCAGGTGGTATACTAACAGACCGTCGCATGCGACTATCCTCCGATAACGTTGACCGGCTTACTTTTCTGAAAATGAACCAGGCCTGGATCTCGCAGTAATTTGCCACTCCTCTGCCTGACTAAGTAATTGGGTGTCATCCAGGTCTCCTGATGTGTTCATCTTTCTACCACCTGAACTGCTATTCCTGGGCTCCAACACCGCCAGTTGCGGCTCAGAAGTGCAGGCTGCACAGTCAAAACATACGACCCAGTGTTATTGGGTTTCAGTAACGTCAGCTGATCCCCAGCTGTGTAGCCGGCAATGTGTCCTGCGACCGCCACGCTGGCAAAACAACCTAAATGTAAGGGAACCTGTCGTCCAGTAATGCTGCACAAGGAAAAGGTAGCTCTTTTAGTTTAGCTCCTTGCACACGCAGAACTTAACACTTATAAAATGTGTTCACTGATACCGTTATACCATCCCGGAGCTGGGACTTTCCTTCGTAATGTGACGCAGCACAGCCGTCATTCCTATCCCCTTGGTGCCATGCGCTGCCTCCTCAGTGTTGTTTTAAGCTGTCACAGACCCTGCGCTGTTCTGTTATCCTTTGGCCATGCCCAATTTGCGCTGCCTGTCTTCTGACATAATTTGGTGTCAGGCTGGCTGCGCCTGTGCGGCCGCGCTGTCCGAGATCCCGCCTCGAGGTTCCTTCTGATTGAATCAAACTGCGAGCCTGGGATCCATGGGCATGCGCAGTGCATATCTTCCCCTCGGACTCTCGCTCATCTCCCTCCGCCTTCTTCAGACTGTGCGCCGTCAGCTGATCCCTAATAGCATGCCACGGCTGTGACGTCACACAGTCTGAAGAAGAGGGAAGGAGGGGAGTGAGAGTCGAGGATATGCACTGTGCATGCCCATGGATCCAAGGCCCGCAGTGGGATTACATTAGACGACACTGCGAGGTGGGATCTGGAGCAGCGTGGACGCACAGGCACTGACAGCCTGACACCAAATTATGTCAGAAGACAGGCAGGGCAAATTGGGCATGGCCAAGGGATAACAGAACAGCGCAGGCTCCGTGACAGCTTAAAACAACGCTGAGGAGGCAGCGCATGGCACCAAGGGGATAGGAATGACAGCTGTGCTGCGTCCCATTACGAAGGAAATTCCCACCTCCGGGACGGTTTTACGGTATAAGGGGACACATTTTTAGTGTTTACTTCTGTGTTTGCAAGGAGCATAATTAAAAGAGCATCCTTTTCCTTTTGCATCCATAGTGCTGCACAAGATGGCTCTTTCAGCTACAAACGTCTTGGGGGGGGTTAAAGGTTCCCTTTCAACTTCCTCCAATCAGGCTTCGGCCTACACTCTGTTCCTCTGCTACTCGTGCTGTCCCTGGGCTCTAACACCGCCAGTTGGTGCCTGGAAGTGCTGTCTGCACAGTCAACAGTCGCTCCTCTGCTATTGGGGTTCAGTAACGTCAGCTGATCCCCAGCTGTGTGCGCGGCAATACCTCCAATCTGCCCCTCCTGCTGTCCCTGGGCTCTAACACTGCCAGCTGGTGCCTGGAAGTGCTGTCTGCACAGTCAACAGTCGCTCCTCTGCTATTGGGGTTCAGTAACGTCAGCTGATCCCCAGCTGTGTATCCAGCAACGTGTCATGCGACCGCCACGCTGGCACAACAAAAATGTAAGGGAACCTGTCCCCCCCCCCCCCCCGCTAGGCGTTTGTTACTGAAAGAGCCACCTTGTGCCGCACTAATACTGCACAAGGAAAAGGTTGCTCTTTAAATTATGCTCCTTGGAAACGCTGAACTACACACTCATGTAATGTGTCCCCTCACACCGTCAAACCGTCCCGGAGGTGGGACTTTCCTTTGTAATGTGACGCAGCACAGCCGTCATTCCTACCCCCTTGGTGCCGTGCGCCACCTCCTCAACGTTGTTTGATTCTGTCACGGAGCCCATGCTGTAATGTTATCCCTTGGCCATGCACAGTTAGTGGTGCCCGTCTTCTGACATCATTTAGGTGTCAGGCTGGCAGTGCCATGAAATGAGGTCAGAAGACGGGCAGCGCTAACAGGGCATGGCCAAGGGCTAACACAAGAGCGCAGACTCCTGTACAGCAAATAACAACGCTCAGGAGGATGCGCCCAGCACCAAGGCGTTATTTTGGACACCTGTGCTGCTGTTATGCTGGCAATCCAGTGACACAGAGTATTGTTATGAAGGTAATCCTGTGACACGGTGTACCAGCGATCAGAGCACATACAGTGATCTGACAATAAACCAAAAACAATAGAACGAGCTCTGAGACGTGGAATCTCTGTAGACTGCAATACCTGAACCTATCCTAAACACAACTAAAGGTGGCTGTGGATTGTGCCTGAAACTACCTATGCAACTCGACACAGCCTAAGAAACTGACTAGCCTGAAGATAGAAAAATAAGCCTGGCTTGCCTCAGAGAAATACCCCAAAGGAAAAGGCAGCCCCCCACATATAATGACTGTGAGTAAGATGAAAAGACAAAACGTAGGGATGAAATAGTTTCAGCAAAGTGAGGCCCGATATTCTAGATAGAGCGAGTATAGTAAAGAGAACTTTGCAGTCTACAAAAAACCCTAAAGCAAAAACCACGCAAAGGGGGCAAAAAGTCCCACCGTGCCGAACTAACGGCACGGCGGTACACCCCTTGCGTCTCAGAGCTTCCAGCAAAACCAAAAGACAAGCTGGACAGAAAATATAGCAACAAAAAGCAAGCAGCACTTATCTAGCAGAGCAGCAGGCCACAGGAAAGATCCAGAAGCTCAGATCCAACACCGGAACATTGACAAGGAGCAAGGAAAACAGAATCAGGTGGAGTTAAATAACAAAGCAGCTAACGAGCTCACCAGAACACCTGAGGGAGGAAGCTCAGAAGCTGCAGTACCACTTGTGACCACAGGAGTGAATTCAGCCACAGAATTCACAACAATACCCCCCCCCCTTGGGGAGGGGTCACCGAACACTCACCAGAACGCCCAGGCCGACCAGGATGCGCCACATGAAAGGCCCGAACAAGATCGGGCGCATGGACATCAGAGGCAAAAACCCAGGAATTATCTTCCTGAGCATAACCCTTCCATTTGACCAGATACTGGAGTTTCCGTCTAGAAACACGAGAATCCAAAATTTTCTCCACAATATACTCCAATTCCCCCTCCACCAAAACCGGGGCAGGAGGCTCAACAGATGGAACCATAGGTGCCACGTATCTCCGCAACAACGACCTATGGAATACATTATGTATGGAAAAGGAGTCTGGGAGGGTCAGACGAAAAGACACAGGATTGAGAACCTCAGAAATCCTATACGGACCAATAAAACGAGGCTTAAATTTAGGAGAGGAAACCTTCATAGGAATATGACGAGAAGATAACCAAACCAGATCCCCAACACGAAGTCGGGGACCCACACGGCGTCTGCGATTAGCGAAAAGTTGAGCCTTCTCCTGGGACAGGGTCAAATTGTCCACTACCTGAGTCCAGATCTGCTGCAACCTGTCCACCACAGAATCCACACCAGGACAGTCCGAAGACTCAACCTGTCCTGAAGAGAAACGAGGATGGAACCCAGAATTGCAGAAAAATGGAGAAACCAAGGTAGCCGAGCTGGCCCGATCATTAAGGGCGAACTCAGCCAACGGCAAAAAGGACACCCAATCATCCTGGTCTGCAGAAACAAAACATCTCAGATATGTTTCCAAGGTCTGATTGGTTCGTTCGGTCTGGCCATTAGTCTGAGGATGGAAAGCTGAGGAAAAAGATAGGTCAATGCCCATCCTACCACAAAAGGCTCGCCAAAACCTTGAAACAAACTGGGAACCTCTGTCAGAAACAATATTCTCCGGAATGCCATGCAAATGAACCACATGCTGGAAGAACAAAGGCACCAAATCAGAGGAGGAAGGCAATTTAACCAAGGGCACCAGATGGACCATTTTAGAAAAGCGATCACAGACCACCCAAATGACTGACATTTTTTGAGAAACGGGAAGGTCAGAAATGAAATCCATCGAAATGTGTCCAAGGCCTCTTTGGGACCGGCAAGGGCAAAAGCAACCCACTGGCACGAGAACAGCAGGGCTTAGCCCTAGCACAAGTCACACAGGACTGCACAAAAGTCCGTACATCCCGTGACAGAGATGGCCACCAGAAGGATCTAGCCACTAACTCTCTGGTACCAAAGATTCCAGGATGACCAGCCAACACCGAACAATGAAGTTCAGAGATAAGTTTATTAGTCCACCTATCAGGGACGAACAGTTTCTCCGCTGGACAACGATCAGGTTTATTAGCCTGAAATTTTTGCAGCACCTTCCGCAAATCAGGGGAGATAGCAGACACAATGACACCTTCCTTGAGAATACCCGCCGGCTCAGATAACCCCGGGGAGTCGTGCACAAAACTCCTAGACAGAGCATCCGCCTTCACATTCTTAGAGCCCGGAAGGTACGAAATTACAAAGTCGAAGCGGGCAAAAAATAACGACCAACGGGCCTGTCTAGGATTCAAGCGCTTGGCAGACTCGAGATAAGTCAAGTTCTTATGATCAGTCAATACCACCACGCGATGCCTAGCTCCTTCCAGCCAATGACGCCACTCCTCGAATGCCCACTTCATGGCCAGCAACTCTCGGTTGCCCTACATCATAATTACGCTCAGCGGGCGAAAACTTCCTGGAAAAGAAAGCACACGGCTTCATCACTGAGCAACCAGAACCACTCTGTGACAAGACTGCCCCTGCTCCAATCTCAGAAGCATCAACCTCGACCTGGAACGGAAGAGAAACATCTGGCTGACACAACACAGGGGCAGAACAAAAACGACGCTTCAACTCCTGAAAAGCTTCCACAGCAGCAGAAGACCAATTAACCAAATCAGCACCCTTCTTGGTCAAATCGGTCAATGGTTTGGCAATGCTAGAAAAATTACAGATGAAGCGACGATAAAAATTAGCAAAGCCCAGGAACTTTTGCAGACTTTTCAGAGATGTCGGCTGAGTCCAATCCTGGATGGCTTGGACCTTAACCGGATCCATCTCGATAGTAGAAGGGGAAAAGATGAACCCCAAAAATGAAACTTTCTGCACACCAAAGAGACACTTTGATCCCTTCACAAACAAAGAATTAGCACGCAGGACCTGAAAAACCATTCTGACCTGCTTCACATGAGACTCCCAATCATCCGAGAAGATCAAAATGTCATCCAAGTAAACAATCAGGAATTTATCCAGATACTCACGGAAGATGTCATGCATAAAAGACTGAAACACAGATGGAGCATTGGCAAGTCCGAATGGCATCACTAGATACTCAAAATGACCCTCGGGCGTATTAAATGCAGTTTTCCATTCATCTCCTTGCCTGATTCTCACCAGATTATACGCACCACGAAGATCTATCTTAGTGAACCAACTAGCCCCCTTAATCCGAGCAAACAAGTCAGATAACAATGGCAAGGGATACTGAAATTTAACAGTGATCTTATTAAGAAGGCGGTAATCAATACACGGTCTCAGCGAACCATCCTTCTTGGCTACAAAAAAGAACCCTGCTCCCAGTGGTGATGACGATGGGCGAATATGCCCCTTCTCCAGGGTTTCCTTCACATAACTGCGCATAGCGGCGTGTTCAGGCACGGATAAATTAAATAATCGACCTTTAGGGAATTTACTACCAGGGATCAAATTGATAGCACAATCACAATCCCTATGCGGAGGTAAGGCATCGGACTTGGGCTCTTCAAATACATCCTGATAATCATACAAGAACTCTGGGACCTCAGAAGGGGTGGATGACGAAATAGACAAAAATGGAACATCACCATGTACCCCCTGACAACCCCAGCTGGATACCGACATGGAATTCCAATCCAATACAGGATTATGGGTTTGCAGCCATGGCAACCCCAACACGACCACATCATGCAGATTATGTAGCACCAGAAAGCGAATAACCTCCTGATGTGCAGGAGCCATGCACATGGTCAGCTGGGCCCAGTACTGAGGTTTATTCTTGGCCAAAGGTGTAGCATCAATTCCTCTCAAAGGAATAGGACACCGCAAAGGCTCCAAGAAAAACCCACAACGTTTAGCATAATCCAAATCCATCAGATTCAGGGCAGCGCCTGAATCCACAAACGCCATGACAGAATACGATGACAAAGAGCATATCAAGGTAATGGACAGAAGGAATTTGGACTGTACAGTACCAATGACGGCAGACCTAGCGAACCGCTTAGTGCGCTTAGGACAATCAGAAATAGCATGAGTGGAATCACCACAGTAGAAACACAGCCCATTCTGACGTCTGTGTTCTCGCCGTTCAACTCTGGTCATAGTCCTATCGCACTGCATAGGCTCAGGATTAATCTCAGGCAATACCGCCAAATGGTGCACGGATTTACGCTCGCGCAAGCGTCGACCGATCTGAATGGCCAAAGACAGACTCATTCAAACCAGCAGGCATAGGAAAACCCACCATGACATCCTTAAGAGCCTCAGAGAGACCCTTTCTGAACAAAGCTGCCAGCGCAGATTCATTCCATTGAGTGAGTACTGACCACTTCCTAAATTTCTGACAGTATACTTCTATCTCATCCTGACCCTGGCACAAAGCCAGCAAATTTTTCTCAGCCTGATCCACTGAATTAGGCTCATCGTACAGTAATCCGAGCGCCAGGAAAAACGCATCGACACTACTCAATGCAGGATCTCCCGGCGCAAGAGAAAATGCCCAGTCCTGAGGGTCGCTGCGCAAAAAAGAAATAATAATTAACACCTGTTGAGCTGGATTACCAGAAGAATGAGGTTTCAAGGCCAGAAATAGCTTACAATTATTTTTGAAGCTCAGAAACTTAGTTCTATCACCAAAAAACAAATCAGGAATAGGAATTCTTGGTTCTAGCATAGATTTCTGATCAATAGTATCTTGAATCTTTTGTATATTTATAACGAGATTATCCATAGAAGAGCACAGACCCTGAATGTCCATGTCCACACCTGTGTCCTGACGCACCCAAATGTCTAGGGGAAAAAAAAGACTGAACACAGAGCAGAGAAAAAAAAATGATGTCAGAACTTCTTTTTACCCTCTATTGAGAATCATTAGTGGGCTCCTTGTACTGTTATGCTGGCAATCCAGTGACAGAGTATTGTTATGAAGGTAATCCTGTGACACGGTGTACCAGCGATCAGAGCACATACAGTGATCTGACAATAAACCAAAAACAATAGAACGAGCTCTGAGACGTGGAATCTCTGTAGACTGCAATACCTGAACCTATCCTAAACACAACTAAAGGTGGCTGTGGATTGTGCCTGAAACTACTTATGCAACTCGACACAGCCTAAGAAACTGACTAGCCTGAAGATAGAAAAATAAGCCTGGCTTGCCTCAGAGAAATACCCCAAAGGAAAAGGCAGCCCCCCACATATAATGACTGTGAGTAAGATGAAAAGACAAAACGTAGGGATGAAATAGTTTCAGCAAAGTGAGGCCCGATATTCTAGATAGAGCGAGTATAGTAAAGAGAACTTTGCAGTCTACAAAAAACCCTAAAGCAAAAACCACGCAAAGGGGGCAAAAAGTCCCACCGTGCTGAACTAACGGCACGGCGGTACACCCCTTGCGTCTCAGAGCTTCCAGCAAAACCAAAAGACAAGCTGGACAGAAAATATAGCAACAAAAAGCAAGCAGCACTTATCTAGCAGAGCAGCAGGCCACAGGAAAGATCCAGAAGCTCAGATCCAACACCGGAACATTGACAAGGAGCAAGGAAAACAGAATCAGGTGGAGTTAAATAACAAAGCAGCTAACGAGCTCACCAGAACACCTGAGGGAGGAAGCTCAGAAGCTGCAGTACCACTTGTGACCACAGGAGTGAATTCAGCCACAGAATTCACAACATGCTGCGTCTCCTTAAAAAGACAAGTCACGCCTCCAATACAGTTTTACTGTACAATGGGCAAAATTGTGTACATCTTTCATTCTACGTGTGCAATGAGCAAAATTTAAAGAGCAACCTTTCACTTCTGGAGCATTACTGCTGCACAAGGTGTGGCTCTTCTAAATTGTAACACCTGAGGGTGGGTTAAAGGTTACCTTTGAAATTGGTTCAATTAGGCTTCGGCCTACTCTGCTCCCCCTGCTTACCCTTTGCTCCAACACCGCTAGTTGGGGATCTAGGAAGACAATCTTGAATAGGCAACGCATCCGGGTACCAGCACCATCAGCTGGTTCTCGGCAGTGTCTTTGTCACGGGTACTCCCTCGTGCCCAGCCTGGTTCCAGCACCGTCAGCTGGTTCCGGGTAGTGTCAAGCTCACTGAGACGCCTATGCGTTGCCCCGTCGTGTTGCGGCCGGGTTAGCCAACTCCATGGTGCCTCCAGTTTAGGAGCTTCCTATGTGGGCTGCGGGAATTGGCAATCAAGGCTGGTTCTGTAGTGCCAGTAGGCCAAGCTCCCCCTGTAGGACTGTTGGTGTTCGGTAACTGTGGCAGCCTCACAGCCCAGCTGTTCTCTCCTCTCCTGTGGACCTTCTGGTCCACATCCTGGTTCCAGCACTGTCAGCTGGTTCCGGGCTGAGCCTTTGGCTTAGGTGCCTCCTTCTGGATATCCGAGTTCCACCAACGTCAGGTGGTCCTTAGTAGTGCTTTCAGGCACGGGTACCTCCTGCTTAGTAACCGGGTTCCAGTAACGTCAGCTGGTCCTCGGTAGTTCCATTGGCTCTTGGACCTTCGGGTAGCCATCCGAGTTCCAGTTCCATCAGCTGGTTCTCAGCATTTTCTCAGCCTTCTTGTACCTTCTGCTACATTTCCAAGTTCAAGACCCTAAAGATGACGACCCGGAAGACCACCCCTAAGATGACGACGACACCAGAGATGACAACCACTGAGATGACGATGACCCTGGAGATGACGACCCTGAAGACCACCCCGATGACAACGGAGACGAAGACCCTGGAGACGACGACCCTGGAGACGACGACATGTAAGACCGAGAAGCAGAAGAACAAGAGGCTGCAGATAATATCAGAGCAAAAGATATCTAAATTATATGCAGAAGAAGACTAAGCAGTATATGGGGGTGAGTCCATTCCTCCTCGTGGTGCCCCTGGATAAAGCCTGATGCTGCAGGCCAAACTGAACGCAGACAAATGTAACTTTTGTGACTGGCAGAACAGAAGGTGTAATCTTCAAACTTTTATAGATAACAACTACGGGAATGCCTGTCACAAATGAGAATATGATGAAGAAGTAGAATAGGAAGAATAATAATAGTTGAATGAAATGAATATGAAGAATGTAATAAAAAAAAATAGGTAGAAGATGAAGAAGAAGATGAATAAGGTGAAGAAGAAGTTGATGTCAAAGATGCTGATGATGATGAAGATGAAAGTGTGGGAAAAGTAAAAAAAAAGGGGAAGGGCGTGGAATAGTGAAACATCAATATCTGACAAAATTTAAAAAAAAATTATATAGTCAATATCTTTCACTCCGAACGTCTTTAAAAAAAAAAAAATAATAATAATGCTATTCTATTTGATTGGGCTAAACCTCTATGACTTTAATGTCTCCGCCACCTCCCCAAATACATCCGGCATTATTCTTAGTTGTTTTCCTTCATGTAGAATGAACCTAAAAGGAAAGAAAGGGTTTATTTTAATTCCGATATTTTGGTCCCATTGACTTGCATTGGGATCGGGTATCAGTATCGGCGATATCCGATATTTTTTGAATATCGGCCGATCCGATTCCGATACTTTCCGATATCGGAAGGTATCGCTCAACACTACTGGTCATAGACACAAGAGGGGATTAATTAGAAGTCAGAAGGGGAAATAGATCCAAATGGAAAGATAAAGCCAACTGTGTATTGGCATCAAGGAATTAAAATGAGAACATGCAGGGGAAGGGAAAAAACAAAGCAAAAAAAACAGTAGTAGCAGCCAGCAGTCCTACCAGGAATAGCAGGGTGAGGAAGATCAGGAAAGTTAGATGATGGGATCGGGGGTGCAGCCAGCAGATATACCTGAGGATGAAGCAGATAAATTGTCAGATTGATAGCAATAACGAAGCATAATAATACATCTAGAGCAGGGGGTTATTTTTCTAGCATATTTCTGCTGTCATATTTGCTGTTATCCTTTTAGAGACATCCTTCTAGAGACAGACCCCGGTCCAGACAGACGTGTGCCTCTGAATTTATTGCCTGCACGTCATTGCAATGCTGTAATAATCCTGGTAGTGGTATTATAATCCTTGGTGATGTCAAACAGCCAACCAATCATTGTAACAGAACAGGAGCTGACCAGCTCTGCCATTGCATAGCTCTGTGACACTTCGTATTGGAGGAATAGTGCTTGTCCAGGCGTGTGTGCACAGTATAAGAATCAGAAGCCTGAATTGTTGATACTGGTGCTGAAGTTGAACCATCGTACGAAGAGCCATTCTAAGGGCTAATCATTTCCTTTGCTGTTTGTACTTTCTGCATTTAGTTAAGGGATGGGGAAGTTGGATGATCAGGAACAGTTGCAGAATACCGTTTTTAGATAGGGATTAGGGCTGTGCAGTCTCTTGCAAAATATATAACTGCAGCATTAAATTACTCACCCATAGAGTATTCTGTGGTCTGGGGTACATTTTTGATATAGAACATTCAAAACTTTTTTTTGCAGGGTTAAAATTCTTACCCATACAGTATTCCATGGTGTGTAGTACATTTGTGATATCTAACACTTCCAAAAAGACTTTGAGAATTTTCTGGATTCAGTTCCTCATCCATACAGTATTGCATGCTCTGTAGTACCTAATGGTTGTATTAATCTCCCAAAAAGCTGCAGACGGTGACCAAATGTTTTTTTTTTTATTTATATTAAAGAGAACTTTGTTTCAAGAGATAAGGCTATTAGAAAATATGTAACGTGTGCTGTAAGGGACAGGGAACTGGAAGTGCTGATGGTGCATGCAGATGCCGAGAGGACATGGGGCAGGTGCAACTACGCCTGTTGCTGGAGTACAAGAAACATGCCTATTCATGACACACAGGTTCCTGTCCCACTTTTAAAGGAGGCACAGTTCACCACTTCTGAAGCAAGAGCACTATGAATGAATGTTATGTCCCAGGAGCCTAATAATCCCACACTAGGACACTCTGAGGAGCTCTTTACAACATCCTTTCTTGAATCTGGTCCCTGACTCTGCATGTTCCAAGAGGAGCAGGAGGTCATACTGTTTAGTGGTGCACAAAAGTTCGATAAAATTTGCCATTGCTTACTGTCATGTTCTTGTGGCCGTGGTTGCTCTAAGGAGGAAGATGGTGATAAGACGCAGTTGCCGATAGGTCAACTTGCCAAAATAGGTAGGAAGAAGCACTAGTGTGACCAGAGGGACAAGGCGGGCAACTGCTCTGAAGAGCACACACTCATGACTTTCTCAGAGTTCTGAGACCAAAAAATGATAATTTGTAACCAGTGCCATGCAAAGATCAGCATGGGTCTGACCACGAAGAATCTAACCACCACCAGCATAATCAGGCATATGTCATCTAAGCACCCAACTCGGTCTGAACGCCTGGGTCACCGATTGGTGCTATTGGGTCACACCACTGCCTCTTCCCCCTCTGCTAGGTGCTTCCCCTGTCCATAACACAGGTACCTATTCTTGTATATTATGACTGTTCATTGTCCTCATCGGGCACTTCCAAATCCTTGTCCCAACACAGCGCTCAGCTGTCACTACCCCAGGCTTTGGAACAAAAAAGAAAGTTCCCAGCCACCCCCCAGTTCACAGGCCCAAATGCTAAACTGGCACATCTCCAGGCGGCTTGTCATGGAAGCTATGCTGTTTCAGCTTGTTGACACAGCGGATTTCCGCAGACTCATGCTGGCAGCCGTCCCTCAGTGCTCGGTCCGCAGCCGCCACTCTTTCTCCCAGTGTGGTGTCCCTGCCTTGCTCCATGTGTCCAGGATCATCACCCATGCCCTTACCAATGCACTTACTGGGATTGTCCACTTAATGACAGACACATGGACAACCGCTTGTGGCCAGGTACACTACATTTCACTGACTATACACAAGGTTAATGCTGTGGAGGCTGGGGATGATTCCCACCCTGCCACGGCACATGTGCTCCTAATGCAGAGTTTTGCTGGCCCAAGTTCTATCAGCATTTCCTCCATCTCATAATTCAGTTCCTGCACCCTTTCCTGCTCATCCTTCATCCCCGATGTATAATGTCAGATAACGTAGACCACATCAGCTGGAAGCTCTGCAGCACTGCCACTGAAGCTGCAACAGGCTCTACGGAAACTGATTTGTGTAGGAGATAAAACACACACTGTGGCAGTTAGTTAGAGGAATATCTGACCTGAACTGTGGCTTTTTCTGCTGAACCTCAAGCAAGGCATGGTCATGTGATAATGGCCTTAACTTGGTGGCTGTTAAGCTTGGCAAGCTAACACACGTACCATGCTTGGCACACATTCTCAACTTGGTAGTTCAGCGATTTCTTAAAACCTACCCAGACTTGCGTGTGCTTCTGGTCAAGGTATGCCATGTCAGCACCAATTTCTGATAGTCTACTTCTGCTGCTGCTGCTGCCGCTTTGGCAGTACTGCAGTAGCACATGCAAGTGCCAGCTCACTGACTGGTGTGCGACGTGATCATGTGCTGAAACTTCACACTGACCATGCTGGCAAGGCTTTGACCAGCAGATGCCAGTTGTTGAGTACCAGCTCCAACACGCTTGCCCATATTCTGCTCCGCCTCCACACATAACTGAGTGAGCATGTATGTCTGACATTTGTACAGTTCTCGAAGAATTTGAGGACTCCACAAAGATGGTGAGTGGCTGATAGTCAGTGCAATGATCCTGGTTGTGTGTTTACTTAAACAGTTGCTAATCACAATTAAACATGAAGCTATGCATGCAGACCAAGTGGAGGAAGACATGAGACCGGTAGACGCTACTCAGCCCAGCCTCATCTCATCTGCTCAGTGTGGATTGGGTAACAGAGGAAGAGTAACAGGAGTTTATGGCTCTCAACAGCGGCTAGAAAACACACAACCTTTTGTCCCATCTGTCCTACGTGGATGGGCTGAGGGTAGTGATGACTAGATGGAAAATAGTCATCATCATCCTGTGGAGACTGGGAAATGTTGGTTGTGGGGAGCTTGGCACATATAAGCTGACTTTATATACCGATTGCCATTCCTGTGACCCTCACGTTATATTTATCTTGAAGAAAAAACAAGTACTGGTTGTTCATCAGTTCATCATGCTAGACCCATGCTACAAGGAAGACTTTAACATCTCTTTCCTGATGCAGAGAGTTCTTTTTAAATGTTGCAGTACCAGAAGGCCATTGTTGAGAATATTCCCATCAGACAATGCTAGCGGCAGTGGCAAAGCTTCCTCCTTGTCCAACAAATGGAGAGGCGAGGGAGGCACACAGGAGAGGCAAGGGTTCACTATCAAAGGCACGTAATCTCCGGTCCTCCCAAGACCTCCTTCTCTCCTCCACACTTATTCGCTCCTCATCCAACCGCCTCCAAGACTTCTCCAGAATATCCCCCATCCTCTGGAATTCTCTGCCCCAACACCTCAGACTATCAACTACATTTGAATCCTTCAGACAGAACCTGAAAACCCATCTCTTCAGGAAAGCCTACAGCCTGCACGGACCCCGCAGCCTCCTCATCACTACCGGAGATAATGACTCACCAACACTGGAGCTCCTGCAACCCTCAACCTATTGTCTCCTTCCCCCTAATCCTGTAGAATGTAAGCCTGCATGGGCAGGGTCCTCGCCCCTCTGTATCAGTCTGTCATTGTTAGTTTGTTTACTGTAAGTGATATCTGTAACTTGTATGTAACCCATTCTCATGTACAGAACCATGGAATCAATGGTGTAATTTATTATTTATCATCCCAGCCCTCCCGGGCCTGATGACTGGGTATTTTTGTTAAGGAGGGAAAAGTTTTTAAAGATGGTCAAGCAATACCTGACCAACCAAACCACCATTCTCCCTAATTCCTCTGTGACCTTCAATTATTGGGTCTCCAAGCTGGACACCTGGCATGAGCTGTCCCTTTATGGCTTGGAGGTGTGTGTGCTGCCCTGACACTAGCGTCTTGTCTGAGCAGGTTTTTTAGTGCAGTTGGGTGGGGTCACAGCAGAGAATAGACATGCTTACACTATTAGAAATGAATAAAGCCTGGATTAGCCCCCACTTTTCCGCAGCACATACTGTTTTTAATGTTCAATATTTGAATGAGGCCTGACAGTTGTTGCCTTCAAGGGTGTATCCATACCCTTGATTATAATTTTTGGAACGATTTGCACTTGGCGCATAGCCTCTGAGTCTATGATAACTTGAACAAAATGTGTGAAGCCCTCCTTGATGTCGAATACAAGGTGTATCAGAGTCCCTAATTTTTGGCAGTCCTTGCTTACTTTGATTTTTTTTTGTTGGATTACTCACCTCGCTTGTCTACAATTAATGAAGACGGCAATAGCAATTGGATGCTGTAAAACTTAACTTTTAATAGGTTCTTTAAAAATGTAATAAAATCTTGGAAAAAAAAAAAAAAAAAGGGGAGGGAAACCCTGGTGAAATGAAGTGCCCTATTATCCGACACAGAAATGGAAGACCAAGCAAAAAAACAAACACACAACGTTAAACTGACAGCACTATTGGTCTCTGAACAGGTGATGTCACGATCAGAGAGAAGACCAATCTCTACTAAGGTGGAAAAATGTCTCTTTAGACTACTTTTCAGAGATCCAGATTTGAAGAGAAGCCACCGGTTGGACAGGTATCAAATGTATTGATCAAAGTTGCATACAGGGTATATCAATGTATGGGCTGATACCCTATCTAATATCTTAAATACAACCCCGTATCTAATACTCATGCAACATCTTGCAGTCTAATCAGAGTCTGACCGCCTATGTGTCTTTAGACTCTAATACTGCAGGATGTTGCATGAATATTAGATACAATACAAGATTGTTCTTATCTCTCTGATCGTGACATCAGCTGTTCAGAGACCAATACTGCTGTCAGTTTAGAACGTTGTGTTTTGTGTTTTTTTTTTTTTTGCTTTGTCTTCAATTTCTGTCCGGTAATAGGGCACTTCATTTCACCAGGGTTTCCCTCCCCTTTTTTGCATTTTTTTTTCAAGATTTTATTACATTTTTAACCCCTTTCTGACATTAGATGTGCTATCCCGTCGAGGTGGGCCCCTATGACCACCGACTGGATAGTACGTCATACGCGATCGGCCGCGATCACGGGGGGAGCGCGGCCGATCGCGGCCAGGTGGCAGCTGCCTATCGCAGCTGACATCTGGCACTATGTGCCAGGAGCGATCACGGACCGCTCCCGGCACATTAACCCCCGACACACCGCGATCAAACATGATCGCGATGTGCCGGCGGTATAGGGAAGCTTCCCGCAGGGAGGGGGCTCCCTGTGGCTTCCCTGAGCCCCCCGCAGCAACGCGATGTGATCGCGTTGCTGCGAGGGTCTCCATACCTCCATCCCTACTCAAGGCCCGGATCCAAGATGGCCGCGGCATCCGGGTCCTGCAGGGAGGGAGGTGGCTTCACAGAGCCTGCTCAGAGCAGGCACTGTGAAGCCTGCAGTGCTCTAAGTCAGATCGGTGATCTGACAGAGTGCTATGCAAACTGTAAGATCACCGATCTGTGATGTCCCCCCCCCCTGGGGCAAAGTAAAAAAGTTTAAAAAAAGAAAATATTCCTAAATAATGAAGAAAAAAAAATTATTCCCATAAATACATTTCTTTATCTAAATTAAAAAAAAAGACAAAAGTACACATATTTAGTATCGCCGCGTCCGTAACAGCCCAACCTATAAAACTGGCCCACAAGTTAACCCCTTCAGTAAACACCGTAAGAAAAATATAAAAAAACGAGGCAAAAAACAACGCTTTATTATCATACCGCCGAACAAAAAGTGGAATAACACGCGATCAAAAATACATATATAAATAACCATGGTACCGCTGAAACCGTCATTTTGTCCCGCAAAAAACGAGCCGCCATACAGCATCCTCAGCAAAAAATAAAAAAGTTATAGTCCTGAGAATAAAGTGATGCAAAAATAATTATTTTTTCTATAAAATAGTTTTTGTTGTATAAAAGCGCCAAAACATAAAAAAAGATATAAATGAGGTGTCGCTGTAATCGTACTGACCCGAAGAATAAAACTGCTTTATCAATTTTACCAAACGCAGAACGGTATAAACGCCTCCCCTAAAAGAATTCATGAATAGCTGGTTTTTGGTCATTCTGCCTCACAAAAATCGGAATAAAAAGCGATCAAAAAATGTCACGTGCCCGAAAATGTTACCAATAAAAACGTCAACTCGTCCCACAAACAACAAGACCTCACATGACTCTGTGGACCAAAATATGGATAAAATTATAGCTCTCAAAATGTGGTAACGCAAAAAATATTTTTTGCAATAAAAAGCGTCTTTCAGTGTGTGACGGCTGCCAATCATAAAAATCCGCTAAAAAACCCACTATAAAAGTAAATCAAACCCCCCTTCATCACCCCCTTAGTTAGGGAAAAATTAAAAAAATGTATTTATTTCCATTTTCCCGCTAGGGTTAGGGTTAGGGCTACAGTTAGGGTTGAAGTTAGGGTTAGGGTTGGGGCTAAAGTTAGGGTTAGGGTTTAGATTACATTTACGGTTGGGAATAGGATTAGGGGTGTGTCAGGGTTAGAGGTGTGGTTAGGGTTACTGTTGAGATTAGGGATAGGGGTGTGTTTGCATTAGGGTTTCAGTTATAATTGGGGGGTTTCCACTGTTTAGGCACATCAAGGGCTCTCCAAACGCGACATGGCGTCCGATCTCAATTCCAGCCAATTCTGCGTTGAAAAAGTAAAACAGTGCTACTTCCCTTCCGAGCTTTCCCGTGTGCCCAAACAGGGGTTTACCCCAACATATGCAGTATCAGCGTACTCAGGATAAATAGAACAACAACTTTTGGGGTCCGATTTCTCCTGTTACCCTTGGGAAAATACAAAACTGGGGGCTAAAAAATAATTTTTGTGGGAAAAAATTTTTGTTTTATTTCTACGGCTCTGCATTATAAACTTCTGTGAAGCCCTTGGTGGGTCAAAGCGCTCACCACACATCTAGATAAGTTCCTTAGGGGGTCTACTTACCAAAATGGTGTCACTTGTGGGGGGTTTCAATGTTTAGGCACATCAGTGGCTCTCCAAACGCAACATGGTGTCCCATATCAATTCCTGTCAATTTTGCATTGAAAAGTCAAACGGCGCTCCTTCCCTTCCGAGCTCTCCCATGCGACCAAACAGTGGTTCCCCCCACATATGGGGTATCGGTGTACTCAGGACAAATTGTACAACAACTTTTGGGGTCCATTTTCTCCTGTTACCCTTGGTAAAATAAAACAAATTGGAGCTGAAGTAAATTTTTTGTGAAAAAAAGTTAAATGTTCATTTTTATTTAAACATTCCAAAAATTCCTGTGAAGCACCAGAAGGGTTAATAAACTTCTTGAATATGGTTTTGAGCACCTTGAGGGGTGCAGTTTTTAGAATGGTGTCACACTTGGTTATTTTCTATCATATAGATCCCTCAAAATGACTTCAAATGAGATGTGGTCCCTAAAATAAAATGGTTTTGTAAAAATGAGAAATTGCTGGTCAACTTTTAACCCTTAGAACTCCCTAACAAAAAAAAATTTTGTTTCCAAAATTGTGCTGATGTAAAGTAGACATGTGGGAAATGTTACTTATTAAGTATTTTGTGTGACATATCTCTGTGATTTAATTGCATAAAAATTCAAAGTTGGAATATTGCAAAATTTTCAAAATTTTCGCCAAGTTTCTGTTTTTTTTTCACAAATAAACGCAGGTACTATCAAAGAATTTTTACCACTATCATGAAGTACAATATGTCACGAGAAAACCATGTCAGAATCACTGGGATCCGTTGAAGCTTTCCAGAGTTATAACCTCATAAAGGGACAGTGGTCAGAATTGTAAAAATTGGCCCGGTCATTAACGTGCAAACCACCCTTGGGGGTAAAGGGGTTAAAGAACCTATTAAAGGTTGTTTTTTACAGCATCCAATTGCTATTACTTCATTAATTGCACTGAATTTTCCAAATTTTTTTTTTTATAAAAAAAACAACCCATTTTGGTTTATTTTAAGTGTGTGACATTATTGTTCTCATCACCGATCTGCGAGTCAGATGCCTTGGGTCTCCCCCCTGCTGTTCTCCTTCCAGTCAGCACTTTTTCTACCCATTTCAACATTTTCACTGCCCCACCCCCAAGACCTCTGTTGTAGGGTCTGCTGGAAAAATGCTAAAATTTCCCATTTCATTACTGAAAACAAGCATTCAATCATTTAAAAATTGCTTGGTTAGAGTAATGAGCATCCGAGCACTTTAGTGCTCGCTCATCTGTTCTTTACTCTGTACTTATCTTCTGTTTTATTTTTAGGAAATAAGAGGCATATTTTCTAACCGTACATAATTACGGTAATCCTGTATTTTGTGGTTCATTTTATGCACTCTAGTATTTTTTATTTCTTCCTATTTCAGCACACTTTCCCATCTGTAGGTAATTTACACTCTGCTCTTCCCACTAGGGTTGAGCGACTTTTACTTTTATAGGATCGGGTCGGGTTTCACGAAACCCGACTTTTTCAAAAGTCGGGTCGAGTGAAATCGGCCGATCCTATAAAAAAGTCGGGGTCGGCCGAAACTCGAAACCCAATGCAGTGCATTGGGTTTCCAATGGTTCCCAGGGTCTGAAGGAGAGGAAACTCTCCTTCAGGCCCTGCGATCCATATTTAAGTGTAAAATAAAGAATTAAAATAAAAATATTGCTATACTAACCCTCTGACGCGCCCTGGTACTAACCGGCAGCCTTGCTTCCTTAGAATCAGCGCGTGAAGGGCCTTAGATGACGTCGCGGCTTGTGATTGGTCGCGCGACCGCCCATGTGGCCGCTCGCGCGACCAATCACAAGCCGCGACGTCACCAAAGGTCCTTCAAGCGCTGATTCTTAGGAAGGAAGGCTGCCGGTTAGTACCAGGGCGCGTCAGAGGGTAAGTATAGCAATATTTTTTATTTTAATTCTTTATTTTACATTAAAATATGGATTCCGATACCAATTTCCGATATTGCAAACATATCGGAACTCGGTATCGGAATTCCGATACCAGATTCAGAAGATCGCCGACCTCATGGCCGACCCCACACAGGGGTCGGGTCGGGTTTCATGAAACCCCACTTTGCCAAAAGTTGGCGACTTCTGAATCTGGCCGACCCGTTTCCCTCAATCCTACTTCCCACCTCTTTAGGAGGAACGTGAAGTGCTAGATGGCCTTTCAGGCAGCATGGGTCCATCATCTAGCCTCTGGTTTTAAGGTGTCTTGGCTCATGCAGAAACCACTAACAACTTCAGGGTCACTTGCAGTTTTTTCAGCTTTACCTATTTTCCCTGCAGAATTGCTACACTGTCATAACACTGAATTTGCTATTTAATAATCGATATCAAGAATCCATTAAAAGTGCACAATTTTTCTGTAGTCTTGGCTTGCATGCTCATTTTGGTTCTTTCAACCACTTGCTGGTTACTCTAGAGGTTGAAAATCTGTGGATAAATAAAAGGTTATCTGGTCTGAAGTCAGAACTTGAAGAGGGCTCACGGCGGTAAGACCCCAACTGCTATTAAACGTTCTAGAGGCCCAAGCTTTGGAATAGGAAACAAGGTATACAGTCATGGCCAAAAATTTTGAGAATGAGACAAATATTAATTTTTCCAAAGTCTACTGCTTCATTTTTTCTAATGGCAATTTGTATATACTCCTGAATGTCAGAGTGATCAGCTTAACAGCAATTACTGTACTTGCAAAGTCAATATTTGCCCAGAAAATTAACTTTAACCCCCAAAACACATTTCAACATCATTGCAGTCCTGCCTTAAAAGGAGCGGCTAACATCGTTTTAGTGATTGATCCATTAACACAGGTGTGGGTGTTGATGAGGACAGGGCTGGCAATCAATCAGTCATGATTAAGTAACAATGACATCACTGGACACTTTAAAAGGAGGCTGGTGCTTGGTATCATTGTTTCTCTTCAGTTAACCATGGTTATCTCTAAAGAAACACGTACAGCCATCATTGCACTGCACAAAAATGGCCTAACAGGGAAGAGTATCGCAGCTACAAAGATTGCACCTCAGTCAACAATCTATCGCATCATCAAGAACTTCAAGGAGAGAGCTTCCATTGTTGTCAAAAAGGCTCCAGGGCGCCCAAGAAAGTCCAGCAAGCGCCAGGACCGTATCATAAAACTTTTTCAGCTGAGGGATCGGACTACCAGCAGTGCCGTGCTTGCTCAGGAATGGCAGCAGGCTGGTGTGAGTGCTTCTGCACGCACTGTAAGGCGGAGACTCTTTGAGCAAGGCCTGGTTTCAAGGAGGGCAGCAAAGAAGCCACTTCTCTCCAGAAAAAACATCAGGGACCGACTGATATTCTGCAAAAGGTACAGGGAGTGGACTGCTGAGGACTGGGGCAAAGTAATTTTCTCTGATGAATCCCCTTTTCGATTGTTTGGGACATCTGGAAAACAGCTTATTCGGAGTAGAAGAGGTGAGCGATACCACCAGTCTTGTCTCATGCCAACTGTAAAGAATCCTGAAACCATTCATGTGTGGGGTTGCTTCTCAGCCAAGGGAATCGGCTCACTCACAGTCTTGCCTAAAAACACAGCCATGAATAAAGAATGGTACCAGAATGTCCTCCAAGAGCAACTTCTCCCAACCGTCCAAGAGCAGTTTGGCGCCCAACAATGCCTTTTCCAGCATGATGGAGCACCTTGCCATAAAGCAAAGGTGATAACTAAATGGCTCATGGAACAAAACATAGAGATTTTGGGTCCATGGCCTGGAAACTCCCCAGATCTTAATCCCATTGAGAACTTGTGGTCAATCATCAAGAGACGGGTGGACAAACAAAAACCAACAAATTCTGGCAAAATACAAGCATTGATTATGCAAGAATGGACTGCTATCAGTCAGGATTTGGTCCAGAAGTTGATTGAGAGCATGCCAGGGAGAATTACAGAGGTCTTGAAGAAGGGTCAACACTGCAAATATTGACTTGCTGCATTAACTCATTCTAACTGTCAATATAACCTATTGGTACTCATAATATGATTGCAATTATACTTCTGTATGTGATATAAACATCAGACAAACACCAACAAAAACCAGAGGGCAGCAGATCATGTGAAAATAAAATTTTGGTGTCATTCTCAAAACTTTTGGCCATGACTGTAGTGGTCCATAACAAAAAAAAAATCTCTAATCTCGCTAGTCCTTCTGCCAAGCTGGGTCTCAGATTCCATGGACCTTAGGAGATAATTGAGGTAGTCTGCCTGAAACCTCCTCCTTTTTTAAGATACCCAAAATATTTCATAAGTCCCTCCTTAAGCCATATCATTCCCAGGTTCACCCAGTCAGAAATGCTCCTTCTCCTGTTTTAGCTAAAGGCAATTTAGAGTATGAGGTGCAGTGAATCCTTGATTTTCATATGGTAAGAGGGTCTGTACAATGTGGTGCTTTAAAGGGGTCATGGCCCAGAAGAGGGATCCTGGGTCCCGGCGAGTAATATCAATGCCAAAAATCTAATCAGGAAGTTCCATCTTCAGTTTCCTAACAAGCTTGGTTCTAAGGGATGGAGGCCCCTCATAAAAGGGAGGGTACTGTCACATCTCCATCTGTCACTATGCGCTGCCATATTCACTCTGCGGGTGGTTATATAATGTCAGAACCAGAAGCTTTGGATGAAATGCTCAGTACAGCCACTAAGCATGGAGTGGCCTGCACCTCTAGTGCCATCTAGTCTGCCCATTCACTGTCCAGCTGAAGTAATCCGCTCCCTGCTTCAGCCAACTGGAGCAGTTCTGATTGTTTCGTTTAGTGTATTCTTGCTATGACCCTGGCTTGTTTGACTATTCTTACAGATCCTGATTTTTGTCCATGTGACCTGTGCTCTGACCCTGCTTGGTGGCCATTCCTACCTCTGGACGGCAGCCCTTCTATGGTGGCATTCCACTGAGTCCTATTGTAAATCCAGATCCCTGTATAGGGGTTAAAGGGTATTGGGATTTCTCTGGAGTCTGCCAGATGGAGTGGCTTGTGCCGTCATTGTCCAAGGCAGTCTTTTGAGCACGTGACCTCAGGCAGATCTTACAAAATCTTCATAGAATAGTTTGTGGACTCGTATGGAGCCCCTAAATGGCAGAAGAGCAAAATTACTCCTCACATTACACAATTTTGTAAATTGCACCCCCTATGGGAATTAATCTACAGGTGTAGTAATGATTTTTGACTCTATTGGTGGTTTCCACACACAAGCAGCAGTGGATGTTACGGAGAGAAAACTGCAAATCTTTCATTGGATTTCTTTTACAATTGTAGTGCCCCATACATTGTGCCTAGCTCTTGCTTCTGGAGACATGCACTCAGTAAATTTAAGTTGGCTCTCATCACTATAGAAATGCTAGACACATAGATGTTATGTGGTTTAGGCTCACAAGGGGCTTAGAATGGAGTGGGGCATTTGGATTTGGGAGTGCAGAATTGGCTGCATTTTTTTAAATAATTATTATTATTATTATTATTTTTAATATATATATATATATATATATATATATATATATATATATATATATATATATATATATATATATATATATATATATTTTTTTTTTTTTTTTTTTTAAAGGGCGAGGAGCAATGGCACTTTCCAGGATCTTTGTACTAACAGATGACGAAATTTTACATAATGTTTGGGATCACACTTATCCAGAGCTCTACGCTGAGCATTTACATTGGGGTTTCCATCTAAATTTCCAAATTACGGGATTCTGATGAAACCCCCCCAACGGGTCTAGTCAGACAGTAGTTACTCTTTACTCCATCTGGCCTTTGTTCAGCGCTGTATTTCTTTTCAGAGGTGCACAAAATGGCCAACTATACTTTTATGCATGCTTTTAAAAGACGGACACTGTTATGCTTTAGCAATTCAGTACCACAATGGACATGGAGGTCAGAGCACATACAGTGAACTGACAATAACATAAAACGAGCTCTGAGACGTGGGAACTCTGCAGACCGCAATCCCTAATCCTCTCCAACAACACTAGAGGCAGCCGTGGATTGCGCCTAACGCTGCCTATGCAACTCGGCACGGCCTGAGAAACTAACTAGCCTGAAGATAGAAAAATAGCCTACCTTGCCTCAGAGAAATACCCCAAAGGAAAAGGCAGCCCCCCACATATAATGACTGTGAGTTAAGATGAAGAGACAAACGTAGAGATGAAATAGATTTAGCAAAGTGAGGCCCGACTTTCTGAACAGAGCGAGGATAGGAAAGGTAACTTTGCGGTCTACACAAAACCCTACAAAAAACCACACAAAGGGGGCAAAAAGACCCTCCGTACCGAACTAACGGCACGGAGGTACACCCTCTGCATCCCAGAGCTTCCAGAAAAACAAATAGAAAAGCTGGACAAAAAACAGCAAACAAAATAGTAAGTAGAACTTAGCTAAGCAGAGCAGCAGGCCACAGGAACATTCCAGGAGGAAGCTGGTCCAACACTAGAACATTGACAGGAAGCCAGGATCAAGGCACCTGGTGGAGTCAAGTAGAGCAGCACCTAACGATTTCACTACATCACCTGCGGAAGGAAGCTCAGAAGCCGCAGTACCACTTTCCTCCACCAACGGAAGCTCACAGAGAGAATCAGCCGAAGTACCACTTGTGACCACAGGAGGGAGCTCTGCCACAGAATTCACAACAGTACCCCCCCCCTTGAGGAGGGGTCACCGAACCCTCACCAGAGCTCCCCGGCCGACTAGGATGAGCCACATGAAAGGCACGAACAAGATCGGGAGCATGGACATCAGAGGCAAAGACCCAGGAATTATCTTCCTGAGCATAACCCTTCCACTTAACCAGATACTGGAGTTTCCGTCTTGAAACACGAGAATCCAAAATCTTCTCCACAATATACTCCAACTCCCCCTCCACCAAAACCGGGGCAGGAGGGTCAACAGATGGAACCACAGGCGCCACGTATCTCCGCAACAGTGACCTATGGAATACATTATGTATGGAAAAAGAATCAGGAAGGGTCAGACGAAAAGACACAGGATTAAGAACCTCAGAAATCCTATACGGACCAATGAAACGAGGTTTAAATTTAGGAGAGGAAACCTTCATAGGAATATGACGAGAAGATAACCAAACCAGATCCCCAACACGAAGTCGGGGACCCACACAGCGTCTGCAATTAGCGAAACGTTGAGCCTTCTCCTTGGACAAGGTCAAATTGTCCACCACCTGAGTCCAAATCTGCTGCAACCTGTCCACACAGTATCCACACCAGGACAGTCCGAAGACTCAACCTGTCCTGAAGAGAAACGAGGATGGAACCCAGAGTTGCAGAAAAATGGTGAAACCAAAGTAGCCAAACTGGCCCGATTATTAAGGGCGAACTCAGCCAAAGGCAAAAAGGACACCCAGTCATCCTGATCAGCAGAAACAAAGCATCTCAGATATGTCTCCAAGGTCTGATTGGTTCGTTCGGTCTGGCCATTAGTCTGAGGATGGAAAGCCGAGGAAAAGACAAGTCAATGCCCATCCTACCACAAAAGGCTCGCCAAAACCTCGAAACAAACTGGGAACCTCTGTCAGAAACGATATTCTCTGGAATGCCATGTAAACGAACCACATGCTGGAAGAACAATGGCACCAAATCAGAGGAGGAAAGCAATTTAGACAAGGGTACCAAATGGACCATCTTAGAGAAGCGATCACAGACCACCCAAATGACTGATATTTATTGAGAGACGGGGAGATCCGAAATAAAATCCATAGAGATATGTGTCCAGGGCCTCTTCGGGACTGGCAAGGGCAAAAGCAACCCACTGGCACGAGAACAGCAGGGCTTATCCCAAGCACAAATCCCACAGGAGTGCACAAAAGCACGCACATCCCGCGACAGAGATGGCCACCAAAAGGATCTAGCCACTAACTCTCTGGTACCAAAGATTCCAGGATGACCAGCCAACACCGAACAATGAACCTCAGATATAACTTTATTCGTCCACCTATCAGGGACAAACAGTTTCTCCACTGGGCAACGATCAGGTTTATTAGCCTGAAATTTTTGCAGCACCCGCCGCAAATCAGGGGAGATGGCAGACACAATTACTCCCTCTTTGAGGATACCCACCGGCTCAGATGAACCCGGAGAGTCGGGCACAAAACTCCTAGACAGAGCATCCGCCTTCACATTCTTAGAGCCCGGAAGGTACGAAATCACAAAGTCAAAACGGGCAAAAAACAACGACCAACGAGCCTGTCTAGGATTCAACCGCTTGGCGGACTCAAGATAAGTCAAGTTCTTATGATCAGTCAAGACCACCACGCGATGCTTAGCTCCCTCAAGCCAATGACGCCACTCCTCGAATGCCCACTTCATGGCCAGCAACTCTCGATTGCCCACATCATAATTTCGCTCAGCAGGCGAAAACTTCCTGGAAAAGAAGGCGCATGGTTTCATCACCGGGCAATCAGAACTTCTCTGCGACAAAACAGCCCCTGCACCAATCTCAGAAGCATCAACCTCGACCTGGAATGGAAGCGAAACATCTGGTTGACACAACACAGGGGCAGAAGAAAAACGACGCTTCAACTCCTGAAAAGCTTTCACAGCAGCAGGAGACCAATTGACCACATCAGCACCCTTCTTGGTCAAATCGGTCAATGGTTTAGCAATACTAGAAAAATTGCAGATGAAGCGACGATAAAAATTATCAAAGCCCAGGAACTTTTGCAGACGTTTCAGAGATGTCGGCTGAGTCCAATCATGGATGGCTTGGACCTTAACAGGGTCCATCTCGATAGTAGAAGAGGAAAAGATGAACCCCAAAAATGACACCTTCTGAACACCAAAGAGACACTTTGATCCCTTCACAAACAAAGAATTAGCACGCAGGACCTGAAAAACCGTTCTGACCTGCTTCACATGAGACTCCCAATTATCCGAGAAGATCAAAATGTCATCCAAGTACACAATCAGGAATTTGTCCAGGTACTCTCGGAAGATGTCATGCATAAAGGACTGAAACACTGATGGAGCATTGGCAAGTCCGAATGGCATTACTAGATGCTCAAAATGACCCTCGGGCGTATTAAATGCAGTTTTCCATTCATCGCCTCGCTTAATTCGCACAAGATTATACGCTCCACGAAGATCTATCTTGGTAAACCAACTAGCCCCCTTAATCCGAGCAAATAAATCAGATAACAACGGCAAGGGGTACTGAAATTTAACCGTGATCTTATTTAGAAGGCGGTAATCTATACAAGGTCTCAGCGAACCATCCTTCTTGGCTACAAAAAAGAACCCTGCTCCTAATGGTGACGATGACGGGCGAATATGCCCCTTCTCCAAGGACTCCTTCACATAACTCCGCATAGCGGCGTGCTCAGGCACAGATAAATTAAACAATCGACCTTTTGGGAACTTACTACCAGGAATCAGATCGATAGCACAATCACAATTCCTATGCGGAGGTAGGGCATCGGACTTGGGCTCATCAAATACATCCCGGTAATCAGACAAGAACTCTGGAACCTCAGAAGGGGTGGATGACGAAATTGACAGGAATGGAACATCGCCATGTACCCCCTGACAACCCCAGCTGGAGACCAACATGGATTTCCAATCTAACACTGGATTATGGACTTGTAGCCATGGCAACCCCAACACGACCACATCATGCAGATTATGCAACACCAGAAAGCGAATAACCTCCTGATGTGCAGGAGCCATGCACATGGTCAGCTGGGTCCAGTACTGAGGCTTATTCTTGGCCAAAGGCGTAGCATCAATTCCTCTCAATGGAATAGGACACTGCAAGGGCTCCAAGAAAAACCCACAACGCTTAGCATACTCCAAGTCCATCAAATTCAGGGCAGCGCCTGAAACCACAAATGCCATGACAGAATACGATGACAAAGAACAAATCAAGGTAACGGACAGAAGAATTTTAGACTGTACCGTACCAATGTTGGCAGACCTAGCGAACCGCTTAGGACAATCAGAGATAGCATGAGTGGAGTCATCACAGTAGAAACACAGCCCATTCAGATGTCTGTGTTCTTGCCGTTCCACTCTGGTCAAAGTCCTATCGCACTGCATAGGCTCAGGTTTAAGCTCAGGTAATACCGCCAAATGGTGCACAGATTTACGCTCACGCAATCGTCGACCGATCTGAATGGCCAAAGACATAGACTCATTCAAACCAGCAGGCATAGGAAATCCCACCATGACATCCTTAAGGGCTTCAGAGAGACCCTTTCTGAACAAAGCTGCCAGCGCAGATTCATTCCATTGAGTGAGCACGGCCCACTTTCTAAATTTCTGACAATATACCTCTATCTCATCCTGACCCTGACCAAGAGCCAGCAAATTTTTTTCTGCCTGATCCACTGAATTAGGCTCATCGTACAGCAATCCGAGCGCCAGGAAAAACGCATCGATAGTACTTAATGCAGGATCTCCTGGCGCAAGAGAAAATGCCCAGTCCTGAGGGTCGCCACGCAAAAAAGAGATAATGATCAAAACCTGTTGAACAGGATCACCAGAGGAGCGAGGTTTCAAGGCTAGAAATAGTTTACAATTATTTTTGAAACTCAGAAACTTAGTTCTATCTCCAAAAAACAAATCAGGAATAGGAATTCTTGGTTCTAACATAGATTTCTGATCAATAGTGTCTTGAATCTTTTGTACTCTTGCTGAAAGCTGATCCACACATGAAGACAGAGTTCTAATGTCCATTGCTACACCTGTGTACTGAACCACCCAAAGGTCTAGGGAAAAAAAAAGGCAGTGCAGAGAAAAAAAAATGGTCTCAGAACTCCTTTTTTCCCTCTATTGAGAATCATTAGTACTTTTGGCTTCCTGTACTGTTATGCTTTAGCAATTCAGTACCACAATGGACATGGAGGTCAGAGCACATACAGTGAACTGACAATAACATAAAACGAGCTCTGAGATGTGGGAACTCTGCAGACCGCAATCCCTAATCCTCTCCAACAACACTAGAGGCAGCCGTGGATTGCGCCTAACGCTGCCTATGCAACTCTGCACGGCCTGAGAAACTAACTAGTCTGAAGATAGAAAAATAGCCTACCTTGCCTCAGAGAAATACCCCAAAGGAAAAGGCAGCCCCCCACATATAATGACTGTGAGTAAGATGAAGAGACAAACGTAGAGATGAAATAGATTTAGCAAAAATGAGGCCCGACTTTCTGAACAGAGCGAGGATAGGAAAGGTAACTTTGCGGCCTACACAAAACCCTACAAAAAACCACACAAAGGGGGCAAAAAGACCCTCCGTACCGAACTAACGGCACGGAGGTACACCCTCTGCGTCCCAGAGCTTCCAGCAAAACAAATAGATAAGCTGGACAAAAAACAGCAAACAAAATAGTAAGTAGAACTTAGCTAAGCAGAGCAGCAGGCCACAGGAACATTCCAGGAGGAAGCTGGTCCAACACTAGAACATTGACAGGAAGCCAGGATCAAGGCACCAGGCGGAGTCAAGTAGAGCAGCACCTAACGATTTCACTACATCACCTGCGGAAGGAAGCTCAGAAGCCGCAGTACCACTTTCCTCCACCAACGGAAGCTCACAGAGAGAATCAGCCGAAGTACCACTTGTGACCACAGGAGGGAGCTCTGCCACAGAATTCACAACAGGACACCTCTGAATCATAAGTCAGACAGCGTCTACAGGGTCTCCATCTGCCTAATAATGGGGAATCTTCTGTCGGGAGTTCAGTCTGAATCGCGTGTTTCAGATTTTTATAAAGAAACCACAGTATAAGAACTCAAAGACAGCAGGTAAATGGGAGCTGAGCTTTACTGCTATCTTTGAGAGGTAGAGCAAACAAATCAACAGCAGGTGAAGAGTTGGTTTTATTTTTTGCAGTTCCTCGTGCGGTATAAGCGATTAGATGTCTTTATTCTTTGGGTCAGTGTGATTATAGCGACACTAGATCTACATCTCTCTTAATGTTTGGCTACTATAGCTAGAAAAGGTTTTCTTTTGGCAAGAAAAAAAATTGTTGCATCACCTTATTTTGAGCTTTAATTTTTCCATATTTATGCCTACAGATTTGTGAGGGCTTTATTGCAGAATGAGTTTACTTTTTTTTTTATAGGTAACCATTTTCTAGCAACTTAGTTTTTATTTATTTTTTTTCCTTTTCTCTTTGCAATTTTTTACCTTGTCCCAGGAGGTTGTCAACTTTCCCTGCCCTGATTGCTGATCTAATACTCTGCAGAGTATTTGATCAGTCTTTGGTGCACAGGGAGGAGTTTTGTCAGCTTCTGCTCTCAGCAGAAACTTACAGGCCACAATACCTGGGTGACCCCCACAGCTATTCTTTTAGCATGGGATCACCATGGAGACCCTAGGCAGAACGTGATTGCAATCATGTTGTGCAGATCAGAATAGAGATGTTGCTATTGACAGTGGCATCTGAAGGGTTCAACACCTATGACTGGGGTTGGCACTGATCGTGGGCTTTGCTGCCGGGTGTCAGCTCTCATATAGTGCTGACATCGCTCTTGAGTGACCCTGCATGATCATCATGCCGTTTGTGGGAATGCACCTTCGGTGGGGCTGTACACGTACATTAGTTGTCATGAAGAGGTTAACCATGATATGTTCAATTCATGGCGTTATAATCCAGTTGTCTTAATCTGCTCGTTGTTATGCCTCATTATCTTTTATCTTCTGTAAAGAATTTTGAAATTGAATAAATAATTGTTGGAAAGAATGGCGACTTTAGACCATTTTCTCACACCACTGAGGACTTAAAAGCTATCCCACCGTCGCCAAGGTGCCCCTGATCGGGACGTTCATTATGTTTCTCGTAGGCTTTGTTACAGTGGTATTGGCAGGATAAATCACTTTGTACCAGAGTTTTCCCTGTGAACGGTAAGTGCCTGAGCTCCCAAAATTTCAGTTTTCTACTTAGGTAGGGTCATACAGTTGTTTTCTACACATCTGAGAAAAATGGTCCTGTCATCTGTCAGTCCATGAAAATCTGACTAATCTTTGATGTTTTTCACAGTCTCTTAGATTTGAGTTTACTTGGATTAAAATCACATACTGTTTCATTCCTCCCCCCTCCCCCACGGACCACTCTATCCAAAAGGGAAAAATTGGACATGCACACAGCCTCATGCAATATCATTGGTATGAGTGCGATCTGTGAAATCCATGGATAGCACTTTTACAAAAGAAAGTCATGTCTGTGCAAGCACTTTCTTTTTTTTTCCAACTTTCATGACCATCTAGTCTCTCTTCAGTCTTCACCCGACAACTCTAATGTAGTCAGCATATCTGACCCAAGGTCTCTACATTCCTCACTCAAGGCTTTTTCAGTCGCATTTATTCCAGCTTGCTCTAAAAGCAGATGGTGCTCACGAGCCTGTAAGGTTAGGGCTGTGATGTTTGTTTGATCAGTATATCAAATGTGATTACATAATCAGTGTCATGTCCACTCTGGGAAGTATTCTGGTCTTCACTGGAGGTCATGTTGGAAGAGCAGGCAGCAGTCAAGTGAAACAGTAGAAAAAGCCGGATTACTTACCGGTAATGCCCTTTTAATGAGCCACGACAGCACCCACTTTGAGAGAGGGACCCGCCCATAGGAACAGGAAACCTACAGAGATAAAAAGGGCGGTCCCCCTCTCCTCCTCAGTTGTTTTTCAGAGTACAAGAGGAACCGCCATTGTTAAATTAGTGTACATCCTTAATTGCAAGTACATCTTATCATATCTATAATCACCCATGCGAATATTTAGTATTAATAATCATACATATCTACTAGGGTGGGAAGTGACAGGGTGCTGTCGTGGCTCATTAAAAGGGCATTACCGGTAAGTAATCCGGCTTTTTACCCTTCGCCACAACAGCACCCACTTTGAGAGATTTGCAGAGAACCTTCACCTGGGTGGGATTACCGTACTAAGGACGGCTCTCCCGAAAGCCAAGTCAGATGTAGAAGAAGATCAAGTCTATAATGTCTATAGAAAGTTGAAGGCGACGACCAGGTTGCGGCCTTACATATGAGCTCGATGGAGATATCTTTATTCTCCGCCCACGAGGATGATACGGCTCGAGCTGAATGCGCCTTTACTCCCTCTGGAGGATCTTTGCCTTTTGACAAGTATGTAAGACAGATGGCATCTTTGATTCATCGAGACAAGGTAGCTTTTGTGACCCTGTAGCCTTTTTCGATGACCCTGAAAAGAGAAAAACAGAGCCCTACTCTGTCTGTAGGACTGGGTTCTCTCTATGTAGCTCAGGACCGCTCTTTTTACATCCAACATATGTAGCTTCTACTCCTCTGAATTTGCTGGATTATCATAAAAGGAAGGTAGAAAAATTTCTTGGGATCTACGGTATTTTGTAGCTACTTTAGGGAGATATAAAGGATCGGGTTTGAGAACTACTCTGTCCTGATATGTCATTAGGAACGGAGGATCTATGGAAAGAACTTGGATATCTCCCACTCTTCTGGCAGAGGTCAAAGCTATCAATAAAGCTACCTTGTATGTAATATTTTTTAGAGGGATAGAATGCAAGGGCTCAAAGGGAGGTCCCGTTAAGGCATCTAGGACTAAATTCAAGTCCCAGGGTGGTAAACGTGGGACATGTACTGGTGTACATCTTTCACATGCTCTAATAAATCTTATTATCGATCTATTACCAGCAATATTAGCACTATAAAGGGCTCCCAAGGCAGATACTTGAACTCTCAAAGTATTAACTGATAACCCTAGCTCATGGCCTCTTTGTAAAAATTCAAGGATGGCTTTAATAGGAACCTTGCTAGAAAAAGGTTTTGTATAAAAGTCGAGGAATTTTCTCCATATTCTACTATATATTATAGTTGTAGATTTTTTTCTGCCTAACAGTAGTGTGTTGATTAGCTCTTGAGAGAACCCTCTCAAAGTTAATATCTGCCTCTCAAGTTCCACGCCGTGAGGTGGAGGCCCTTTACTTGTGGATGGTAGAATGGACCTTGAGACAGTAGGTCTGGTGTCATTGGCAGAATCCATTGATCGCAAACTGACATCGCTCAAAGACAGGAGAACCAGGGCCTCTTCGGCCAAAATGGGGCTATCAGAATCACCCTTGATTTTTCTTCTCTTATCTTCTTGACCACCAATGGAATTAGCATCATTGGTGGGAAGGCGTAGGCTAGATCGTAATTCCAAGGACACTGGAGTGAGTCTACTATATCTGGATGATCTGCCAGATTCAGGGATGCAAACATTGGTACCTGCCTGTTGCTCCTAGTTGCAAACAAATCTATCTGCAGAAGACCCCATATGTCCACTATGTTTCTGAATATGCGAGGATTGAGGGTCCATTCTCCCTGGCGGAGCATGTGACGACTTAGGAAGTCGGCCTTGAGTTTTCTACTCCTTTGATATGAACAGCCATGAGAGAAAGGAAATTGGGTTCTGCTAGATCGAATATGTCTGCCGCTGAACACATCAGACTTCCCGATCGCGTTCCGCCTTGCCGATTTAAATATGCGACGACAGTTGTGTTGTCCGATCGGATCTTGACATGAGAACCACGAAGCTGGGGAAGGAAAAATTTCAAAGCATAATATACTGCATTTAGTTCCTTCCAGTTGGAAGACTGCTGAATCTCTAAAGAATTCCAGCGACCTTGGGCTATATTTTGATCCAGATGGGCTCCCCACCCTTCTGGGCCTGCGTCAGTAGTGAGTAATTTAGAGGACCTAATTGTCCATGAGACTCCTCTGGACAAATGGTCCTTATTTAACCACCAAAGAAGTGATTGAAGCACGTAATTTTTGTATTTAGATGCTCCTGGCAATATGACTGAGCATGGAGTATCTGGTGTTGTAAAGCCCTAGTATGGTATTGGGCCCATTGAACCGCAGGAATGCAGGAGGAGAGTGAACCCAAGAGAGACATGGCATCTCTAAGGGACATATGAGGACTAGATCTTGCTGTAGTGACTTTTGAAATTATGGTTGATTTTTTGGATTCTGGTAAGAGACATTTTTGACTTACAGAGTCCAAGCCTAGTCCTAGGAAGGACTGAAGAGTTTCTGGATGCAGCCTTGATTTTTTGAAGTTTACAATCCAGCCTAGAGCTTGTAATGATGAAATGGTATTAGACAAGCGTTCTTCACACTGAGATGCTGAATTACCAATTATTAGGAAATCATCTAAATGGGGCATAATTAGCGTGTCCTGATGACGTAGATAGGCCATCACCTCTAGCATGACTTTCGTGAAAATCTGAGGAGCCATAGAAAGGCCGAATGGCATGGACGTAAACTGGAAGTGACGGACCCGGCCTTGTAGGTTTACCGCCACTCTGAGATATTGTTGGTGGTCTGCATGGATTGGAAGATGGTAATATGCATCCTTTAAATCCAGACCTGCCATAAAGCACCTAGGAAACAAAAGTTTTATGGTTGATCTTATTGATTCCATCTTAAAGGTGTGCTCATGCAAAAAAGAATTTGGTTTCTTTAGATTAATTATAGTACGAAAAGTACCATCTGGTTTCAGAACCAGAAATAAAGGGGAATTAAATGTCCTCCCTTCCTGACTCTTTTGTACTTCGATGAGAACATTCTTAGCCAAAAGGCTCAGAACTTCTAACTGAAGCGCTTCTTGTTGTTCCGGCGCTTCTAGTGATGATACTACAAAGTTATCCTGTGGTAATTTAAAGAAATCTAATCTTAGTCCAGATTTTATTAGACGGAGGATCCATTGATTTGATGTTATAGCTTCCCATTTATAATAAAAAACTTCAGTCTGCCACCAACTGGGATCTCATTACCGATATTATCGCCCCCGCCTAGATGTTTCGGGGTTACTATATAAGGCACCTTTCAGTTTGGTTTCTTTTGATTCCCAGCGGTCTTTTTGTGGCTCATACGGCCTCCTCCTGTTAAATGGCCGTCTTCTAAACGCTCTCCTGTAAGAAGGAAGAAACTGTTTAGGAAAGCCTCTCCTTCTCTCTCCTGCCTTGTTAAGTAGGTCATCCAGGACCTTCCCAAACAAGAACTCACCCTGGCATGGGATTGAACATAATCTGGTCTTTGATTGTGCATCTCCCTTCCATCCTTTGAGCCAAAGGGCACGACGAGCTGCATTGACCAGACCTGCTGACCTCGCTGCTAAACGGAGGGAGTCCGCTGAAGCGTCAGCTAAGAATGCTGCGGCACTTTTAATCAGTGGCAAAGTTTGGAGAATTTTATCTCTTGTGACCCTGCTCTTTACTTGTTGCTCCAGCTGGTCTACCCAGACTAATAGGGACCTGGCTGTGCACGTGCCTGATATAGCCGGTTTCAAAGCTCCTGTATTCGTCTCCCAGGATCTTTTCAGGAGAGCTTCTGTTTTGCGGTCTAAGGGATCTAGTAAGATTCCTGCATCCTCCACAGGGAGAGATGACTGTTTCGAGGTGGATGCCACAGCTGCATCAACTTTTGGGACTTTGGACCATACCGCTAAGTCCTCATCACTAAAGGGGTAACGTCTCTTAGAAGAGGACAGGAGAAACCCCTTCCCCTGTTTGTCCCATTCTTTCTTTACAAGGTCCTTGATGGCAGAGACTACTGGAAAAGCTTGTTTCTTTTTATGACCCAGACCTGCAAACATAATATCTTGAGCAGATTTGACTCCTTTAGTGTCTGGGCACCCCACAGTATTTCTAATGGATTTTATAAGGTTGTCAATGCTTTCAACGGGAAAACATGCTCCACCTTCATCTTCAGAGGAACTAGGAGATGATCCTGAGGTGTTGGATGATCGAATTAAGCCCTCTTCAGATTCTGAACAGGAGACAGGTGTTTACTCTCATGCTTTTTTAAGGACTCTGATCCCAGAGACTGTATTTCTTGCCGTATTATGGCTCTAATATTTGTGGCCGTAACAGCCGCCTCATCCTGTAAGGTTTGGCTTATACAGGACTAACACAACCTTTTAGGATATGTGTCAGGTAAGGGCTGCGTGCACAGAGCACACTCTTTATGTTTAGATTTATTGGTCTTCTTAGCCTAGGGGAGATCAGAGAAGGAAGGGATCAGCTTATAGGTAGAGGATGTAACACTCACCCAGTGAAGCCATCATTTCCATTATCATACCGGTCTTGGAGGAGGAGACGCTGTGCGGGGTCTGAGTAGAGCTGTATCCGTACTCCTTGATTTGCTTCTGTGAGTGTCAGATCCATCCATGGAACGACCACTCTTTTTAGCCGATGACTTTGAACCCTTAGCGCTGCTTTTGTCAGCGCTATCGCGTTCCACTGCCAGTGGAAGCTCACTATCTGCCGGGAACGACATACTGAGCACCAGCTCTGCGTCCCGGCCTCTCATTTGAATCGCGCGGCTCCCAGCAGCGCGCCGCCCACCGTGAACCGGAAGTGCTCCAACCACCTCCGGTTCAATGAAGCAGCGCAGACTTACTTGCGCATCAGGGTCGGCGCCGCTCCTAGTACAGCCGGAACCGGCGCCCCATGCACACGCTCCCTCCGTAGGCCAGACTTCCACGCCCGGAACCTGCCAGCCAGTACCCAGACGAGGGGGGAGGCTGCATGCAGTGGCTCCCCCGCTGCTGCTTCTGATGACGCAGCCCCTGCTGTCACCAAGAGAACCAAGCAGGCGGGTGCAAAGGCTCAGGTAAGAAAAAGCGGAGGTGCTCCAACCACCTCCATCTGTAGGTATTCCAGGGATTTCCGATAGGAACAGGAAACCAACTGAGGAGGAGAGGGGACCGCCCTTTTTATCTCTGTAGGTTTCCTGTTCCTATGGGCGGGTCCCTCTCTCAAAGTGGGTGCTGTCGTGGCGAAGGGTAAAACAGGTATGAAAAATGTAACTAGAGCCAAAAACAATGAAGACAAAGAAAAAAAATAGAATAAAAAAAAAAAATGGACGCCTACATTACAGGCAGAAGTTCAACAGCACAGCAGTCAGGCGGCAGATAACAAGGACAGCAGCACAGCACCAAAACAGCAGAACTGGGGAAATCCGGAACATGCCTCAATCCAGGACACCAACATGGCAATGTCTACAAGGAACAGAAAGAAAAACATAAGTGATGAAGACTGAGACTCGGCAGAGCAAAAGTACAGACACTCACACTTACATTAGATTGAAAGGGCCGGGAACACAGCTCCGGACACTATATCCTGGAACAGGAGGATTTCGGGACAGGATCCACAACAGGAGCAACGACCCCACAATCCACAAGGAACAGAAAGAAAAACATGTACATAGTACAAACTGCAGTGAGAGACAGACATTTTCAAAGCTTCTATACTTACATACAGAGTCTTGATATCCCATCCACAGTCTTGAGAGTTCTGGACTTCCTGTGCCCACACCTCCTTTTATACACCTGAGATTCGGGAGGTGAAGAATCATCATTTCCTGGACATGCTGTTTGAAGTACGCATGTGTATCAAACACATCCAGGCGCATATCCATGCGTAACAATGAGTTCCCATAGACAGTAATGTGGTTTTGACGCACTCATCCGCCTGCGCATATTTGACTGATCAACATGTTTTGTTCGGCGGGCCCGGCGAAACGACGCATCCGCACCCAAACTGATGCAAACACATGCCGCTGCGTACACAATGTTAAACATAGGTACGCAAGACGCATGCGGATCGATGCTGATCTGTACGCAGGCATACACTGCGCACACATACGCTAATGTGAACCCGGCCTAACTTCACTAGCACAGCGCCACATACTGGGTTTTTACAGCTTCTGCAGGTTTCTGCTTTTGTTCAGTGCCCTCTATTGATTTTCTAGCTTCTGTATCTTACTGCAGTTTTACAGCATCATCTATTGGTTTTATAACTTCTGTAAGTTTCTGTGCTTGTTGTAAAGCCCCTTGTATTGGTTTTACAACCAGTTACTTCCTGCACTTTTTATACAGCACCACCTATTGTTTTTTAACCACCATTTCCTTTCTTGTCCTTTTAGAGCTCATTTTATTGATTTTTTTTTTTTTACTTTTATGTAACTGCCTCCATTTATTAGTCAGCACTAGAGTTGAGCGACCTTGACCTTTTTAAAGTCGAGCCGGGTTTCGCGAAACCCGACTATCTCAAAAGTCGGGTCGAGTGAAATCGGCCGATTATGGCGAAAAGTCGGGATCGACCGAAACACGAAACCCAATGCAAGTCAATGAGGCAGCATAGTCGGCAGTGAGTGGGGGCCAGGAAAACACCTAGAGTGCCCATTTTAATGTCAAAACCATCCATTCTTCTTAATGAAGCTTGTCAAGCTTAATTTACCTTATAATAATTGGAAGGCATTTGAAATTGGGGGTCATTTGGCTAAAGTTGTGGGGGGTAGGGCTGGTTCAAGTAATTAGTGGGCCCAGGAAATCTGGACCACGTCACGGCAGTGGAGCAGGGAGAGGTAAGTATTTCAACTTTGCAAGTGCTGTGAACCTGAGCAAGCAGGGGGGGGCCCACTTGTTGGCATTGGCACTGGCACAGGGCCCCTCAAAGTACAGCGGTGTGTTTGCACGGCGGGGGCGCCTCCCACCGGCAGCAACACTTTTGCGTACTATGAGAGGCCCTGTGCCAGTGACGTCGCCAACTAGTATTCCTCCCCCCACCTGATGAAGGAACCTGCACTTTCATCTGCACCTTCCTCTTTGTCCCCGTGTAAGGTGGTATGGTATGCGGGAAGAGCAACCTGACTTTCAGCAGGGTCACAATGTTGTTGTGTAGCGTGCACGGGGAATGTTGCGTTATGGGTCAATGTACCAGCAGACTCATCTATCACTGGCTGGGCAATGGGCACGATGAAGTGGGAACACAGATATAGGCCCAAATAATAAAGTGGGCTAAATGCAGTTCAAAATTGGTAACACAGGAATAACCAGGGGGCATTGCAGTGGAGGACAACTGGAATGAGAGGCTGACACAGAGTAGGGCCAAATCAGTAAGTAGTCGAAATGCAGTTCAAAATTGGCAACCGTAGTAAACAGGCGGCACAGCTTTGTTCAGTGGAGGAGAACAGCAAGGAGTGGCAGACACTGTTAGTAGGCCCCAAACCAACTAGTACGCCAAATGCAGTTGTTCCATTTAACCACAATTTAATGAGAGCCTGAAGATAGAAGCTCAGGAAAGGCAACCTGGGGAACACCTTGGAGTGTAACACACCATCTCTCTCCACCCCATACCCAATTTGTAGGCCTAATGCAGTGTAGTTTCCAAGAACTACTAAACGAGAGCCGGAAGATCGAAGCTCAGGAAAGGCAACCTGGTGAACACCTTGGAGTGTAACACAACCTCTCTGTACACCCCATACCCAATTTGTAGGCCTAATGCAGCGTAGTTTCCAACAACTACTAAACGAGAGCCGGAAGATCGAAGCTCAGGAAAGGCAACCTGGGGAACACCTTGGAGTGTAACACAACCTCTCTCTACACCACGGAAGGGCTGATTCTTAGGAAGGAAGGCTGTTTGAAATAAGCATTGCACGTCCGAGGGTGATTATATTCTTATTAGGTATATACTCACCCTCGGACGCGCCCTGCTTCTTAATTTGTAATGAATGTTTATTTGCAATGTGGTTTTGACTTACTTGATTATTTTTGTAATTAATGATTTTATTAATTTCATTGTTTTACATCTTCTTGGCAATAATATAAAGAAGACGCGACAGGACAACAGTCGGTGGATGCCATATCTGTGTTTTCAATTTAAAAAACCTTTCAGTTAACTACTTGCAGGAGAAAGTAATTGTAGCTGGTGGACATTTTTAGTACAGTTCCAGATTTTTGTTGTGTTTGTTTTTAATGTTAAAATGTCTGCATTTGATATCTCACCAGTATCTTCTTTTTTATAATCAAAATAATTATTTTTTTATTTTATGATGTTGGTTCAAGGGGTACACGGGCAGCAGTAGACAGGTCAGTGGAGGCCTAGTGGAAGGAGGGAACGCAGACAGGCTTCGAAGGCCTAACATAATAAAATGGGCTGGCTGTAGGCAATTTATAATTGGTTCCATGGGAACACGGGCAGCAGTAGACAGGTCACTGGAGGCATAGTGGAATGAGGGACCGCAGACAGGCTTCGAAGCCCTAACATCATAAATTGGGCTGCCTGTAGGCACTTTTAAATTGGTTCCAGGGGTACACGGGCAGCAGTGGTCTGGTCAGTGTAGTAGTAGTTGAAAGGAGTGACCGCAGACAGGCTTCGAAGGCCTAACATAACAAAATTGGGCTGGCTGTAGGCACTTTTAAATTGGTTCCAGGGGTACACGGACAGCAGTGGTCTGGTCAGTGGAAGTCTAGTGGAAGGAGTGACGGCAGACAGGCTTCGAAGGCCTAACATAACAAAATTGGGCTGGCTGTAGGCACTTTTAAATTGGTTCCAGGGGTACACGGGCAGCAGTGGTCTGGTCAGTGGAAGTCTAGTGGAAGGAGTGACGGCAGACAGGCTTCGAAGGCCTAACATAGCAAAATTGGGCTGGCTGTAGGCACTTTTAAATTGGTTCCAGGGGTACACGGGCAGCAGTGGTCTTGTCAGTGGAAGTCTAGTGGAAGGAGTGACCGCAGACAGGCTTTGAAGGCCTAACATAACAAAATTGGGCTGGCTGTAGGCACTTTTAAATTGGTTCCAGGGGTACACGGGCAGCAGTGGTCTGGTCAGTGGAAGTCTAGTGGAAGGAGTGACCGCAGACAGGCTTCGAAGGCCTAACATAACAAAATTGGGCTGGCTGTAGGCACTTTTAAATTGGTTCCAGGGGTACACGGGCAGCAGTGGTCTGGTCAGTGTAGTAGTAGTTGAAAGAACGGACCGCAGACAGGCTTCGAAGGCCTAACATAACAAAAATGTCAAAACAATGGTATTGTCAGTGCCAGGCATTGAAGGATGGCAGCGCATAGACTAAACATTGGTGAAGCTGTGAGAGATAATTTTGCTAGTGGTAGAGCACTGTTTGAGCTGGGGGGGGGAACTGTCTTGTGGCCGGCGGTACAGGCACAGGGCCCCTCATATTACAATGGTGTGTCTGACGTTGGGTGCGCACCACCACCGCCAGAGACACTTTATTGTACTATGAGGGACCCAGTGGCAGTGCCGTCGACCAAAAGCAGGCACACCCACCTCTTCAGACAAACAGCACTCACGGGTGCTGGCGCAAAGTGGCGATACCACGGCCCCGTGTGGGGAGTTTGGCCATTTTGTTAGGAGTAAACATGTCGTATGCTGGACAATCAGGTGCAGAAAATTACGAGATTGGAAAAGTCATTCAGAAGAGTCCACAGTCAAGACCTTTTCATAGGAAAGTTAGGTGTCAGCCGGGCAAGGTGGGGCAAAAGATTTCGAAATCCAGTTGTGGTTCATTTTAATGAAGGTTAGATCATCTACATTTTGGGTAGCCAGACGAGTCCTTTTTTCAGTTAGTATTGAACCTGCAGCACTGAATACTCTTTCTGATAGGACACTTGCCGGGCAAGCAAGCTCCTGCAATGCATATTCTGCCAATTCTGGCCAGGTGTCTAATTTGGATGCCCAGTAATCAAATGGGAATGAAGGTTGAGGGAGAACGTCGATAAGGGATGAAAAATAGTTTGTAACCATACTGGACAAATGTTGTCTCCTGTCACTTTGAATTGATGCTGCAGTACCTGTCCTGTCTGCGGTCATGGCAAAATCACTCCACAACCTGGTCAGAAAACCCCTCTGGCCAACGCCACTTCTGATTTCTGCCCCTCTAACACCTCTGGTCTGCTGGCCCCTGGAGCTCGTGTGAGAACGATCACGGGCGCTGTGTGCAGGGAATGCCAGAAGCAAACGGTCAACAAGAGTTGATTGTTTTGTTGCTAATATTAGTTCCAAGTTCTCATGTGGCATAATATTTTGCAATTTGCCTTTATAGCGAGGATCAAGGAGGCAGGCCAACCAGTAATCGTCATCGTTCATCATTTTTGTAATGCGTGTGTCCCTTTTGAGGATACGCAAGGCATAATCCGCCATGTGCCCCAAAGTTCCAGTTGTCAAATCTGCGGTTGTGCTTGGTTGAGGGGCAGTTGCAGGCAAATCTACGTCACTTGTGTCCCTCAAAAAACCAGAACCCGGCCTTGCCACGCCACCAATTTCCAGTGACCCCGGGAAAGCTTCCTCATTAAAAATATACTCATCCCCATCATCCTCCTCATCTTCCACCTCCTCTTCGCCCGCTACCTCGTCCTGTACACTGCCCTGACCAGACAATGGCTGACTGTCATCAAGGCTTTCCTCTTCCTCTGGTGCAGACGCCTGATCCTTTATGTGCGTCAAACTTTGCATCAGCAGACACATTAGGGGGATGCTCATGCTTATTATGGCGTTGTCTGCACTAACCAGCCGTGTGCATTCCTCAAAACACTGAAGGACTTGACACATGTCTTTAATCTTCGACCACTGCACACCTGACAACTCCATGTCTGCCATCCTACTGCCTGCCCGTGTATGTGTATCCTCCCACAAAAACATAACAGCCCGCCTCTGTTCGCACAGTCTCTGAAGCATGTGCAGTGTTGAGTTCCACCTTGTAACAACGTCTATGATTAGGCGATGCTGGGGAAGGTTCAAAGAACGCTGATAGGTCTGCATACGGCTGGAGTGTACAGGCGAACGGCGGATATGTGCGCAAAGTCCACGCACTTTGAGGAGCAGGTCGGATAACCCCGGATAACTTTTCAGGAAGCACTGCACCACCAGGTTTAAGGTGTGAGCCAGGCAAGGAATGTGTTTCAGTTGGGAAAGGGAGATGGCAGCCATGAAATTCCTTCCGTTATCACTCACTACCTTGCCTGCCTCAAGATCTACAGTGCCCAGCCACGACTGCGTTTCTTGCTGCAAGAACTCGGACAGAACTTCCGCGGTGTGTCTGTTGTCGCCCAAACACTTCATAGCCAATACAGCCTGCTGACGTTTCCCAGTAGCTGCCCCATAATGGGAGACCTGGTGTGCAACAGTGGCAGCTGCGGATGGAGTGGTTGTGCGACTGCGGTCTGTGGACGAGCACTCGCTTCTGCAGGAGGATGAGGAGGAGGAGGAGGAGGAGGGGGTGCGAACGGCTACAGCCAACTGTTTCCTAGACCGTGGGCTAGGCAGAACTGTCCCAAACTTGCTGTCCCCTGTGGACCCTGAATCCACCACATTTACCCAGTGTGCCGTGATGGACACGTAACGTCCCTGGCCATGCCTACTGGTCCATGCATCTGTTGTCAGGTGCACCTTTGTGCTCACAGATTGCCTGAGTGCATGGACGATGCGCTCTTTAACATGCTGGTTGAGGGCTGGGATGGCTTTTCTGGAAAAAGTGTCGACTGGGTAGCTCGTAGCGTGGTACAGCGTAGTCCATCAGGTCTTTGAAAGCTTTGCTTTCAACTAACCGGTAGGGCATCATCTCTAACGAGATTAGTCTAGCTATGTGGGCGTTCAAACCCTGTGTACGCGGATGCGAGGCTAAGTGCTTCCTTTTTCTGACCATAGTCTCATGTAGGGTGAGCTGGACTGGAGAGCTGGAGATCGGGGAACTAGCGGGGGTGCCGGTGGACATGGCAGACTGAGAGACGGTGGGAGATGGTATTGTTGGCGCCGGTGCCCTAGATGCATTGTTTCCTACTACGAAACTGGAGATTCCCTGACCCTGACTGCTTTGGCCTGTCAAAGAAACCTGCACAGATACTGCAGGTGGTGCAGAAAATGGTGGCCCTACACTGCCGGAAGGGATGTTGCGTTGATGACTAGCTTCATTGGCCGAGGGTGCTACAACCTTAAGGGACGTTTGGTAGTTAGTCCAAGCTTGCAAATGCATGGTGGTTAAATGTCTATGCATGCAACTTGTATTGAGACTTTTCAGATTCTGCCCTCTGCTTAAGGTAGTTGAACATTTTTGACAGATTACTTTGTGCTGATCAATTGGATGTTTAAAAAAATGCCAGACTGCACTCTTTCTAGCATCGGATACCTTTTCAGGCATTGCAGACTGAGCTTTAACCGGATGGCCACGCTGTCCTCCAACAGGTTTTGACTTTGCCACGCGTTTTGGCCAAGATACGGGCCCGGCAGATGGAACCTGTTGCGATGTTGATGCCTGCTGTGGCCCCTCCTCCTCCGCTTCAGAACTGCTGCCGCCTGCACCCTGTTCCCCCAATGGCTGCCAATCGGGGTCAAGAACTGGGTCATCTATTACCTCTTCTTGTAGCTCGTGTGCAACTTCGTCTGTGTCACCGTGTCGGTCGGTGGTATTGCGTTCGTGATGGGGCAACATAGTCTCATCAGGGTCTGATTCTTGATCAGCACCCTGCGAGGGCAATGTTGTGGTCTGAGTCAAAGGACCAGCATAGTAGTCTGGCTGTGGCTGTGCGTCAGTGCACTCCATGTCAGATTCAACTTGTAATGGGCATGGACTGTTAACTGCTTCACTTTCTAAGCCAGGGACGGTATGTGTAAAGAGCTCCATAGAGTAACCCGTTGTGTCGCCTGCTGCATTCTTCTCTGTTGTTGTTTTTGCTGAAGAGGACAAGGAAGTGACTTGTCCCTGACCGTGAACATCCACTAACGACGCGCTGCTTTTACTTTTACCAGTTTCACGAGAGGAGGCAAAAGAGCTAGAGGCTGAGTCAGCAAGATAAGCCAAAACTTGCTCTTGATGCTCCGGCTTTAAAAGCGGTTTTCCTACTCCCAGAAAAGGGAGGGTTCGAGGCCTTGTGTAGCCAGACGACGAAACTGGCTCCACAGCTCCAGACTTAGGTGCAATATTCTTTTTCTCACGACCACCTGATGCTCCACCACTACCACTACCCTCATTACCAGCTGACAATGAACGCCCCCGGCCACGACCTCTTCCACCAGACTTCCTCATTGTTTTAAAACCGTTACCAAACGAACGGTATTTGTTGCTGTCACACAACTTACACGGTGAGCTATAACTTCACTATGATTTAGCTACCCCTTTACAGGTGGGTGAGACCACAACGAAAATCAGCCACAATGTTACACACTCTGTTGTTGTTGGCAACAAATGAGATACCACACACGCAGGACTGTCACTGAAGCGCAAATGTAAATATTTATCTCCCACTGTTTTTTTTTTTTTTTTTTTAAAGGGAGACTTCAGAAAAAAAAAAAAAAAAAAAATTTTTACAGAAGAACTTATAAAACAAATAAAATGAAATGATTGCTTCAGGGAGAATTTAGGAAAAAAAAAAAAAATTTCTAGGGCCCACTGAGTGACAGATGACGCACACAGGAGTCAGGAGTGCCACACAAGCCCAGAGGCCAATATTAATCTCCCACTGATTGATTGTGTGATTTTTTTCTGGTAGATTTTGGAACCCAAATCAAGCAAAATAATTAATAGGCTTTCTATGGCCCACAATTGGGGAGAGAGAGAGAGATGGCACACCCAGGAGTCAAGACTGGCACACAAGCAGAAGGGGCAATATGAATCTCCCACAGATTTTTTTTTTTTTTTTTTTTTCAGGGAGACTTTAGAGAAAAAAAACAAAACAAAAAAAATGATTTTTTCCAGGAATAATTTAGAAACCAAAGAAAATAAAATGATTTTTTCAGGGAGAATTTAGAAAACAAATAAAACAAAAAATAGGCTTTCTAGGGCCCACTGAGTGACAGATGACGCACACAGGAGTCAGGAGTGCCACACAAGCCCAGAGGCCAATATTAATCTCACACTGATTGATTGTGTGATTTTTTTCTGGTAGATTTTGGAACCCAAATCAAACAAAAAAATTAATAGGCTTTCTATGGCCCACTATTTGGGAGAGAGATGGCACGCTCAGGACTGGCACACAAGCCCAGAGGCCAATATTAATCTCCCACTTCTTTTTTTTTTTCCAGGGAAAATTTATAAAGCCAATAAAAAAAAAAAAAATAAATAGGCTTTCTATGGCCCACTATCTGAGAGAGAGAGATGGCACGCTTAGGACTGGCACACAAGCCCAAAGGCCAATATTAATCTCCCACTGATTGATTGATTGATTTTTTCAGGTAGAATTATGAACCCAAATCAACCCAAAAAATAAATAGGCTTTCTATGGCCCACTATTTGTGAGAGAGATGGCACGCTCAGGACTGGCACACAAGCCCAGAGGCCAATATTAATCTCCCACTTTTTTTTTTTTTTCCCCAGGGAAAATTTATAAACCCAATAAAATAATTAAAAAATAGGCTTTCTATGGCCCACTATCTGAGAGAGAGAGAGAGAGAGATGGCACGCTTAAGGACTGGCACACAAGCCCAAAGGCCAATATTAATCTCCCACTGATTGATTTATTGATTTTTTTCAGGTAGAATTTAGAACCCAAATCAAGCAAAAAAATTAATAGGCTTTCTATGGCCCACTGAGTGAGAGATGGCACACACAGGAGTCAGGAGTGGCACACAAGCCCTGAGGCCAATATTTTTCTCCCACTGATTGATGTTGTGATTTTTTCAGGTAGATTTTGGAACCCAAATCAAGCAAAAAAATAAATAGGCTTTCTATGGCCCACTGAGTGAGGGATGGCACTCTAGCAGAAATGCCAATTTTAATCTCCCACAAAAAAAAAAAAAGGAACTGTCCTTCAATTACTATCTCCCTGCAGTAATCTCAGCCAGGTATGGCAGGCAGCTACTATCTCCCTGCCTGCAGTAATCTCAGCCAGGTATGGCAGGCAGCTACTATCTCCCTGCCTGCAGTAATCTCAGCCAGGTATGGCAGGCAGCAATAAGGAGTGGACTGATGCACAAATTAAATAAAAAGTGTGGACAAACAAACAAGATAGCTGTGCAGAAAGGAAGGAACAAGAGGATTTGTGCTTTGAAAAAAGCAGTTGGTTTGCACAGCGGCGTACACACAGCAATGCAGCTATCAGGGAGCCTTCTAGGGCAGCCCAATGAGCTACAGCGCTGAGGAAAAAAAAAAAAAAAAAAAAGGAGCTTCCACTGTCCCTGCACACCGAAGGTGGTGTTGGGCAGTGGAAATCGCTACAGCACAAGCGGTTTTGTGGTTAATGGACCCTGCCTAACGCTATCCCTGCTTCTGACGAAGCAGCAGCAACCTCTCCCTAAGCTCAGATCAGCAGCAGTAAGATGGCGGTCGGCGGGAATGCCCCTTTATAGCCCCTGTGACGCCGCGGACAGCAAGCCAATCACTGCAATGCCCTTCTCTAAGATGGTGGGGACCAGGACCTATGTCATCACGCTGCCCACACTCTGCGTTTACCTTCATTGGCTGAGAAATGGCGCTTTTCGCGTCATTGAAACGCGACTTTGGCGCGAAAGTCGCGTACCGCATGGCCGACCACGCACAGGGGTCGGATCGGGTTTCATGAAACCCGACTTTGCCAAAAGTCGGCGACTTTTGAAAATGTTCGACCCGTTTCGCTCAACCCTAGTCAGCACCTTCTATTAGATATGATATATCCTGACTGAAATAAAGTACAGCGCTCTCTATTCTTTTTATATCCACCATTTCGTTTCTTGCTCTAGTTGTACAGCGCCACCTATTGGTTTTATAACTACAATTTTAATTCTTGCACATGTACAGCGTCATCTATTGGTCTGAATTTTTCACTTTCGCCTAGCTCCTCCAGTAAGGCGCCCTCTATTGGTTTTAAGGCCACATGTTCAAACATGAGATGAATTTGTGCACAGCGCCCTCTATTGGTTTTACATTTTCTGACATCCTTCAGTCCCAATATAAAGAATTAGAAGTTTTTGCTGTGTTCTATTAGGTGCAGCATATTAGGATCAGTTATCTAAACATGGTTGTTTAATTTTCCACTATGTTTAAAAAAAAAAAAAAAAATAACAAATATTACTACTCTTTAAAATGAAATGTTTGTCTGAACCAACCAAAAAATTACATCCTTCACGCTGGAAAACTAACAGAAAATAAACCCCCTCCGTCACATAGGCAAGTTGTACCTATGTGATTATTAAAAAATCCAGCAGGAGGCACAATTTTGCATAACAAAACTGTCATGTTTGAACAAGGATCATAATAAAACAAAACTAATAGATGGTAACCCAACTTTTACTGTACATCCAATAGAGGGCACACTAAGTGTCCATAGGGTGTCAAGAAACAAAATCAATAGATGGCACTAACACTTTAGTGTATCAAGTTGAAATTAACAAAGTTGGTAGATGGCGCTGTTGACCAACTTATACAGTCACCGGAAGAAGCCAGCGGTGAAACGCGCATCGGGGTGGGGAGTCGCCACTCTTTCTGATCTCAGGTAGCTATGCTTTATATATATTTTTGGCTGTAGTTTCTTTCCCCCTTTTATTTATTTATCTAGCATTTTGATTAATGTTTCTGCACCTGGTATAAGGTCTTGCAATATTATGTAAATTTAACTCTGGTGGCATCTCTCTTTGTGAGATATTTCTGCTTTTTTTTTTATGGTTGACTTTGGTGGTATTTTTTAAATTGATTATTAATAAATATTGTATATTTTTATTTATTCTGGATCTCTTGTTTCCGGTGATTATCATGACTGGAATGTTGTTTACAACTTATACATAGGTCAGAACACAATGAACCAAGGCAATGAATATACAGGTGCTTCTCACAAAATTAGAATATCATCAAAAAGTAAATTTATTTCAGTTCTTCAATACAAAAAGTGAAGCATATATTATATAGAGTCATTACAGAGTGATCTATTTCAAGTGTTTATTTCTGTTAATGTTGATGATTATGGCTTACAGTCAATGTACAGTCAAAAGTCATTGTCTCAGAAAGTTAGAATAATTAAAAAAAAAAACACCAGCAGAGGCTTCCTAAGCATTTAAAAACGTCCCTTAGGCCCCTTTCACACATCAGTTTTTTGCCGTCAGGCACAATCCGGCAAGTTTTGGAAAAAAAAACGGATCCGGCAAGAAGAATAATCAAATTTCACCTGTCAGAAGTGTAGACTAGTGGCCCTTTAAGAAGAAAAGGTGCGGGGTCTGGAAGAAAGAATAGCAACTTTGAAACTCAAAGAGAATGAAGACTTTCTAGACAGAACAGAAGCATCTCTACTGGTCACAGGAGGTGAAAAAAGTGTCAGAGAACCTCCAAAAGCAGATGAGTGGAAGCATGTGACCAAAAGAAGCAAGAAGACCATGGAGAAATCACCAACCACACAACTGAAGAACCGATATCAAATCTTTGTAGAGGATGAAGATGGCACACCTAAGGATGAAGCAATACCAGCAAGCAAAAAAGAAAAGGGCACACAGCAACAAGTGACAGCAAAAAGTACAGCCAAGAAGCAACGAAGAGTGGTGGTGGTGGGAGACTCACTACTGAGAGGCACAGAAGCAGCCATCTGCAGACCGGACATAACTGCAAGAGAAGTATGCTGCCTTCCAGGTGCGATGATCAAGGATGTGACCGATAGGATACCAAAGCTCTTCAGCTCCAAGGACGTCCACCCATTTCTTCTGATACATGTTGGCACCAATGACACGGCAAGGAAGGACCTACCGACAATCTGCAAGGACTTTGAAGAGTTGGGGAAGAAAGTAAAGGAACTGGATGCACAGGTAGTTTTTTCTTCTATCCTTCCAGTAGACGGGCATGGCACCAGGCGATGGAACAGGATCCTTGATGCGAACAACTGGCTAAGACGATGGTGCAGACAACAAGGATTCGGATTCCTGGACCACGGTGAGAATTACTTGTACGATGGACTCCTCGCCAGAGACAGACTACACCTCAACAAACCTGGGAAACACACATTCGCCAGAAGACTCGCTACACTCATCAGGAGGGCGTTAAACTAGAAGAAGAGGGGACGGGAAGAAAAACATTAGACTTGAACAAAGAAGATCCAGGAAAATATACTCAGAAGGGAGGTAAGAACATTTCTAAAACAATCCACAGCGAGGAGATTGGAACAAAACAAAATCCTCTAAACTGCATGCTCGCAAACGCCAGAAGCCTGACAAACAAGATGGAAGAACTAGAAGCAGAAATATCTACAGGTAACTTTGACAGAGTGGGAATAACCGAGACATGGTTAGATGAAAGCTATGACTGGGCAGTTAACTTACAGGTTACAGTCTGTTTAGAAAGGATCGTAAAAATCGGAGAGGAGGAGGGGTTTGTCTCTATGTAAAGTCTTGTCTAAAGTCCACTTTAAGGGAGGATATTAGCGAAGGAAATGAGGATGTCGAGTCCATATGGGTCGAAATTCATGGAGGGAAAAATGGTTAACATAGAAATAACTCAGAAAAAATACATACCATGAGATATGGCCTTCCCAAAACCCTGTCTGATGACAAATGCACACTTAGCAGGATGCAGCAGGCCTCCACTGATAAAGGCTAGGAGCGGCACAGGTGCAAACTACTTGATAAAAACAACCACCCCAACCAAACATTGCAGGGGTTGGCTGCCTAGCAGAAAAAATGCACATTGATATAACTCACATAGGACGCCAGTCACACTGATAGGTGCGGTGCACAGTGTCTGTATGCAACCTATTGATGACGCCCCTAGTATTAACAGGCGGGCTGCCCAGCACTAAAAAAATGCAGCACACAGTGAGAGACGCCCCAGAAAAACCTAGCCAACATAAAGAGGCCTGCTGCATCCTGCTAAGTGTGCATTTGTCATCAGACAGGGTTTTGGGAAGGCCATATCTCATGGTATGTATTTTTTCTAGGGAAAAATGGTAACAAAATTCTCAAATATAACAGAAACCATGGAAAGTCTACTTCTAAAGCAGATAGATGAAGCTGCAACCCATAATGAGGTCCTGGTTATGGGGGACTTTAACTACCCGGAAATTAACTGGGAAACAGAAACCTGTGAAACCCATAAAGGCAACAGGTTTCTGCTATTAACCAAGAAAAATTATCTTTCACAATTGGTGCAGAATCCAACCAGAGGAGCAGCACTTTTAGACCTAATACTATCTAATAGACCTGACAGAATAACAAATCTGCAGGTGGTTGGGCATCTAGGAAATAGCGACCACAATATTGTACAGTTTCACCTGTCTTTCACTAGGGGGACTTGTCAGGGAGTCACAAAAACACTGAACTTTAGGAAGGCAAAGTTTGACCAGCTTAGAGATGCCCTTAATCTGGTAGACTGGGACAATATCCTCAGAAATAAGAATACAGATAATAAATGGGAAATGTTTAAGAACATCCTAAATAGGCACTGTAAGCGGTTTATACCTTGTGGGAATAAAAGGACTAGAAATAGGAAAAACCCAATGTGGCTACACAAAGAAGTAAGACAGGCAATTAACAGTAAAAAGAAAGCATTTGCACTACTAAAGCAGGATGGCACCATTGAAGCTCTAAAAAAACTATAGGGAGAAAAATACTTTATCTAAAAAACTAATTAAAGCTGCCAAAAAGGAAACAGAGAAGCACATTGCTAAGGAGAGTAAAACTAATCCCAAACTGTTCTTCAACTATATCAATAGTAAAAGAATAAAAACTGAAAATGTAGGCCCCTTAAAAAATAGTGAGGAAAGAATGGTTGTAGATGACGAGGAAAAAGCTAACATATTAAACACCTTCTTCTCCACGGTATTCACGGTGGAAAATGAAATGCTAGGTGAAGTCCCAAGAAACAATGAAAACCCTATATTAAGGGTCATCAATCTAACCCAAGAAGAGGTGCGAAACCGGCTAAATAAGATTAAAATAGATAAATCTCCGGGTCCGGATGGCATACACCCACGAGTACTAAGAGAACTAAGTAATGTAATAGATAAACCATTATTTCTTATTTTTAGGGACTCTATAGCGACAGGTTCTGTTCCGCAGGATTGGCGCATAGCAAATGTGGTGCCAATATTCAAAAAGGGCTCTAAAAGTGAACCTGGAAATTATAGGCCAGTAAGTCTAACCTCTATTGTTGGTAAAATATTTGAAGGGTTTCTGAGGGATGTTATTCTGGATTATCTCAATGAGAATAACTGTTTAACTCCATATCAGCATGGGTTTATGAGAAATCGCTCCTGTCAAACCAATCTAATCAGTTTTTATGAAGAGGTAAGCTATAGGCTGGACCACGGTGAGTCATTGGACGTGGTATATCTCGATTTTTCCAAAGCGTTTGATACCGTGCCGCACAAGAGGTTGGTACACAAAATGAGAATGCTTGGTCTGGGGGAAAATGTGTGTAAATGGCTTAGTAACTGGCTTAGTGATAGAAAGCAGAGGGTGGTTATAAATGGTATAGTCTCTAACTGGGTCGCTGTGACCAGTGGGGTACCGCAGGGGTCAGTATTGGGACCTGTTCTCTTCAACATATTCATTAATGATCTGGTAGAAGGTTTACACAGTAAAATATCGATATTTGCAGATGATACAAAACTAGGTAAAGCAGTTAATACAAGAGAAGATAGTATTCTGCTACAGATGGATCTGGATAAGTTGGAAACTTGGGCTGAAAGGTGGCAGATGAGGTTTAACAATGATAAATGTAAGGTTATACACATGGGAAGAAGGAATCAATATCACCATTACACACTGAACGGGAAACCACTGGGTAAATCTGACAGGGAGAAGGACTTGGGGATCCTAGTTAATGATAAACTTACCTGGAGCAGCCAGTGTCAGGCAGCAGCTGCCAAGGCAAACAGGATCATGGGGTGCATTAAAAGAGGTCTGGATACACATGATGAGAGCATTATACTGCCTCTGTACGAATCCCTAGTTAGACCGCACATGGAGTACTGTGTCCAGTTTTGGGCACCGGTGCTCAGGAAGGATATAATGGAACTAGAGAGAGTACAAAGGAGGGCAACAAAATTAATAAAGGGGATGGGAGAACTACAATACCCAGATAGATTAGTGAAATTAGGATTATTTAGTCTAGAAAAAAGACGACTGAGGGGCGATCTAATAACCATGTATAAGTATATAAGGGGGCAATACAAATATCTCGCTGAGGATCTGTTTATACCAAGGAAGGTGACGGGCACAAGGGGGCATTCTTTGCGTCTGGAGGAGAGAAGGTTTTTCCACCAACATAGAAGAGGATTCTTTACTGTTAGGGCAGTGAGAATCTGGAATTGCTTGCCTGAGGAGGTGGTGATGGCGAACTCAGTCAAGGGGTTGAAGAGAGGCCTGGATGTCTTCCTGGAGCAGAACAATATTGTATCATACAATTAGGTTCTGTAGAAGGACGTAGATCTGGGGATTTATTATGATGGAATATAGGCTGAACTGGATGGACAAATGTCTTTTTTCGGCCTTACTAACTATGTTACTATGTTAAAAGTTGCCTCTGGATTCGGTTTATTCTCATAGACCTGTATATGCGATGGATGGCCTCACGTTTCATTCGTTTTTCACCGGACCATCGAAAATTTGTTTTCCGGCGGCTGGAGAGAATACAGAAAAAATATGAAAAAACAGACCGATGGATCCGTCGCCATCCGTCATTTGCTATAATGGAACCCTATGGCGCCGTATCCGTCAAATGATGGAATCTGGAGACAGATTCTTTTTTTCTAAAACTACACATGCATTTTCCATTCTTGGGGTCTCCCTCTCCCCCCCCCCCCAGAATCCAATTAGCCAGATCAGCTAGTCTGATCCGGGTAAAAACCAGATCCGTCACATCAGTTTTTCACAATTTGCGACAGATCTGTGTTTTTGTTTTTTTTAAATTTCCGGATTGAGCCTGACGGCAAAAACCTGATGTGTGAAACTAGCCTGTCTGTTTCAGTAGGCTCCAAAATCATGGGGAAGACTTCTGACTTGACAGATGTCCAGAAGGCAGTCATTGACACACTCCTCAAGGAGGGTAAGCCACAAAAGGCCATTGCTAAAGAAGCTGGCTGTTCACAGAGTGCTGTATCCAAGCATATTAATGAAAAGGTGAGTGGAAGGAAAGTGTGGTAGAAAAAGGTGCACAAGCAACTGGGATAACCGCAGCCTTGAAAGGATTGTTAAGAAAAAGCCATTGAAAAATTTGGGGAGATTCACAAGGAGTGGACTGCTGCTGCAGTTATTGCTTCAAGAGCCACTGTAATAATTATAAGGGATAACTCAGGAGACTCTTTGCGTGGATCAAGATGACTACAAGATACAGTTTTATAAGTGGTAAAGTCTATATTAAACACGGTGATACAAACAGGTGCAGAGAGAAACTCAAGTCCAACACTTGGTGCAAATATCAAACGCAGCTCAACAGTCTATAGGAAACTTGACACGAATATGTCCATGGTAGTCCAAACACAGATAGAAATGCTTATAAGGCAGTTCAAAGCAAATCTTAGCTCAACCAGGGAGGCCTGGTTAATAGTCTCTGATTTGCAGAACAGAAACAGCTTACATGTCCAGCATATGCAGAAGGAAGTAACAAGATCAGCAGATGGAGGATTACTGAACACTGATGTATGCAGCAGGAACTCAGAGCAGAGTAGCAGGATCTCCAACACAGGTTCACAGAAGCAGGTGCAAGCCAAGGAGTAATCAGGAGCAGGATGCAAAGCAGAATACTCTAGCACAGACTGAAGGCTGGGGTAGAGTTTTATATAGCAGGAAGACACAGGGCACATGAGACCAAAGACGCCATCTTGGAAAAGGGCAGTAATGCACAAAGGTAAAAAATGTTCAGAGTCCTGACATTACTCCCTCCTTAGAAGCGGCCTCAGGATGATCCTGGACCAGGTTTCTCAGGGAATCTCTGATGAAAGCGAGAAACCTTCTGTTGGGCATTGATGTTTTCCACAGGTTCCCAAGAGTCTTCCTCAGGGGGATATCCCTGCCATCTTATCAGATATTGGAGCCGATTCCTGCGAATCCTGGAATCAATAATTTCCTCCACCACAAATTGTTCTTGCCCATCAATCACCACAGGCTGCGGAGGTGGCACAACACGTCCCTGGAAGGTATAAAGAGATACAGACTTTAGTAAAGATTCATAAAAGACTGGGTGTACCTTCATAGTCCTAGGCAGCTTCAGCCGGCAGGCCACAGAGCTCACAATACCGTTGATCTTGAAAGGGCCAGTGAATTTGTCCAAGTTTTTGTGAAGGAACGTTTAACTTCAGATTCTTAGTTGCTAACGACACGGAATCTCCTACCTTGAACATGGGTGCAGGTTTACGGAATCTGTCAGCCGATCTCTTATAACATTCTTGAGCTGTGGTCAGGGATTCCTTCAGAACCTCCAGATTTTGCCTCATTGCAGTCAGCCTTTCCTCCACTGCCAGAACCAGAGAATTAATTAGAGACCTAGGTAAGATACACGGATGATAACCCAGATTGGCAAAGAAAGGTGTAAATTTACTGGAGGCGCTCTGAGAATTGTTATATGAAAATTCGGCTAACGGCAGCAACTCCAACCAATCATCCTGGAGATGGCTGACATAGCATCTTAGATATTGTTCCAGCGTCTGGTTGGTATGCTCAATCTGACCATTTGTCTGGGGATGGTAAGCGGAAGAGAGACAGACATTAATATTGAGTGCAGAGCAAAACCCCTTCCAGAATCTTGAAGTAAACTGTACTCCACGATCAGAGATGATCTCATCCGGGACCCCATGCAACCGAAAGACATTCCGTATAACCAAGTTCACTGTATCTTTAGCTGAGGGGAGGCAGGTGCATGGAACAAAATGAGCAGCTTTAGTCAGGCGATCAACTACCACCATGATTGTATTCATGCCCCACGATGTAGGCAGCTCCATAAAGTCCATTGATATAGACCCCCAAGGGCGGGATGGAACAGGTAATGGTTGTAGAAGACCCGTAGGTGCCACATGAGGAGTCTTGTAACGGGCACATACCTCGCAAGAGAGAACATAGTCCTTGGTAGGGTTGAGTGACTTTTACTTTTATAGGATCGGGTTTCATGAAACCCGACTTTTTCAAGAAGTCGGGTCGAGTGAAATCGGCCGATCCTATAAAAAAGTCGGGGTCGGGGACGGCCGAAACACGAAACCCAATGCAGTGCATTGGGTTTCCAAAGGTTCCCAGGGTCTGAAGGAGAGGAAACTCTCCTTCAGGCCCTGGGATCCATATTTAAGTGTAAAATAAAGAATTAAAGTATATTAGGTATATACTCACCCTCGGACGCGCCCTGCTTCTTTCCGGCAGCCTTCCTTCCTAAGAATCAGCGCTTGAAGGACCTTCGGTGACGTCGCGGCTTGTGATTGGTCGCGCGAGCGGTCACATGGGCGGTCGCGCGACTGTTGTGAATTCTGTGGCTGAATTCACTCCTGTGGTCACAAGTGGTACTGCAGCTTCTGGGCTTCCTTCCTCAGGTGTTCTGGTGAGCTCATTAGCTGCTTCGTTACTTAACTCCACCTGATGCTGCTATCCTTGCTCCTAGTCAATATTCCAGTGTTGGATCTGAGCTTCTCCTGATTGTTCCTGTGTCCTGCTGCTCTGTATAGCGAAGTGCTTTTTTGCTATTTTGTTGTTTTTTTTCTGTCCAGCTTGTCTTTTGTTTTGCTGTAAGCTCTGAGACGCAAAGGGTGTACCGCCGTGCCGTTAGTCCGGCACGGTGGGTCTTTTTGCCCCCTTTGCGTGGTTTTTGCTTTAGGGTTTTTTGTAGACTGCAAAGTTCGCTTTACTGTCCTCGCTCTGTCTAAGATTATCGGGCCCCACTTTGCTGAATCTATTTCATCCCTACGTTTTGTCTTTTCATCTTACTCACAGTCAATATATGTGGGGGGCTGCCTTTTCCTTTGGGGTATTTCTCTGGGGGGCAAGTCAGGCCTATTTTTCTGTCTTCAGGCTAGCTAGTTTCTTAGGTTGTGCCGAGTTGCCTAGGTAGTTGTTAGGCGCAATCCACAGCCACTTTTAGTTGTGTTTAGGATAGGATCAGGTGTGTGGTCTACAGAGTTTCCACGTCTCAGAGCTCGTTTCTTTGTTTTTGGGTATTTGTCAGATCACTGTGTGCGCTCTGATCGCTAGGCACACTGTGTCTCTGGATTGCCTTCATAACACCTTTCATTAGCAGACATAACAGTACTAGGAGCCATCTAATGATTCTCAATAGAGGGAAAGAAAAAGTTCTGACATCATTTTTTTTTTTTCCTCTGCTCTGTGTTCACTTTTTTTTTTTCCCCTAGACATTTGGGTGTTTCTGGACACAGGTGTGGACATGGATATTCAGGGTCTGTGCTCTTCAATGGATAATCTCGTTATAAATGTACAAAAGATTCAAGATACTATTGATCAGAAATATATGCTAGAACCAAGAATTCCTATTCCTGATTTGTTTTTTGGAGATAGAACGAAGTTTCTAAGTTTCAAAAATAATTGTAAGCTATTTCTGGCCTTGAAACCTCATTCTTCTGGTAATCCTAGTCAACAGGTTTTGATTATTATTTCTTTTTTGCGCGGCGACCCTCAAGACTGGGCATTTTCTCTTGCGCCAGGAGACCCTGCATTGAGTAGTGTCGATGCGTTTTTCCTGGCACTCGGATTACTGTACGATGAGCCTAATTCAGTGGATCAGGCTGAGAAAAATTTGCTGGCTTTGTGCCAGGGTCAGGATGATATAGAAGTATATTGTCAGAAATTTAGGAAATGGTCAGTACTCACTCAGTGGAATGAATCTGCGCTGGCAGCTTTGTTCAGAAAGGGTCTCTCTGAGGCTCTTAAGGATGTCATGGTGGGATTTCCTATGCCTGCTAGTTTGAATGAGTCTTTGTCTTTGGCCATTCAGATCGGTCGACGCTTGCGCGAGCGTAAATCTGTGCACCATTTGGCGGTATTGCCTGAGGTTAAACCTGAGCCTATGCAGTGCGATAGGACTATGACCAGAGTTGAACGGCAGGAATACAGACGTCTGAATGGGCTATGTTTCTACTGTGGTGATTCCACTCATGCTATTTCTAATTGTCCTAAGCGCACTAAGCGGTCCGCTAGGTCTGCCGTCATTGGTACTGTACAGTCCAAATTCCTTCTGTCCATTACCTTGATATGCTCTTTGTCGTCGTTTTCTGTCATGGCGTTTGTGGATTCAGGCGCTGCCCTGAATCTGATGGATTTGGATTATGCTAAACGTTGTGGGTTTTTCTTGGAGCCCTTGCAGTGTCCTATTCCATTGAGAGGAATTGATGCTACACCTTTGGCCAAGAATAAACCTCAGTACTGGGCCCAGCTGACCATGTGTATGGCTCCTGCACATCAGGAAGTTATTCGCTTTCTGGTGTTGCATAATCTGCATGATGTGGTCGTGTTGGGGTTGCCATGGCTACAAACCCATAATCCAGTATTGGATTGGAATTCCATGTCGGTATCCAGCTGGGGTTGTCAGGGGGTACATGGTGATCCATTTTTGTCGATTTCGTCATCCACCCCTTCTGAGGTCCCAGAGTTCTTGTCTGATTATCAGGATGTATTTGAAGAGCCCAAGTCCGATGCCCTACCTCCGCATAGGGACTGTGATTGTGCTATCAATTTGATTCCTGGTAGTAAATTCCCTAAAGGTCGATTATTTAATTTATCCGTGCCCGAACACGCCGCTATGCGCAGTTATGTGAAGGAATCCCTAGAGAAGGGACATATTCGCCCATCGTCATCACCACTGGGAGCAGGGTTCTTCTTTGTAGCCAAGAAGGATGGTTCACTGAGACCGTGTATTGATTACCGCCTTCTTAATAAGATCACTGTTAAATTTCAGTATCCCTTGCCATTGTTATCTGACTTGTTTGCTCGGATTAAGGGGGCTAGTTGGTTCACTAAGATAGATCTTCGTGGTGCGTATAATCTGGTGAGAATCAGGCAAGGAGATGAATGGAAAACTGCATTCAATACGCTCGAGGGTCATTTTGAGTATCTAGTGATGCCGTTCGGACTTGCCAATGCTCCATCAGTGTTTCAATCCTTTATGCATGACATCTTCCGTGAGTACCTGGATAAATTCCTGATTGTTTACTTGGATGACATTTTGATCTTCTCAGATGATTGGGAGTCTCATGTGAAGCAGGTCAGAATGGTTTTTCAGGTCCTGCGTGCTAACTCTTTGTTTGTGAAGGGATCAAAGTGTCTCTTCGGTGTGCAGAAAGTTTCATTTTTGGGGTTCATCTTTACCCCTTCTACTATCGAGATGGATCCAGTTAAGGTCCAAGCCATCCAGGACTGGATTCAGCCGACATCTCTGAAAAGTCTGCAAAAGTTCCTGGGCTTTGCTAATTTTTATCGTCGCTTCATCTGTAATTTTTCTAGCATTGCCAAACCATTGACCGATTTGACCAAGAAGGGTGCTGATTTGGTTAATTGGTCTTCTGCTGCTGTGGAAGCTTTTCAAGAGTTGAAGCGTCGTTTTTGTTCTGCCCCTGTGTTGTGTCAGCCAGATGTTTCTCTTCCGTTCCAGGTCGAGGTTGATGCTTCTGAGATTGGAGCAGGGGCGGTTTTGTCACAGAGAGGTTCTGATTGCTTAGTGATGAAACCATGTGCTTTCTTTTCCAGGAAGTTTTCGGCCGCTGAGCGTAATTATGATGTGGGCAACCGAGAGTTGCTGGCCATGAAGTGGGCATTCGAGGAGTGGCGTCATTGGCTTGAAGGAGCTAAGCATCGCGTGGTGGTATTGACTGATCATAAGAACTTGACTTATCTCGAGTCTGCCAAGCGCTTGAATCCTAGACAGGCCCGTTGGTCGTTATTTTTTGCCCGCTTCGACTTTGTGATTTCGTACCTTCCGGGCTCTAAAAATGTGAAGGCGGATGCTCTGTCTAGGAGTTTTGTGCCCGACTCTCCGGGTTTATCTGAGCCAGCGGGTATCCTCAAGGAAGGAGTCATTGTGTCTGCCATCTCCCCTGATTTGCGGCGGGTGCTGCAAAAATTTCAGGCGAATAAACCTGATCGTTGTCCAGCGGAGAAACTGTTCGTCCCTGATAGGTGGACTAATAAACTTATCTCTGAACTTCATTGTTCGGTGTTGGCTGGTCATCCTGGAATCTTTGGTACCAGAGAGTTAGTGGCTAGATCCTTCTGGTGGCCATCTCTGTCACGGGATGTACGTACTTTTGTGCAGTCCTGTGGGATTTGTGCTAGGGCTAAGCCCTCCTGTTCTCGTGCCAGTGGGTTGCTTTTGCCCTTGCCGGTCCCAAAGAGGCCTTGGACACATATTTCGATGGATTTCATTTCTGACCTTCCCGTTTCTCAAAAGATGTGAGTTATTTGGGTGGTCTGTGATCGCTTTTCTAAAATGGTCCATCTGGTGTCCTTGGCTAAATTGCCTTCCTCCTCTGATTTGGTACCTTTGTTCTTTCAGCATGTGGTTCGGTTGCATGGCATTCCTGAGAATATTGTTTCTGACAGAGGTTCCCAGTTTGTTTCAAGGTTCTGGCGAGCCTTTTGTGGTAGGATGGGCATTGACCTATCCTTTTCCTCGGCTTTCCATCCTCAGACTAATGGCCAGACCGAACGAACCAATCAGACCTTGGAAACATATCTGAGATGTTTTGTTTCTGCTGACCAGGATGATTGGGTGTCCTTTTTGCCGTTGGCTGAGTTCGCCCTTAATAATCGGGCCAGCTCGGCTACCTTGGTTTCTCCATTTTTTTGCAATTCTGGGTTCCATCCTCGTTTCTCTTCAGGACAGGTTGAGTCTTCGGACTGTCCTGGTGTGGATTCTGTGGTGGACAGGTTGCAGCAGATCTGGACTCAGGTAGTGGACAATTTGACCTTGTCCCAGGAGAAGGCTCAACTTTTTGCTAATCGCAGACGCCGTGTGGGTCCCCGACTTCGTGTTGGGGATCTGGTTTGGTTATCTTCTCGTCATATTCCTATGAAGGTTTCCTCTCCTAAATTTAAACCTCGTTTTATTGGTCCGTATAGGATTTCTGAGATTCTCAATCCTGTGGTTTCGTCTGACCCTCCCAGACTCCTTTTCCATACATAATGTATTCCATAGGTCGTTGTTGCGGAGATACGTGGCACCTATGGTTCCATCTGTTGAGCCTCCTGCCCCGGTTTTGGTGGAGGGGGAATTGGAGTATATTGTGGAGAAGATTTTGGATTCTCGTGTTTCTAGACGGAAACTTCAGTATCTGGTTAAATGGAAGGGTTATGCTCAGGAAGATAATTCCTGGGTTTTTGCCTCTGATGTTCATGCTCCCAATCTTGTTCGTGCCTTTCATGCGGCTCATCCTGGTAGGCCTGGGGGATCTGGTGAGGGTTCGGTGACCCCTCCTCAAGGAGGGGGGGGTACTGTTGTGAATTCTGTGGCTGAATTCACTCCTGTGGTCACAAGTGGTACTGCAGCTTCTGGGCTTCCTTCCTCAGGTGTTCTGGTGAGCTCATTAGCTGCTTCGTTACTTAACTCCACCTGATGCTGCTATCCTTGCTCCTAGTCAATGTTCCAGTGTTGGATCTGAGCTTCTCCTGATTGTTCCTGTGTCCTGCTGCTCTGTATAGCTAAGTGCTTTTTTGCTATTTTGTTGCTTTTTTTCTGTCCAGCTTGTCTTTTGTTTTGCTGGAAGCTCTGAGACGCAAAGGGTGTACCGCCGTGCCGTTAGTCCGGCACGGTGGGTCTTTTTGCCCCCTTTGCGTGGTTTTTGCTTTAGGGTTTTTTGTAGACTGCAAAGTTCGCTTTACTGTCCTCGCTCTGTCTAAGATTATCGGGCCCCACTTTGCTGAATCTATTTCATCCCTACGTTTTGTCTTTTCATCTTACTCACAGTCATATGTGGGGGGCTGCCTTTTCCTTTGGGGTATTTCTCTGGGGGGCAAGTCAGGCCTATTTTTCTGTCTTCAGGCTAGCTAGTTTCTTAGGTTGTGCCGAGTTGCCTAGGTAGTTGTTAGGCGCAATCCACAGCCACTTTTACTTGTGTTTAGGATAGGATCAGGTGTGTGGTCTACAGAGTTTCCACGTCTCAGAGCTCGTTTCTTTGTTTTTGGGTATTTGTCAGATCACTGTGTGCGCTCTGATCGCTAGGCACACTGTGTCTCTGGATTGCCTTCATAACACCTTTCATTAGCAGACATAACACGCGACCAATCACAAGCCGCGACGTCATCTAAGGCCCTTCACGCGCTGATTCTAAGGAAGGAAGGCAGGCTGCCGGTTAGTACCAGGGCGCGTCAGAGGGTAAGTATAGCAATATTTTTTATTTTAATTCTTTATTTTACACTTAAATATGGATTCCGATATTGATTTCCGATATTGCAAACATATCGGAACTCGGTATCGGAATTCCGATACCAGATTCAGAAGATCGCCGACCTCATGGCCGACCCCACACAGGGGTCGGGTCGGGTTTTATAAAACCCAACTTTGCCAAAAGTCAGCGACTTCTGAAAATGGCCGACCCGTTTCGTTCAACCCTAGTCCTTGGTATCCTTCAGGCTAGTTGGCCACCAGAAGAATCAGCTCAGGAAGTCTTGTGTCTTCTGTAACCCCCTGTGACCAGCCAACTTGGAGTCATGTACCAACTTGAGGATCTGCAGACGGACGACCTCCGGTTCATAGATACGTCGATCTCTGAACCACATGCCACCCTTAAAGACAAGATTAATATCCACAGGTGGGTTGGCCAGAAATACATCACCTTCATAGGCCTCCCTGCACTCCTTCCACAAGTCCTGATCGCTGATAACTCCGATGAAATTGGCATCAGATAGAATGGTCTTGGACGGGGCTCCAGGTACGGAATCTGCAGCATGGATTCGGGATAAAGCATCAGCCTTCCCATTACGAGAACCTGGACGGTACGAGATAACAAAGTTAAATTGATTTAAGAATAAGTTCCAACGAGCCTGATGAGGAAAAAGACATCTAGCGGATCTAAGGAACTCTAAATTGCGATGGTCAGTTAGCACTATGATCTGTTTTGCAGCTCCTTGCAGATGATGCCTCCATTCTTTGAAAGCCGCAATAATAGCCAGCAATTCCTTGTCTCCCACGTCGTAATTCTTCTCTGCTGAGGTTAGTCTACGGGAAAAGAAAGCACAAGGATGTAGCAGACCCTTCTCTCCAGTTCTTTGGGAGAGAATAGCCCCCAAAGCATTATCAGAAGAGTCCACCTCCACAATGAAAGGATGTGTTGGATCTGGGTGTATCAACAGCGGTGCTGATGTGAAACAGATCTTCAGCCGATCAAAAGCTTCTTGAGCCTGTAATGACCACTTAAAGGGCTTTTCCTTCTTTGTCAAGTTAGTAATGGGACGGACAATATCAGAAAAATTTTGAATGAAGCGTCTGTAGAAATTTGCAAATCCAATAAAACGTTGGACCTCCTTAGCGTTCTTGGGTGCTGGCCAGTCAAGGATAGCCTGAATCTTACCAGATTCCATGTTCAGCCCCTGGGGAGAGATGATATAACCCAAGAACTGTATCTCAGAACAATGGAACTCACATTTCTCCGGCTTGATATACAGTTGGCTCACTTTCAGACGTCTTAAAACAGTTTTGACATGTTCTTCATGCTCCTGTAGAGAGTCAGAAAAGATTAGTATATCGTCCAAATAGATCACCACAAACTGGTCCAACAAATCTCTGAAGATGTCATTAACAAGGTGTTGAAATGCTGCAGGGGCGTTACAAAGCCCGAAGGGCATCACAAGAGATTCAAAGTGTCCATACCGGCATCTGAATGCTGTCTTCCACTCATCCCCTGGACGAATACGCACCAAATTATAAGCCCCACGAAGATCCAGCTTAGAGAACACCTTAGCGTGGCGGACTCTTTCCAAAAATTCGGGAATCAGAGGCAAAGGGTAACGGTTTCATACGGTTACCTTATTAAGTTCCCGATAGTCAACACAGGGTCTCAGGGTCCCATCCTTCTTCTTTACAAAAAAAATGGGTGCCCCTGCTGGTGAGGAAGAAGGACGTATGAAGCCTTTGGCCAGATTTTCATCAATATACTCCTTTAAGGCTTGAAGCTCAGGTGCCGCCAAAGGATATATGTGACCAAAAGGAATATCTGCCCCAGGAAGCAACTCAATGGAACAGTCATAATGCCTGTGTGGAGGAAGCTGATCTGCATTCTTCTTGTCACAGAGGTCAGAGAACTTTTTATATGCTGGAGGTGAAGAAGATACCTGTACATGTGGTTCCGTAGCCGTGGACTCAGGGACAGCTCCTGTTAACGCTGAGTTGCTCCTTGTTGGAAAGATAATCTCCTTTGTCTCCCAGTTGATAATTGGGTTCTGAGAACGCAACCAAGGAATGCCTAAAATTACAGGAAAATGAGGAGAAGAAATTAGCAAGAAAGAAAGTTGCTCCTGATGATTAGGCTCCAACAAAATTTCAAGGGGTACAGTCTATTGATCCACAGGCCCAGAGATTAAAGGTGACCCATCCACTGTTTCCATGGTAATTGGGGCTCTTTGCTGAATTATAATACCTGGAACCTGGAAATTATAGGCCAGTAAGTCTAACCTCTATTGTTGGTAAAATATTTGAAGGGTTTCTGAGGGATGTTATTCTGGATTATCTCAATGAGAATAACTGTTTAACTCCATATCAGCATGGGTTTATGAGAAATCGCTCCTGTCAAACCAATCTAATCAGTTTTTATGAAGAGGTAAGCTATAGACTGGACCACGGTGAGTCATTGGACGTGGTATATCTCGATTTTTTCCAAAGCGTTTGATACCGTGCCGCACAAGAGGTTGGTACACAAAATGAGAATGCTTGGTCTGGGGGAAAATGTGTGTAAATGGGTTAGTAACTGGCTTAGTGATAGAAAGCAGAGGGTGGTTATAAATGGTATAGTCTCTAACTGGGTCGCTGTGACCAGTGGGGTACCGCAGGGGTCAGTATTGGGACCTGTTCTCTTCAACATATTCATTAATGATCTGGTAGAAGGTTTACACAGTAAAATATCGATATTTGCAGATGATACAAAACTATGTAAAGCAGTTAATACAAGAGAAGATAGTATTCTGCTACAGATGGATCTGGATAAGTTGGAAACTTGGGCTGAAAGGTGGCAGATGAGGTTTAACAATGATAAATGTAAGGTTATACACATGGGAAGAGGGAATCAATATCACCATTACACACTGAACGGGAAACCACTGGGTAAATCTGACAGGGAGAAGGACTTGGGGATCCTAGTTAATGATAAACTTACCTGGAGCAGCCAGTGCCAGGCAGCAGCTGCCAAGGCAAACAGGATCATGGGGTGCATTAAAAGAGGTCTGGATACACATGATGAGAGCATTATACTGCCTCTGTACAAATCCCTAGTTAGACCGCACATGGAGTACTGTGTCCAGTTTTGGGCACCGGTGCTCAGGAAGGATATAATGGAACTAGAGAGAGTACAAAGGAGGGCAACAAAATTAATAAAGGGGATGGGAGAACTACAATACCCAGATAGATTAGCGAAATTAGGATTATTTAGTCTAGAAAAAAGACGACTGAGGGGCGATCTAATAACCATGTATAAGTATATAAGGGGACAATACAAATATCTCGCTGAGGATCTGTTTATACCAAGGAAGGTGACGGGCACAAGAGGGCATTCTTTGCGTCTGGAGGAGAGAAGGTTTTTCCACCAACATAGAAGAGGATTCTTTACTGTTAGGGCAGTGAGAATCTGGAATTGCTTGCCTGAGGAGGTGGTGATGGCGAACTCAGTCGAGGGGTTCAAGAGAGGCCTGGATGTCTTCCTGGAGCAGAACAATATTGTATCATACAATTATTAGGTTCTGTAGAAGGACGTAGATCTGGGGATTTATTATGATGGAATATAGGCTGAACTGGATGGACAAATGTCTTTTTTCGGCCTTACTAACTATGTTACTATGTTACTATGTTACTATGTTCCTTGGCAAATGCGATATCCATGAAATTGCCACCTGCACCAGAGTCAATCATAGCTGAACTGGAAATCCACTTTCCTGAACACAGGATCTTAATAGGGAGAGAACAGTGAGAGTTTTTTTCCTTCAGCTCCTTGGGGGGGTGAAATCATAGAAAGTGAATGGAATACAGCGTTTAAAGGCAGGCTACATTCAGAGATGTCAGATTCATCATCACAGTTGTCATACTCCCCTATTGCTGCTAGCACCTTGTTAGACCGTCTAGGACACTTGGGACAATTGATCAAGAAGTGGTCAGACTGGCCGCAGTAGAAACAGACTTTCACGAAGGCGATGCTCCCGGCGCTCATTGATCTCGTGTCTCTGAACGGAATCAATTTGCATGGGCACCTCCTCCACTTCCCAAGATGTTTTACCTGCAGGCTCTTTGGAAGGAAGGGAAAAGTTAGTAATACGGTTATATGCAGCAAATTTCTCCTGCCTACGCTCAGTAAGGTGAAGGTCTATGCGCACACAATGCTGTATAAATGTCTCTAGTTCTTGTGGAGACTCTGAGCGGGCTAGTTCATCTTTTATAATACTAGACAGACCCCTTTTAAAAATAGGCAATTGTGCATAACTGTCCCAATTAGTATCTACCGCCAATCTCCAGAATTCAGTGGCATACTCAATAACAGAACGTTTAGCCTGGCGTAAAGACAACAAAGCAGATTCAGCGGTTGCACAGCGATTAGGGTCAAACATTAATGCCATAGCGGCCAAGAAATCATCCAAGTCATTTAACCGTGGGTCACGAGACTCGATCATCGGATTCGCCCAGGCGAGCGCTCGTGAGGTCAGTAGCATTATTACACACAATACTTTGGATCTATCAGTAGGAAAACGGTCAGCATGCACATCAAAATATAGCATACATTGATTCACAAAGCCATGAAATTTGTCGCGATCACCATTAAATCTGAATGGGGGCAAATTAGGTGGGCTAGCTGGTGGTGGTTGCCCAGAGGGTAAAGTCACTTGAGCAGCTATTTGCGTGCTTATGTCCTGAAAAGCCCGTCCATACTGGGACTCTATGCCAGCAAGTTTGTTTAAGTCCTGCAAAGTTTGTCCAAATACTTGTTGATTAAGTTCAAAGCTTCCAAACTTCTTTTGCAGACCTTCCACATCTTTCTGCAGTGATCTAATCATGGAGAACACCTGCTCTAGTCTGCTTTCTGTAGTCATTGTTCCAGCAGTCTCCTTTCTTTTTTAGGCTAGAGTATCCTGTAATAATTATAAGGGATAACTCAGGAGACTCTTTGCGTGGATCAAGATGACTACAAGACACAGTTTTATAAGTGGTAAAGTCTATATTAAACACGGTGATACAAACAGGTGCAGAGAGAAACTCAAATCCAACAGTTGGTGCAAATATCAATCGCAGCTCAGCAGTCTATAGGAAACTTGACACGAATATGTCCATGGTAGTCCAAACACAGATAGAAATGCTTATAAGGCAGTTCAAAGCAAATCTTAGCTCAACCAGAGAGGCCTGGTTAAAAGTCTCTGATTTGCAGAACAGAAACAGCTTACATGTCCAGCAAATGCAGAAGGAAGTAACAAGATCAGCAGATGAAGGAGGATTACTGAACACTGATGTATGCAGCAGGAACTCAGAGCAGAGTGGCAGGATCTCCAACACAGGTTCACAGGAGGAACAGGTGCAAGCCAAGCAGTAATCAGGAGCAGGATGCAAAGCAGAATACTCTAGCACAGACTGAAGGCTGGGGTGGAGTTATATAGCAGGAAGACACAGGGCACATGAGACCAAAGACGCCATCTTGGAAAATGGCAGTAATGCACAAAGGTAAAAAAATGTTCAGAGTCCTGACAGCCACCACACACAGATGTATCTAGAACATGAGCTACAAGTGTCGGATTCCTTGTGTCAAGCCACTCATGACCAATAGACAATGCCAGAAGGGTCATACCTGGGCCAAGGAGAAGAAGAACCGGACTGTTGTCAGTGGTCCAAGGTGTTGTTTCCAGATGAAAGTACATTTTGCATTTCATTTGGAACTCAAGGTCCCAGAGTCTGGAGGAAGAGTGGAGAGGCCACAATCCAAGCTGCTGGAGGTCTAGTGTGAAGTCTCCACAATCAGTGATGGTTTGGGGAGCCATGTCAGCTGCTTGTGTAGGTCCACTGTGTTTTATCAAGACCAAAGTCAGCGCAGCCGTCTACCAGGAAATTTTAGAGCACTTCATGCTTCCCTCTGCCGACAAGCTTTTTGGAGATGGAAATTTCATTCTCCAGCAGGACTTGGCCCCTGTACAAACTGACAAAAGTACCAATATCTGGTTTAACCCCTTCCCGCCGTGGCCCTTTTTCGTTTTTGTGCTTTCGTTTTTCACTCCCCTCCTTCCCAGAGCCATAACTTTTTTTTTCCGTCACTATGGTCATGTGAGGGCTTATTTTTTGAGGGAAGAGTTGTACTTTTGAACAACACCATTGGTTTTACCATGTCTTGTACTAGAAAACAGGAAAAAAATTCCAAGTGTGGTGAAATTGCAAAAAAAATGCAATCCCATGTTTGGCTTTTTTGCTAGCTTCACTAAATGCTAAAACTGACCTGATACTATGATTCTCCAGGTCATTACGAGTTCATAGACACCTAACATGTCTAGGTTATTTTTTACCTAAGTGGTGAAAAAAAATTCAAAACTTTGATAAAAAAAAATAATTAAAAGTGCCATTTTCCGATACCCGTAGCGTCTCCATTTTTCGGGATCTGGGGTCGGGTGAGGGCTTATTTTTTGCATGCCAAGATGACATTTTTAATGATACCACTTTTGTGCAGATACATTCTTTTGATCGCCCGCTATTGCATTTTAATGCAATGTCGTGGCAACCAAAAAAAGGTAATTCTGGCGTTTCAAATTTTTTTCTCGCTACACCGTTTAGGGATCAGGTTAATGCTTTTTTTATTGATAGATTGGGCAATTCTGAATGCAGTAATACCAAACATGTGGTTGATTTTTTTTTTTTGTAATTGTTTTATTTTGGAAGGGGTGAAAGGGTGGTGATTTAAACTTTTATATTTTTTTAATTTTTTTCATATTTTTAAAAACATTTTTTTTTAACTTTTGCCATGCTTCTATGGGAGGCTAGAAGCTGGCAACACACAATTGGCTAAGCTACATAGCAGCGATCATCAGATCGCTGCTATGTAGCTGAAATGCAGGCTTGCTATGAGCGCCGACCACAGGGTGGCGCTCACAGCAGGCCTGCATCAGTAACCACAGAGGTCTCAAAGACCTCTATGGTTACCATCCTGATGCATCGCCGACCCCGATCATGTGACAGGGGTCGGCGATAAGCTCATTTGCGGCCGCACGGTCGGAAGCGGTAATTAAATGCCGCTGTCAGTGTTTGACAGCGGCATTTAGCAGGTTAATAGCAGCGGGTGAATCGCGATTTCACCCGCTGCTATTGCGCGCACATGTCAGCTGTACAAAATAGCTGACATGTCGCGACTTTGATGTGGGCTCACCGCCGGAGCCCACATCAAAGGGGGAGACACTTCATGTGCCGTACTAGTACGGCGCATGTCGTGAAGGGGTTAAAAACAACAGCATCACTGTGCTTGATTGGCCAGCAAACTCGCCTGACCTTAACCTCATAGAGAATCTATGGGATATTTGTTTTGTAACAGACTCAAAGATTGTGATGATTAATAAATGCTCACACGAAAATTGAGTAAACATCATGACGTCACGAGTAAGACTGCCTAGTGCAGTCGACACGCGTCGACTGGGTCATGTAGCCTATGTAAATTCGTCTTTTGTATGCACTATATTTTCTTTTGAAAAAGAAAAGGAAAATCCACTCCTGTTGAGCCGGACTCCAATTTTTTCTATTTTTAAAAATATTCAGTACTGCAAAAATGAACTATTTACTGTGCAAAGTAATCTTGCGTTAATTAAATGGTCAAAGGTTTCTTCTTTCACTCCTGCAAACAAAACAAAAGGTTAATTACATACCCCACCCCCAATCCAACAGAAAGGGTATGTGCACACGCTGCGGATTTTGCTGTGGAACCACAGCGTTTCCGCAGCTGCGGGTCCGCAGCCGTTTCCCATGAGTTTACAGTACAATGTAAACCTATGGGAAACAAAATCCGCAGTGCACATGCTGCGGAAAAATACGTGCGGAAACGCAGCGGTTTATATTCCGCAGCATGTCAATTCTTTGTGCGGATTCCGCTGCGGGTTTACACCTGCTCCAATAGAAATCTGCAGGTGAAAACCTGCAGAGGAAACCGCAATAGAAACCGCGATAAATCCGTAGTAAAAACTGCAGCGGTTATCAAATCCGCAGCGGAAAATTCCGCAATGGAATCCACAGCGTGGGCACAAAGCCCTTAGTGGACTGAAAGGAGACAGTAGTTCCTTTTAAACCAAACACAGTACAAATAAAATTGAAAGAATAATCTAATAAAAAATAAAAATACCATGTGGATTTTTTCCTTTGGCAGTAAACCAATTTAATAAAGGATATCCATGACAATTACAGGGGTTGCACAAATAACATACAGTGACAAAATCATGTAGTACAAATAAGTCTGGAAGTCATCTATTACTTTAGTCAACCCCCACTATATCACCAGTCATCTCACACTACTCTTGAATTCATTGTCTGTAATTTCACTCCCTCTTTTCCATGTGTGTGTGCCTCTTTCACATGGCACCCACATACAGAATCATCTTGCATCTGTTGTGGGCTTTCGCCATTTAAAAACATCGAGGTCTAGCACCAAATGACAGCGGTCTGTCAGTTGGAAGGTATTAAAGACCCTCAAATGAGAAGTGCACATTTATGCACCACCAAGACCAAACCCAGTTTATCATATATTTCAGCCAGCGCATAAATCATAGAATGCTCACAGGAATATTTCTCTTTAAAAACTCTAAAATGAAAACAAACATCATTAGACATAAAAAATGTCAAACTGTTCAAACACAATTCTCAGGGGATGTTCCATAACTTTTATCTAAAATCTGCAATTAGATTAGTCCATGAGGAAATCAGGGCAGGGGGTATAGTATGCCTTGGTACTGGAGGAGTCTAAGGGGCGGTTACAGTAGGGGCTTTGTATGCCTTCATCAGGTGTCCCACCTCTATCTTTCCAACCCCCTATCTCATTTGTCGCCACCCTCCTGGGCTTGACGATTTGCAATTTGCCTTTTCTTTCTCAGATCTTGCCATCTCCTCAACAGGTCACTATTAGAGATGCCATCGATCTCCTGGAATGGAACTCCACTAACTATCAGGTCACAAAACAACTCCTCCCTGCTCTTTCTAATTAGGGTATCATCTATGATCTACTCTGTCTACTGTACTATTTTTTGACACTTTTGCTTTCTCTAGAGCAGATAACTGAGAAATTAAACTGCATGCTGTATGGACAGTTGGTGGAATTTCCCATAAGTGCACTGAAAATAGTAAATAATGGGGATTTGTAAGCAGCTGGGGCACCTTCTATGAATTGATTTTCCATCATTACTGTCAGCACTGCAGCATCTGGTCCCTTCCAATCCTCAACAACAGCAAAGTGATCTTTCAAATCTGGCAAAGGATTGCGAGTTATACCACTTATGCATGCGATTTCTGTCAGTCTCTGAAATCCTTCTGTAAGAGACTCCCATCGAGTTTGTGGTATGAATTCAATAGGAGAGTCATACACTTGTGCCCCAGAATCCCTCACCAAATGCAATAGGGAAAAATTCTCTGCAGTGTACTTTGTACGTCTCATTTTTAGACGTACCAGAGGATCAAAACAAATACTACCAATTCCTATAGCTTCTCTATTGTTCAAAATTATAGTTTCTGCGCCATGATCCCATAACCTGAGAATCCATGTTAACAAATGTTCTCCTGCTTGCTGCCTGTCCCTTGTAGCTAACTCTGTTAGCTCTCCAGCTGTATACCCCCTAACTTCCTCTGTCACTGCAGCCTCTGCTCCAGTAGCTGCATTTCCTACAACCATCCTATCTCCACTACGCTGTGTGACTTCTATTCTGGTCTTTGTTATTACAATTGTTCTGAAATGCATTTCTACCTCATCTGTCTCACTGTCAGAGCCGTCTAATTATGGCAAGTCCGACCATTGTTCACAAGTGATCATGGTCCTGACTAGGGTTGAGCGACCTTGACTTTTTTAGAGTCGAGTCGGGTTTTGCAAAACCCGACTATCTCAAAAGTCGGGTTGAGTGAAATCGGCCGATTATGACGTAAAGTCGGGATCGACCGAAACATGAAACCCAATGCAAGTCAATGGGGCAGCATAGTCGGCAGTGAGTGGGGGCCAGGAAAACACCTAGAGTGCCCATTTTAATGGCAAAAACATCCATTCTTGTTACAGAAGCTTGTCAATCGTAAATTACCTTATAATAATTGGAAGGCATTTGAAATTGGGGGTCATTTGGCTAAAGTTGTGGGGGGTAGGGCTGGTTCAAGTATTTAGTGGGCCCAGGTAATCTGGACCACCTCAGGGCAGTGGAGCAGGGAGAGGTAAGTATTTAAACTTTGCCAGTGCTGTGATCCTGAGCAAGCAGGGAAGGCCCACTCGTTGGCATTGGCACTGGCACAGGGCCCCTCAAAGTACGGCGGTGTGTTTGCACGGCGGGGGCGCCTCCCACCGGCAGCGACACTTTTTGCATACTATGAGGGGCCCTGTGACAGTGACGTCGCCAACGAGTATTCCCCCCCACCTGATGAAGGAACCTGCACTTTCATCTGCACTTTCCTCTTTGTCCCCGTGTAAGGTGTTATACTACGTGGGAAGGGGAACCTGACTTTCAGCAGGGTCACATTCTCGCTGTGTAGCGTGCATGGGGAATGTAGCGTTCTGGGTCAATGTACCAGCAGACTCATCTATCACTGGCTGGGCAATGGGCAGGATGAGGAGGAAACACAGATATAGGCCCAAAGAATAAAGTGGGTTAAATGCAGTTCAAAATTGGTAAGAGGACTAACCAGGGGGCATTGCTTTGTTCAGTGGAGGACAACTGTAATGAGAGGCTGACACAGAGAGTAGGCCCAAACCAGTAAGTAGTCTAAATGCAGTTCAAAATTGGCAACAGTAGTAAACAGGCGGCACACCTTTGTTCACTGGAGGAGAACAGCAAGGAGCGGCAGACACCGATAGTAGGCCCCAACCCAACTAGTAGGCCAAATGCAGTTGTTCCATTTAACAACTATTTAACAAGAGCCTGAAGATAGAAGCTCAGGAAAGGCAACCTGGGGAACACCTTGGAGTGGAACACACCGTCTCTACACCCCAGACCCAACTTGTAGGCCGAATCCAGTGTTGTTTTCAACAACTACTAAACGAGAGTCGGAAGATCGAAGCAATGGAGAGGCAACCTGGGGAACACCTTGGAGTGGAACACACCGTCTCTACACCCCATACCCAATTTGTAGGCCTAATGCAGTGTAGTTTTCAACAACTACTAAACGAGAGTCGGAAGACCGAAGCAATGGAGAGGCAACCTGGGGAACACCTTGGAGTGGAACACACTGTCTCTACACCCCATACCCAATTTGTAGGCCTAATGCAGTGTAGTTTTCAACAACTACTAAACGAGAGTCGGAAGACCGAAGCAATGGAGAGGAAACCTGGGGAACACCTTGGAGTGGAAGACACCGTCTCTACACCCCATACCCAATTTGTAGGCCTAATGCAGTGTAGTTTTCAACAACTACTAAACGAGAGTCGGAAGACCGAAGCAATGGAGAGGAAACCTGGGGAACACCTTGGAGTGGAAGACACCGTCTCTACACCCCATACCCAATTTGTAGGCCTAATGCAGTGTAGTTTTCAACAACTACTAAACGAGAGTCGGAAGACCGAAACAATGGAGAGGCAACCTGGGGAACACCTTGGAGTGGAACACACCGTCTCTCTACACCCGAGACCCAACTTGTAGGCCGAATCCAGTGTTGTTTTCAACAACTACTAAACGAGAGTCGGCAGATCGAAGCAATGGAGAGGCAACCTGGAGAAAACCTTGGAGTGTAACACACCGTCTCTACACCCCATACCCAATTTGTAGGCCTAATGCAGTGTAGTTTTCAACAACTACTAAACGAGAGTCGGAAGATCGAAGCAATGTGGACGAAAGCTGGGGAACACCTTGGAGTGTAACACACCGTCTCTACACCCCATACCCAATTTGTAGGCCTAATGCAGTGTAGTTTTCAACAACTACTAAACGAGAGTCGGAAGATCGAAGCAATGTGGACGAAACCTGGGGAACACCTTGGAGTGTAACACACCGTCTCTACACCCCATACCCAATTTGTAGGCCTAATGCAGTGTAGTTTTCAACAACTACTAAACGAGAGTCGGAAGACCAAAACAATGGAGAGGAAACCTGGGGAACACCTTGGAGTGGAACACACCGTCTCTACACCCCATACCCAATTTGTAGGCCTAATGCAGTGTAGTTTTCAACAACTACTAAACGAGAGTCGGAAGATCGAAGCAATGTGGACGAAACCAGGGGAACACCTTGGAGTGGAACACACCGTCTCTACACCCCATACCCAATTTGTAGGCCTAATGCAGTGTAGTTTTCAACAACTACTAAACGAGAGTCGGAAGATCGAAGCAATGGAGAGGCAACCTGGGGAACACCTTGGAGTGTAACACACCGTCTCTACACCCCATACCCAATTTGTAGGCCTAATGCAGTGTAGTTTTCAACAACTACTAAATGAGTCGGAAGACCGAAGCAATGGAGAGGAAACCTGGGGAACACCTTGGAGCTGCAGACACAGTTATTAGGCCCTACCGAAGTAGTAGCCCCAATGCAGTTTTCAAATTCCTAGAGGCTGAAAACAAGACTATTGACGCTCAGCTTTTTTCAAAGGAGGACAGCTGTATTGAGTGGCGCAGACAGACACAGGTAGTAGGCCTTAACCCAAAAATGTGGCTCAATGCAGTTTTAAAAAGGTTATAGGGGTACACAGGCAGCATTTTTTCTGGTCAGTGGAGCACAATTTCAATTATGGACCGCAGACAGACTTTGTCCGCCTACTATAAAATAAAGGATGCTCTATGCAATGAAAAATAGGATCCAGGGGTCCACGGGCAGCAGTGGTGTGGTCAGCGGAGGACAATTTGAATTAGGGACTGCAGACAGACTTTGTTGGCCTTTCCCTTGTGGACCATGCATCCAAAACATTAACCCAGTGCGCCGTAATGGACACGTAACTTTTTGTGGATATGCCTACTGGTCCATGCGTCTCTTGTCAGGTGCTCCTTTCTACTGTTTGATTGCCTGAGTGCTATGACAATGCAGACTTTTTCATGCCGGTGGAGGGCTGGGATGGCTTTTCTCGCAAAAGTGTCGACTGGGTAGCTTGAACCGTGGTACAACGTAGTTCATAAGGGCTTTATAAATATAAAACAAGGAAAAAAGTTGGCTCCATGCACTCTCAGCTTGGTTCCAGGGGTACACGGCCAGCATTGGTCTGATCAGTGGAGGCCTAGTGGAAGGAGGGACCGCAGACAGGCTTCGAAGGCCTAACACAAGAAAATTGGGCTGTAGGCATTTTTAAATTTGTTCCAGGGGTACACGGGCAGCAGTAGACTGGTCAGTGGAGGCCTAGAGGAAGGAGGGAGCGCAGACAGGCTTCGAAGGCCTAACACAAGAAAATTGGGCTGAAAGGCACTTTTAAATTTGTTCCAGGGGTACACGGGCAGCAGTAGACTGGTCAGTGGAGGCCTAGTGGAAGGAGGGACCGCAGACAGGCTTCGAAGGCCTAACATAATAAAGTTGGGCTGTAGGCACTGTAAAATTGGTTCCAGGGGTACACGGGCAGCAGTAGACTGGTCAGTGGAGGCCTAGAGGAAGGAGGGACCACAGACAGGCTTTGAAGGCCTAACATAATAAAGTTGGGCTGTAGGCACTGTAAAATTGGTTCCAGGGGTACACGGGCAGCAGTAGACTGGTCAGTGGAGGCCTAGAGGAAGGAGGGAGCGCAGACAGGCTCCGAAGGCCTAACACTAGAAAATTGGGCTGTAGGCACTTTTAAATTTGTTCCAGGGGTACACGGCCAGCAGTAGACTGGTCAGTGGAGGCCTAGAGGAAGGAGGGACCGCAGACAGGCTTTGAAGGCCTAACACAAGAAAATTGGGCTGTAGGCACTTTTAAATTTGTTCCAGGGGTACACGGGCAGCAGTAGACTGGTCAGAGGAGGCCTAGTGGAAGGAGGGACCGCAGACAGGCTTCGAAGGCCTAACATAATAAAGTTGGGCTGTAGGCACTGTAAAATTGGTTCCAGGGGTACACGGGCAGCAGTAGACTGGTCAGTGGAGGCCTAGAGGAAGGAGGGACCGCAGACAGGCTTCGAAGGCCTAACATAATAAAGTTGGGCTGTAGGCACTGTAAAATTGGTTCCAGGGGTACACGGGCAGCAGTAGACAGGTCAGTGGAGGCCTAGAGGAAGGAGGGACCGCAGACAGGCTTCGAAGGCCTAACACGAGAAAATTGGGCTGTAGGCACTTTTAAATTTGTTCCAGGGGTACACGGGCAGCAGTAGACTGGTCAATGGAGGCCTAGAAGAAGGAGGGAGCGCAGACAGGCATCGAAGGCCTAACATAATAAAGTTGGGCTGTAGGCACTGTAAAATTGGTTCCAGGGGTACACGGGCAGCAGTAGACTGGTCAGTGGAGGCCTAGTGGAAGGAGGGACCACAGACAGGCTTCGAAGGCCTAACATAATAACATTGGGCTGTAGACACTTGGAATTCTCTTGCAGGGGTACACAGGCAGCATTGGTGTTGTCAGCGGAGGGCCATTGTAATGAGTGTCTGCATGTTAGTAGTCCCAAACAATAAATACATGTTAATGTCTCGCATTACAACAAAACGAAAACACAAAAGGGTGCAATCATTAGGTACAGGGGTGGGCTCCTCTGTGTAGTTTCAGACCTAGTAGTTTGGCGCAAAGTATTTACTTGGGTAAATATAGGACACTGCCCCTGACTATGTTAAGTACCATCATACATGTTAACACAATGTTATTGTCAGTGGCAGGAATTAAAGGATGTCAGCGCATAGACTAAACATTGGTGGAACTGTGAGAGATAATTGTGCAAGTGGTAGAGCAATGTTTGAGCTGGGGGTGGGGGAACTCTCTTGTGGCCGACGGTACAGGCCCAGGGCCCCTCATGTTACAACAGTGTGTCTGACGTTGGGTGCGCACCACCACCGCCAGAGACACTTTATTGTACTATGAGGGACCCAGTGGCAGTGCCGTCGACCAAAAGCGGGCACACCCACCTCTTCAGACAAACAGCACTCTCACGGGTGCTTGCGCCAAGTGGCTATACCACGGCCCCGTGGGGGGAGTTTGGCCATTTAGGGAGGTGTAAACATGTCGTATGCTGGACAATCAGCTGCTGCAAATTACGAGATTGGTAAAGTCACTCAGAGTAGTCCACAGGCAAGACCTTTTCATAGGAAAGTTAGGTGTCGGCCAGGCAAGGTGGGGCAAAAGAATTCGAAATCCAGTTGTGGTTCATTTTAATGAATGTTAGATCATCAACATTTTGGGTAGCCAGACGAGTCCTTTTTTCGGTTAATATTGAACCTGCAGCACTGAATACTCTTTCGGATAGGACACTAGCTGCCGAGCAAGCAAGCTCCTGCAATGCATATTCTGCCAATTCTGGCCATGTGTCTAATTTGGATGCCCAGTAATCAAATGGGAATGACGGTTGAGGGAGAACGTCGATAAGGGATGAAAAATAGTTAGTAACCATACTGGACAAATGTTGTCTCCTGTCACTTTGAATTGATGCTGCAGTACCTGTCCTGTCTGCGGTCATAGCAAAATCACTCCACAATCTGGTCAGAAAACCCCTCTGTCCAATGCCACTTCTGATTTCTGCACCTCTAACACTTCTGGTCTGCTGCCCCCTGCAGCTCGTGTGAGAACGATTACGGGCGCTGTGTGCTGGGAATGCCTGAAGCAAACGGTCAACAAGAGTTGATTGTTTGGTTGCTAATATTTGTTCCAAGTTCTCATGTGGCATAATATTTTGCAATTTGCCTTTATAGCGAGGATCAAGGAGGCGGGCCAACCAGTAATCGTCATCGTTCATCATTTTAGTAATGCGTGTGTTCCTTTTGAGGATACGTAAGGCATAATCCGCCATGTGTGCCAAAGTTCCAGTTCTCAAGTCTGCGGTTGTGCTTGGTTGAGGGGCAGTTTCAGGCAAATCGACGTCACTTGTGTCCCTCCAAAAACCAGAACCCGGCCTTGCCACGCCACCAATTTCCAGTGTCCCCGGGAAAGCTTCCTCATTAAAAATAGACTCATCATCCACCTCGTCCTCCCCCTCCTCTTCACCCGCTACCTCATCCTGTACACTGCCCTGGCCAGACAATGGCTGACTGTCATCAAGGCTTTCCTCTATCTCTGCTGCAGACGCCTGATCCTTTATGTGCGTCAAACTTTGCATCAGCAGACGCATTAGGGGGATGGTCATGCTGTTACGACTGACGGAACGCACTAAGAGAGAGGATATAGATGCGTTCGCAGTCCGGGGTCCACCGTACAGGTGAAAACCTGCTGCTAGTAAATTGCAGACTATATGGCGGTACTCTAAAGTACACACACGTGGGTTCAACCTCACCCAGCGTGGAGGAAGCAATCCTGTTGCGTCACAGGACCGCGGTACCGCACATAAAGCGCGAGCAAGTAGTCAGCGAACTTTACCCCAACTGGGATTGAAGTCCGATTAGACCCTTGCTGGCACTACACCGCAACTGGGTGTGTAAGGAAACAGAATAGTTAAATATAGGCACAGAAGTGCGAGCAATGCCGTACTGACGGACACCACTAACCACCCAGGCTTGGGTATGGAAAGCGCTAGACAAGCGCACGGTGCCGTACAGGCGGACACAGCAACTGGACGCTGTAATGTGTGTATTGCACAGATGGTTAGTCGGGCGCTAGATAGCTACCAACATCCGCGAACAGTCAACAACTCTAGGGAGGGATATTTAGGAGCTTTCATCCATCGACATACATCCATCTACACACACACATATAATTTCAAAACAATACTAGTGCATGGCCGTGCGGTCATGCGCAGTTTATATAGTTGCAGGACAGGAAGTGGCTACAGAACTTTTGCCCTTCCAAGACCTGCCAAGAGGACCAATGGAATGTGCCGCAAATCTTGAGCACATGACCCTCGATCTCCAACGGGAGATCTTGCCCTGGGCATGCTCAGTGTGTGCAGACAAGGACTTAGTCCCAGAGAAGTCCGCTCGCTGCTGACCAGCACTGACTTTTATGGCAGAAGCTGGAGAAGCAGCAGTAACTCTTAGAACAGAGTGAGATTGAGCAAGACGCTGGGACCGACGTCTTTGCTGAGCAGACTCCACTGCGGCTGGATACGAATGGGAGACCGCAGCGGAGATGGCTCGAGATTCCCCCTGTGCAGAAGCGGGAACTCGACCCCTAACACATGCTTATTATGGCGTTGTCTGCAGTAACCAGCCGTGTGCATTCCTCAAAACACTGAAGGACTTGACACATGTCTTGTATCTTCGACCACTGCACACCTGACAACTCCATGTCTGCCATCCTACTGCCTGCCTGTGTATGTGTATCCTCCCACATAAACATAACAGCCCGCCTCTGTTCGCACAGTCTCTGAAGCATGTGCAGTTTTGAGTTCCACCTTGTTGCAACGTCTATGATTAGGCGATGCTGGGGAAGGTTCAAAGACCGCTGATAGGTCTGCATATGGCTGGAGTGTACGGGCGAACGGCGGATATGTGAGCAAAGTCTGCGCACTTTGAGGAGCAGGTCGGATAACCCCGGATAACTTTTAAGGAAGCACTGCACCACCAGGTTTAAGGTGTGAGCCAGGCAAGGAATGTGTTTCAGTTGGGAAAGGGAGATGGCAGCCATGAAATTCCTTCCGTTATCACTCACTACCTTGCCTGCCTCAAGATCTACTGTGCCCAGCCATGACTGCGTTTCTTTCTGCAAGAACTCGGACAGAACTTCCGCTGTGTGTCTGTTGTCGCCCAAACACTTCATAGCCAATACAGCCTGCTGACGCTTGCCAGTAGCTGCCCCATAATGGGACAACTGGTGTGCAACAGTGGCAGCTGCGGATGGAGTGGTTGGGCGACTGCGGTCTGTGGACAAGCTCTCGCTTCTGCAGGAGGAGGAGGAGGGGGTGTGAACGCCTACAGCCAACTGTTTCCTAGACTGTGGGCTAGGCAGAACTGTCCCGAAATTGATGTCCCCTGTGGACCCTGCATCCACCACATTCACACAGTGTGTCGTGATGGACACGTAACGTCCCTGGCCATGCCTACTGGTCCATGCATCTGTTGTCAGGTGCACCTTTGTACTCACAGATTGCCTGAGTTCATGGACGATGCGCTCTTTAACATGCTGGTGGAGGGCTGGGATGGCTTTTCTGGAAAAAAAGTGTCGACTGGGTAGCTCGTAGCGTGGTACAGCGTAGTCCATCAGGGCTTTGAAAGCTTCGCTTTCAACTAACCGGTAGGGCATCATCTCTAACGAGATTAGTCTAGCTATGTGGGCGTTCAAACCCTGTGTACGCGGATGCGAGGCTAAGTACTTCCTTTTTCTAACCATAGTCTCATGTATGGTGAGCTGGACTGGAGAGCTGGAGATCGTGGAACTAGCGGGGGTGCCGGTGGACATGGCAGACTGAGAGACGGTGGGAGATGGTATTGTTGCCGCCGGTGCCCTAGATGCAGTGTTTCCTACTACGAAACTGGTGATTCCCTGACCCTGACTGCTTTGGCCTGGCAAAGAAACCTGCACAGATACTGCAGGTGGTGCGGAAAATGGTGGCCCTACACTGCCGGAAGGGATGTTGCGTTGCTGACTAGCTTCATTGGCCGAGGGTGCTACAACCTTAAGGGATGTTTGGTAGTTAGTCCAGGCTTGCAAATGCATGGTGGTTAAATGTCTATGCATGCAACTTGTATTGAGACTTTTCAGATTCTGACCTCTGCTTAAGGTAGTTGAACATTTTTGACAGATGACTTTGCGCTGATCAATTGGATGTTGTTTAAAAAATTGCCAGACTGCACTCTTTCTAGCATCGGATACCTTTTCAGGCATTGCAGACTGAGCTTTAACCGGATGGCCACGCTGTCCTCCAACAGGTTTTGACTTTGCCACGCGTTTTGGGCCAGATACGGGCCCGGCAGATGGAACCTTTTGCGATGTTGATGCCTGCTGCGGCCCCTCCTCCTCCGCTTCAGAACTACTGCCGCCTGCACCCTGTTCCCCCAATGGCTGCCAATCGGGGTCAACAACTGGGTCATCTATAACCTCCTCTTCTGGCTCATGCGCAACTCTGTGTCACCGTGTAAGTCGGTGGTAGAGCGTTAGTGACAGGGCAACATAGTCTCCTCAGGGTCTGATTCTGGATCAGTACCCTGCGAGGGCAATGTTGTGGTCTGAGTCAAAGGACCAGCATAGTAGTCTGGCTGTGGCTGTGCATCAGTGCACTCCATGTCAGATTCAACTTGTAATGGGCATGGCCTGTTAACTGCTTCACTTTCTAAGCCAGGGATGGTATGTGTAAAGAGCTCCATGGAGTAACCCGTTGTGTCGCCTGCTGAATCCTTCTCTGTTGTTGTTTTTGCTGAAGAGGACAAGGAAGTGACTTGTCCCTGACCGTGAACATCCACTAACGACGCGCTGCTTTTACTTTTACCAGTTTCAAAAGAGGAGGCAAAAGAGCTAGAGGCTGAGTCAGCAAGATAAGCCAAAACTTGCTCTTGCTGCTCCGGCTTTAAAAGCGGTTTTCCTACTCCCAGAAAAGGGAGCGTTCGAGGCCTTGTGTAGCCAGACGATGAACCTGGCTCCACAGCTCCAGACTTAGGTGCAATTTTTTTTTCCCACGACCACCTGATGCTCCACCACTACCACTACCCTCATTACCAGCTGACAATGAACGCCCCCGGCCACGACCTCTTCCACCAGACTTCCTCATTGTTTTAAAAACGTAACCAAACTAACGGTATTTGTTGCTGTCAAACAACTTACACGGTGAGCTATAACTTCAGTATGATTTAGATACCCCTTTACAGGTGCGTGACACCGCAAGGAAAAGCAGCCACAATGTTACACACTCTGTTTTTGGTGGCACCAAATGAAAGAGATGCCACACACGCAGGACTGTCACTCAAGCACAAATGTCAATATTAATCTCCCACTGTTTTTTTTTTTCAGGGAGAATTTATAACACAAAAAAAAAAAAAAATAGGATTTCTATGGCCCACTATTTGAGAGAGAGATGGCACGCTTAGGACTGGCACACAAGCCCAAAGGCCAATATTAATCTCCCACTGTTTTTTTGTTCAGGGAGAATTTATAAAACCAAAAAAAAAAAAATAAATAGGCTTTCTATGGCCCACTATTTGAGAGAGAGATGGCACGCTTAGGACTGGCACACAAGCCCAAAGGCCAATATTAATCTCCCACTGTTTTTTTGTTCAGGGAGAATTTATAAAACCCCCCCCCCAAAAAAAAAAATAGGCTTTCTATGGTCCACTATTTGAGAGAGAGATGGCACGCTTAGGACTGGCACACAAGCCCAGAGGCCAATATTTATCTCCCACTGATTGATTTAGTGATTTTTTCAGGTAGAATTTAGAACCCAAATCAAGCAAAAAAATAAATAGGCTTTGTATGGCCCACTGAGTGAGAGATGGCACACACAGGAGTCAGGAGTGGCACACAAGCCCAGAGGCCAATATTTATCTCCCACTGATTGATTTAGTGATTTTTTTTCAGGTAGAATTTAGAACCCAAATCAAGCAAAAAAATAAATAGGCTTTCTATGGCCCACTGAGTGAGAGATGGCACACACAGGAGTCAGGAGTGGCACACAAGCCCAGAGGCCAATATTTATCTCCCACTGATTGATTTAGTGATTTTTTTCAGGTAGAATTGAGAACCCAAATCAACCCAAAAAATAAATAGGCTTTCTATGGCCCACTGAGTGAGAGATGGCACACAGGGATGGCACTCTAGCAGAAATGCCAATCTTAATCTCCCACAAAAAAAAAAAAAAAAACAGGGACTGTCCTACAATTACTATCCCCTGCAGTAATCTCAGCCAGGTATGGCAGGCAGCATTAAGGAGTGGACTGATGCACAAATGAAATAAAAAGTGTGGACAAACAAACAAGATAGCTGTGCAGAAAGGAAGGAACAAGAGGATTTGTGCTTTGAAAAAAGCAGTTGGTTTGCACAGCGGCGTACACACAGCAATGCAGCTATCAGGGAGCCTTCTAGGGCAGCCCAATGAGCTACAGCGCTGAGAAAAAAAAAAATGTAGCTTCCACTATCCCTGCACACCGAAGGTGGTGTTGGACAGTGCAAATCGCTACAGCACAAGCAGTTTGGGGGTTAATGGACCCTGCCTAATGCTATCCCTGCTTCTGACGAAGCGGCAGCAACCTCTCCCTAAGCTCAGATCAGCAGCAGTAACATGGCGGTCGGCGGGAACGCCCCTTTATAGCTCCTGTGACGCCGCAGACAGCAAGCCAATCACTGCAATGCCCTTCTCTAAGATGGTGGGGACCAGGACCTATGTCATCACGCTGCCCACACTCTGCGTTCACCTTCATTGGCTGAGAAATGGCGCTTTTCGCGTCATTGAAATGCGACTTTGGCGCGAAAGTCGCGTACCGCATGGCCGACCCCGCACAGGGGTCGGGTCGGGTTTCATGAAACCCGACTTTGCCAAAAGTCGGCGACTTTTGAAAATGAACGATCCGTTTCGCTCAACCCTACTCTTGAGGTTTGACAATTTCACACAATTTTTCCTCTTGAAATATTGAGCTCTTCGATCTGAATATATACAATGGCGATCGAGACTCCATTGACACTGACGTTTTTTTAAAAGAGTAAATAGTTATCTCGATTTTAATACTTGCCGTTATCCCAAATGGATTTCTAACATTCCGTACTTATCGATGCCATACAAAAAACTGTCTTTGCTGCAAAATGATTAGAAACAGGATGAAATCCTTTTCTTTTCTTCCACATCCACAGGAGAAGTATTCCTCATTAAACAATTCGTCCACTGCCACTCGGATTTTGTAATTTACTTATTTAATAGTGTCATTGTAAATCACAATACATAGAACTTCCGACTCAAGCAACACATATCAGAAGGAATGGACATAGGCATAACATTAGAAAAGGTATTACGTGCCATAGCCATATTTTTTGGACTATAAGAGGCTCTTTTTTCACCAATTTTTTTGGGAAAATGGGGGTGGGTGGGTCTTAAAGTCCGGATGCACTGACCACGAGTGTGGCGGCAGCAGGAGTCGGGCGATTCTGCCGGCACTGGGCTGGTAAGAGGAGGTGTTGGGTGGTCAGATGCTGCAGGGTGATCTCACTCCCATCCCAGGTTGGTGCATCATGTTCGGCAGTGTGGGAACTCCGCCGACATTTTGTGAAAGCCTGGAGCCCCCCGCACTGCCATTGCTGTAATGCGGTGGTATCCAGAGGCGGCGCATGTGCAGACTGAAATCTTGACGAGATCTTAGTGCGTGCATTGACCTCATTTTGCGCATGTGCCACCTCCGGCGACCATTTTCCCGAAGGCCACCGTATTGCAGCAATTCATGTGCAGGGTCTCCGGGCTTTCATAAAATGTTGGTGGAGCACCCACACAGCCCGCGATGAGAGTCAGATCGCCAGACCACCGAACACCTCCTGTGACCCTGCTCCACCAGTGGTCTCAATAACCCCGATCAGGCTCGGACTGGCTCACCGGAGAACCAGAGAATTCTCCGGTGAGCCCAGGCACTGACACCTGCTGGCATACTGGCCAGCAGCTGCCTAGGGCCCCACTGCTCCAGGGGCCCCCAGCCAGTGGCTATAGGGCCCCTGAGTCAAGGGGGCCCGCCCTGTGCCAGCGCAGCAGCTGGAGACAGGATCCTGTCCCCGCTGCTAAAGCAAAATGAATATTTACCCTTCCCCACGCCCCTATGGGCGTGGAGAGGCATGAATACCATTTCTCTTTCATAGCAGGCAGCGTTAGCCGCAGGCTAAAGCTGCACCACCGCTCACACACACACACAACACCGCACACATACACACACGCAGGCACAGACTCACACAGAGCAACTCATCTCCTGGCATCCTGCTTCCTGTCTGAGACAGCCCAGCTGGATGACGTCATCATCCAGCGTGCTGTCTCAGAAAGCTTCCAGCGAGGAACAGGCTGCTGCTGGGATGCGCTGCTGCTGCAGGGAGGTGAGCTTTGCTGTATGCCTGCGTGTGTGTTCGCCTGCGTGTGTATGTGAGAGTGTGTCTGTACATGTGTGTGTCTGTGCCTGCGTGTGTGTGAGAGTGTGTGTGCCTGCGTGTGTGATGAGCTGAGGTAACATAGTTAGTAAGGCCGAAAAAAGACATTTGTCCATCCAGTTCAGCCTATATTCCATCATAATAAATCCCCAGATCTACGTCCTTCTACAAAACCTGATAATTGTATGATACAATATTGTTCTGCTCCAGGAAGACATCCAGGCCTCTCTTGAACCCCTCGACTGAGTTCGCCATCACCACCTCCTCAGGCAAGCAATTCCAGATTCTCACTGCCCTAACAGTAAAGAATCCTATTCTATGTTGGTGGAAAAACCTTCTCTCTTCCAGATGCAAAGAATGCCTCCTTGTGCCCGTCACCTTCCTTGGTATAAACAGATCCTCAGCGAGATATTTGTATTGTCCCCTTATATACTTATACATGGTTATTAGATCGCCCCTCAGTCATCTTTTTTCTAGACTAAATAATCCTAATTTCGCTAATCTATCTGGGTATTGTAGTTCTCCCATCCCCTTTATTAATTTTGTTGCCCTCCTTTGTACTCTCTCTAGTTCCATTATATCTTTCCTGAGCACCGGTGCCCGAAACTGGACACAGTACTCCATGTGCGGTCTAACTAGGGATTTGTACAGAGGCAGTATAATGCTCTCATCATGTGTATCCAGACCTCTTTTAATGCACCCCATGATCCTGTTTGCCTTGGCAGCTGCTGCCTGGCACTGGCTGCTCCAGGTAAGTTTATAATTAACTAGGATCCCCAAGTCCTTCTCCCTGTCAGATTTACCCAGTGGTTTCCCGTTCAGTGTGTAATGGTGATATTGATTCCTTCTTCCCATGTGTATAACCTTACATTTATCATTGTTAAACCTCATCTGCCACCTTTCAGCCCAAGTTTCCAACTTATCCAGATCCATCTGTAGCAGAATACTATCTTCTCTTGTATTAACTGCTTTACATAGTTTTGTATCATCTGTAAATATCGATATTTTACTGTGTAAACCTTCTACCAGATCATTAATGAATATGTTGAAGAGAACAGGTCCCAATACCGACCCCTGCGGTACCCTACTGGTCACAGCGACCCAGTTAGAGACTATACCATTTATATCCACCCTCTGCTTTCTATCACTAAGCCAGTTACTTGTTATGAGCTGGTGGTTAGGAGCACCCTGAATGACCTGATAATTAAACCTCATACAGGACGAGCTCTGGGATGTGGGAGCTCTGCTGCCCGCAGGCCCTAATCCTATCACAACAACTAGAAATAGCCGTAGAGCGCTCCTGACCAGACCTAGGTGCCTCGTCACGGCCTAAGAACTATCTAGCCCTAGAGATAGAAAATAAAGCCTACCTTGCCTCAGAGAAATTCCCCAAAGGTAAAGGAAGCCCCCCACATATATTGACTGTGAGTAAAGATGAAAGTCACAAACGCAGAAATGAAACAGGATTCAGCAAAGGGAGGCCAGACTAACTAAATAGACAGAGGATAGGAAAGGTAACTTTGCGATCAGCACAAAAACCTACAAAAGACCACGCAGAGTGTGCAAAAAAGACCTCCGCACCCACTCACGGTGCGGAGGGATCACCCTGCATCCCAGAGCTTCCAGCTAGCAAGACAAAATCATGAAAACCAGCTGGACAAGAAAACAGAGAACAAAATAAGACTATAAGGAACTTAGCTTCTGCAGGAGAAGGCAGGTGTTATGTCTGCTAATGAAAGGTGTAATGAAGGCAATCCAGAAACACAGTGTGCCTAGCGATCCGAGCGCACACAGTGATCTGACAAATACCAAAAAACAAAAGAACGAGCTCTGAGACGTGGAAACTCTGTAGACAGCACACCTGATCCTATCCTAAACACAACTAATAGCGGCTGTGGATTGCGCCTAGCAACTACCTATGCAACTCGGCACAGCCTAAGAAACTAGCTAGCCTGAAGATAGAAAAATAGGCCTGACTTGCCCTCAGAGAAATACCCCAAAGGAAAAGGCAGCCCCCCACATATAATGACTGTGAGTAAGATGAAAAGACAAAACGTAGGGATGAAATAGATTCAGCAAAGTGGGGCCCGATAATCTTAGACAGAGCGAGGATAGTAAAGCAAACTTTGCAGTCTACAAAAAACCCTAAAGCAAAAACCACGCAAAGGGGGCAAAAAAGACCCACCGTGCCGAACTAACGGCACGGCGGTACACCCTTTGCTTCTCAGAGCTACCAGCAAAACAAAAGACAAGCTGGACAGAAAAAAAGCAACAAAATAGCAAAAAAGCACTTAGCTATACAGAGCAGCAGGTCACAGGAACAATCAGGAGAAGCTCAGATCCAACACTGGAACATTGACAAGGAGCAGGGATAGCAGCATCAGGCGGAGTTAAGTAACGAAGCAGTTAACGAGCTCACCAGAACACCTGAGGAAGGCAGCTCAGAAGCTGCAGTACCACTTGTGACCACAGGAGTGAATTCAGCCACAGAATTCACAACAGTACCCCCCCCCTTGAAGAGGGGTCACCGAACCCTCACCAGAGCCCCCAGGCCGACCAGGATGAGCCGCATGAAAGGCACGAACAAGATCGGGAGCATGAACATCAGAGGCAAAAACCCAGGAATTATCTTCCTGAGCATAACCCTTCCATTTAACCAGATACTGGAGTTTCCGTCTAGAAACACGAGAATCCAAAATCTTCTCCACAATATACTCCGATTCCCCCTCCACCAAAACCGGGGCAGGAGGCTCAACAGATGGAACCATAGGTGCCACGTATCTCCGCAACAACGACCTATGGAATACATTATGTATGGAAAAGGAGTCTGGGAGGGTCAAACGAAAAGACACAGGATTGAGAACCTCAGAAATCCTATACGGACCAATAAAACGAGGTTTAAATTTAGGAGAGGAAACCTTCATAGGAATATGACGAGAAGATAACCAAACCAGATCCCCAACACGAAGTCGGGGACCCACACGGCGTCTGCGATTAGCGAAAAGTTGAGCCTTTTCCTGGGACAAGGTCAAATTGTCCACTACCTGAGTCCAGATCTGCTGCAACCTGTCCACCACAGAATCCACACCAGGACAGTCCGAAGACTCAACCTGTCCTGAAGAGAAACGAGGATGGAACCCAGAATTGCAAAAAAATGGAGAAACCAAGGTAGCCGAGCTGGCCCGATTATTAAGGGCGAACTCAGCCAACGGCAAAAAGGACACCCAATCATCCTGGTCAGCAGAAACAAAACATCTCAGATATGTTTCCAAAGTCTGATTGGTTCGTTCGGTCTGGCCATTAGTCTGAGGATGGAAAGCCGAGGAAAAGGATAGGTCAATGCCCATCCTACCACAAAAGGCTCGCCAAAACCTTGAAACAAACTGGGAACCTCTGTCAGAAATAATATTCTCAGGAATGCCATGCAACCGAACCACATGCTGAAAGAACAAAGGTACCAAATCAGAGGAGGAAGGCAATTTAGCCAAGGGCACCAGATGGACCATTTTAGAAAAGCGATCACAGACCACCCAAATGACTGACATTTTTTGAGAATTGGGAAGGTCAGAAATGAAATCCATCGAAATATGTGTCCAAGGCCTCTTTGGGACCGGCAAGGGCAAAAGCAACCCACTGGCACGAGAACAGCAGGGCTTAGCCCTAGCACAAATCCCACAGGACTGCACAAAAGTACGTACATCCCGTGACAGAGATGGCCACCAGAAGGATCTAGCCACTAACTCTCTGGTACCAAAGATTCCAGGATGACCAGCCAACACCGAACAATGAAGTTCAGAGATAAGTTTATTAGTCCACCTATCAGGGACGAACAGTTTCTCCGCTGGACAACGATCAGGTTTATTCGCCTGAAATTTTTGCAGCACCCGCCGCAAATCAGGGGAGATGGCAGACACAATGACTCCTTCCTTGAGAATACCCGCTGGCTCAGATAAACCCGGAGAGTCGGGCACAAAACTCCTAGACAGGGCATCCGCCTTCACATTTTTAGAGCCCGGAAGGTACGAAATCACAAAGTCGAAGCGGGCAAAAAATAACGACCAACGGGCCTGTCTAGGATTCAAGCGCTTGGCAGACTCGAGATAAGTCAAGTTCTTATGATCAGTCAATACCACCACGCGATGCTTGGCTCCTTCAAGCCAATGGCGCCATTCCTCGAATGCCCACTTCATGGCCAGCAACTCTCGGTTGCCCACATCATAATTACGCTCAGCGGGTGAAAACTTCCTGGAAAAGAAAGCACATGGTTTCATCACTGAGCAATCAGAACCTCTCTGTGACAAAACCGCCCCTGCTCCAATCTCAGAAGCATCAACCTCGACCTGGAACGGAAGAGAAACATCTGGTTGACACAACACAGGGGCAGAACAAAAACGACGCTTCAACTCCTGAAAAGCTTCCACAGCAGCAGAAGACCAATGAACCAAATCAGCACCCTTCTTGGTCAAATCGGTCAATGGTTTGGCAATGCTAGAAAAATTACAGATGAAGCGACGATAAAAATTAGCAAAGCCCAGGAACTTTTGCAGACTTTTCAGAGATGTCGGCTGAATCCAATCCTGGATGGCTTGGACCTTAACTGGATCCATCTCGATAGTAGAAGGGGTAAAGATGAACCCCAAAAATGAAACTTTCTGCACACCGAAGAGACACTTTGATCCCTTCACAAACAAAGAATTAGCACGCAGGACCTGAAAAACCATTCTGACCTGCTTCACATGAGACTCCCAATCATCTGAGAAGATCAAAATGTCATCCAAGTAAACAATCAGGAATCTATCCAGATACTCACGGAAGATGTCATGCATAAAAGACTGAAACACAGATGGAGCATTGGCAAGTCCGAACGGCATCACTAGATACTCAAAATGACCCTCGGGCGTATTGAATGCAGTTTTCCATTCATCTCCTTGCCTGATTCTCACCAGATTATATGCACCACGAAGATCTATCTTAGTGAACCAACTAGCCCCCTTAATCCGAGCAAACAAGTCAGATAACAATGGCAAGGGATACTGAAATTTAACAGTGATCTTATTAAGAAGGCGGTAATCAATACACGGTCTCAGCGAACCATCCTTCTTGGCTACAAAGAAGAACCCTGCTCCCAGTGGTGATGACGATGGGCGAATATGTCCCTTCTCCAGGGATTCCTTCACATAACTGCGCATAGCGGCGTGTTCGGGCACGGATAAATTAAATAATCGACCTTTAGGGAATTTACTACCAGGAATCAAATTGATAGCACAATCACAATCCCTATGCGGAGGTAGGGCATCGGACTTGGGCTCTTCAAATACATCCTGATAATCAGACAAGAACTCAGGGACCTCAGAAGGGGTGGATGACGAAATCGACAAAAATGGAACATCACCATGTACCCCCTGACAACCCCAGCTGGACACCGACATGGAATTCCAATCCAATACTGGATTATGGGTTTGTAGCCATGGCAACCCCAACACGACCACATCATGCAGATTATGCAACACCAGAAAGTGAATAACTTCCTGATGTGCAGGAGCCATGCACATGGTCAGCTGGGCCCAGTACTGAGGTTTATTCTTAGCCAAAGGTGTAGCATCAATTCCTCTCAATGGAATAGGACACCGCAAAGGCTCCAAGAAAAACCCACAACGTTTAGCATAATCCAAATCCATCAGATTCAGGGCAGCGCCTGAATCCACAAACGCCATGACAGAAAACGACGACAAAGAGCATATCAGGGTAATGGACAGAAGGAATTTGGACTGTACAGTACCAATGACGGCAGACCTAGCGGACCGCTTAGTGCGCTTAGGACAATCAGAAATAGCATGAGTGGAATCACCACAGTAGAAACACAGCCCATTCAGACGTCTGTATTCTTGCCGTTCAACTCTGGTCATAGTCCTATTGCACTGCATAGGCTCAGGTTTAACCTCAGGCAATACCGCCAAATGGTGCACAGATTTACGCTTGCGCAAGCGTCGACCGATCTGAATGGCCAAAGACAAAGACTCATTCAAACCAGCAGGCATAGGAAATCCCACCATGACATCCTTAAGAGCCTCAGAGAGACCCTTTCTGAACAAAGCTGCCAGCGCAGATTCATTCCACTGAGTGAGTACTGACCATTTCCTAAATTTCTGACAATATACTTCTATATCATCCTGACCCTGGCACAAAGCCAGCAAATTTTTCTCAGCCTGATCCACTGAATTAGGCTCATCGTACAGTAATCCGAGTGCCAGGAAAAACGCATCGACACTACTCAATGCAGGGTCTCCTGGCGCAAGAGAAAATGCCCAGTCTTGAGGGTCACCGCGCAAAAAAGAAATAACAATCAAAACCTGTTGAATAGGATTACCAGAAGAATGAGGTTTCAAGGCCAGAAATAGCTTACAATTATTTTTGAAACTTAGAAACTTATTTCTATCTCCAAAAAACAATTCAGGAATAGGAATTCTTGGTTCTAACATAGATTTCTGATCAATAGTATCTTGAATCTTTTGTACATTTATAACGAGATTATCCATTGAAGAGCACAGACTCTGAATATCCATGTCCACACCTGTGTCCAGAATCACCCAAATGTCTAGGGGAAAAAAAAAAGTGAACACAGAGCAGGGGAAAAAAAAAAAAAAAATGGTGTCAGAACTTTTTCTTTCCCTCTATTGAGAATCATTAAATGGCTCCTTGTACTGTTATGTCTGCTAATGAAAGGTGTAATGAAGGCAATCCAGAAACACAGTGTGCCTAGCGATCCGAGCGCACACAGTGATCTGACAAATACCAAAAAACAAAAGAACGAGCTCTGAGACGTGGAAACTCTGTAGACAGCACACCTGATCCTATCCTAAACACAACTAATAGCGGCTGTGGATTGCGCCTAGCAACTACCTATGCAACTCGGCACAGCCTAAGAAACTAGCTAGCCTGAAGATAGAAAAATAGGCCTGACTTGCCCCCAGAGAAATACCCCAAAGGAAAAGGCAGCCCCCCACATATAATGACTGTGAGTAAGATGAAAATACAAAACGTAGGGATGAAATAGATTCAGCAAAGTGGGGCCCGATAATCTTAGACAGAGCGAGGATAGTAAAGCAAACTTTGCAGTCTACAAAAAACCCTAAAGCAAAAACCACGCAAAGGGGGCAAAAAAGACCCACCGTGCCGAACTAACGGCACGGCGGTACACCCTTTGCTTCTCAGAGCTACCAGCAAAACAAAAGACAAGCTGGACAGAAAAAAAGCAACAAAATAGCAAAAAAGCACTTAGCTATACAGAGCAGCAGGTCACAGGAACAATCAGGAGAAGCTCAGATCCAACACTGGAACATTGACAAGGAGCAGGGATAGCAGCATCAGGCGGAGTTAAGTAACGAAGCAGTTAACGAGCTCACCAGAACACCTGAGGAAGGCAGCTCAGAAGCTGCAGTACCACTTGTGACCACAGGAGTGAATTCAGCCACAGAATTCACAACAGGCAGGTCACCACAGAGATCCAGGAGCGAACTGAACGAATGCAAAAACATTGACAGCTGGCATGGAGTAACGATCTGAGAGGAGTTAAATAGAGCAGCCAACCAAAGGATAAACCACGTCACCTGTGTAAGGAACCTCAGAAGCAGCAGCTTCACTCATAGCCACCAGAGGGAGCCCATAGACAGAACTCGCCAAAGTACCATTCACGACCACAGGAGGAAGTTCAACAACAGAATTCACAACAGTACCCCCCCTTGAGGAGGGGTCACCGAACCCTCACCAGAGCCCCCAGCCCGATCAGGATGAGCCAAATGAAAGGCACGAACCAGATCGGCAGCATGAACATCAGAGGCAAAAACCCAGGAATTATCTTCCTGACCATAACCCTTCCACTTGACCAGGTACTGGAGTTTCCGTCTCGAAACACGAGAATCCAAAATCTTCTCCACCACATACTCCAACTCCCCCTCGACCAACACCGGGGCAGGAGGATCAACGGAGGGAACCAAAGGTGCCACGTATCTCCGCAACAACGACCTATGGAACACATTATGGATGGCAAAAGAAGCTGGAAGGTCCAAACGAAATGACACAGGATTAAGAACCTCAGAAATCTTATATGGTCCAATGAAACGAGGCTGAAACTTAGGAGAGGAAACCTTCATTGGAACGTGACGAGATGACAACCAAACCATATCCCCAACACGAAGTCGGGGACCAACACAACGCCGGCGGTTAGCGAAACGTTGAGCCTTCTCCTGGGACAATGTCAAATTGTCCACCATATGAGTCCAAATCTGCTGCAACCTGTCCACCACCGCATCCACACCAGGACAGTCCGAAGGCTCAACCTGCCCTGAAGAGAAACGAGGATGGAAACCAGAATTACAGAAAAAAGGAGAAACTAAAGTAGCCGAACTGGCCCGATTATTAAGGGCGAACTCAGCCAAAGGCAAGAAGGACACCCAATCATCCTGATCAGCAGAAACAAAGCATCTCAGATATGTTTCCAAAGTCTGATTAGTTTGTTCGGTTTGGCCATTAGTCTGAGGATGGAAAGCCGAAGAAAAAGTCAAATCAATGCCCATCTTAGCGCAAAAGGACCGCCAAAACCTTGAAACAAACTGGGAACCTCTGTCCGAGACGATGTTCTCTGGAATGCCATGCAAACGAACCACATGCTGGAAAAACAATGGCACCAAATCGGAGGAGGAAGGCAATTTAGACAAGGGTACCAAATGGACCATTTTAGAGAAGCGATCACAAACCACCCAAATGACCGACATCTTTTGAGAAACAGGGAGATCAGAAATAAAATCCATGGAAATATGCATCCAGGGCCTTTTCGGGATCGGCAAGGGCAAAAGCAGCCCACTGGCATGAGAACAGCAGGGTTTAGTCCGAGCACAAGTCCCACAGGACTGCACAAAAGAACGCACATCCCGTGACAAAGAAGGCCACCAAAAGGATCTAGCCACCAAATCTCTGGTACCTAAGATTCCAGGATGACCAGCCAACACTGAACAATGAATCTCAGAGATAACTCTACTAGTCCATCTATCCGGGACAAACAGTTTCTCCGTAGGACAACGGTTAGGTCTATCAGCCTGAAACTTCTGCAGCACACGCCGCAAATCAGGGGAAATGGCAGACAAAATTACCCCTTCTTTAAGAATACCCGCCGGCTCAGGAACACCCGGAGAGTCAGGCACAAAACTCCTTGACAGGGCGTCAGCCTTCACATTCTTAGATCCCAGAAGGTATGAAACCACAAAATCAAAGCGGGAGAAAAAGAGCGACCATCAAGCCTGTCTAGGATTCAACCGTTTGGCAGACTCGAGATAAGTCAAATTCTTGTGATCCGTCAAGACCACCACACGATGTTTAGCTCCTTCAAGCCAATGTCGCCACTCCTCGAAAGCCCACTTCATGGCCAACAACTCCTGATTGCCCACATCATAATTGCGCTCAGCAGGTGAGAATTTTCTAGAAAAGAAGGCACAGGGTTTCATCACCGAGCCATCAGAACTTCTTTGCGACAAAACAGCCCCTGCTCCAAATTCAGAAGCATCAACCTCAAGCTGAAAAGGGAGCGAAACATCTGGCTGGCACAACACAGGGGCAGAAGCAAAACAACGCTTCAACTCCTGAAAAGCCTCTACAGCCGCAGAGGACCAATTGACCACATCAGCACCTTTCTTGGTCAAATCAGTCAACGGTTTAGCAATACTGGAAAAATTAGCGATGAAGCGATGATAAAAATTAGCAAAGCCCAGGAACTTCTGTAAGCTCTTCTCAGATGTCGGCTGAGTCCAATCGTAAATGGCCTGAACTTTAACAGGGTCCATCTCGATAGTAGAAGGGGAAAAAATGAAACCCAAAAATGAAACCTTCTGAACTCCAAAGAGACACTTTGACCCCTTCACAAACAAGGAATTCGCACGAAGGACCTGGAACACCATTCTGACCTGCTTCACATGAGACTCCCAATTATCCAAAAAGACCAAAATGTCATCCAAATATACAATCATTAATCTATCCAGGTACTCTCGGAAGATGTCATGCATAAAGGACTGAAACACAGATGGAGCATTAGAAAGCCGAATGGCATAACCAGGTACTCAAAATGGCCCTCGGGCATATTAAATGCCGTTTTCCATTCATCACCCTGTTTAATTCGCACAAGATTATACGCACCACGAAGATCTATCTTGGTGAACCAACTAGCCCCCTTAATCCGAGCAAATAAATCAGACAGCAGCGGCAAAGGATACTGAAATTTAACTGTGATCTTATTAAGAAGGCGGTAATCAATACAAAGTCTCAAAGAACCATCCTTCTTGGCCACAAAAAAGAACCCTGCTCCCAATGGTGACGACGACGGACGAATATGCCCCTTCTCCAAGGATTCCTTTATATAACTCCGCATAGCGGCATGTTCTGGCACAGACAAATTAAACAGACGGCCCTTAGGAAACTTACTACCAGGAATCAAATTAATAGCACAGTCGCAATCCCTTTGAGGAGGTAGGGCACCAGATTTGGGCTCTTCAAATACATCCCGGTAATCTGATAAAAACTCAGGGACCTCAGAAGGAGTGGATGGCGAAATTGACAGTAATGGAACATCACCATGTACCCCCTGACAACCCCAGCTGGATACAGACATAGATTTCCAATCCAACACTGGATTATGGACCTGTAGCCATGGCAACCCCAAAACAACCACATCATGCAGATTATGCAACACCAAAAAGCGAATATCCTCCTGATGTTCAGGAGCCATGCACATGGTCAATTGAGTCCAGTACTGAGGCTTATTCTTGGCCAAAGGCATAGCATCAATTCCTCTCAATGGAATAGGATACTGCAAGGGCTCCAAGAAAAACCACAGCGCCTGGCAAACTCCAAGCCCATCAAATTCAGGGCAGCGCCTGAATCCACAAATGCCATTACAGAATAGGTGTTATGACCTGGTGGTTAGGAGCACCCGACCTGATAGCTAAACTCATACAGGACGAGCTCTGGGATGTGGGAGCTCTGCTGACCGCAAGCCCTAATCCTATCGCACACACTAAAAATACCCGTGGAGCGCTCCTGACGCTCCCTAGGCGCCTCGTCACAGCCTAAGAACTATCTAGCTCTAGAGATAGAAAATAAAGCCTACCTTGCCTCAGAGAAATTCCCCAAAGGAATAGGCAGCCCCCCACATATAATGACTGTGAGTAAAGATGAAAGTCACAAACGCAGAAATGAAATAGGTTTCAGCAAAGGGAGGCCAGACTTAATAAATAGACAGAGGATAGGAAAGGAATCTTTGCGGTCAGCACAAAAACCTACAAAAGACCACGCAGAGTGTGCAAAAGGGTCCTCCGCACCGACTCACGGTGCGGAAGGGGCCACTCTGCATCCCAGAGCTTCCAGCTAGCAAGACAAAATCAGGATAACCAGCTGGACAAGAAACAATGAGCAAAAATAACAATAAGGAACTTAGTTTCTGCAGGAGAAGACAGGTCACAAGGCAGATCCAGGAGCGAACTGAACCAATGCTAAAACATTGCCAGCTGGCATGGAGTAACGATCTGAGTGGAGTTAAATAGAGAAGCCAACCAAAGGATAACCCACGTCACCTGTGTAAGGAACCTCAGAAGCAGCAGCTTCACTCATAGCCACCAGAGGGAGCCCATAGACAGAACTCGCCGAAGTACCATTCACGACCACAGGAGGGAGTTCGACAGCAGAATTCACAACAATAGGACGACAGAGAGCAAATCAGAGTAACGGACAAAAGAAATTTAGACTGTACCGTACCAATGGTGGCAGACCAAGCGAACCGCTTAGTGCGCTTAGGACAATCGGAGATAGCATGAGTGGATTCACCACAGTAAAAACACAGCCCATTCCGACGTCTGTGTTCTTGCTGTTTAGCTCTGGTTAAAGTCCTATCACACTGCATAGTCTCAGGCCTATGCTCAGAGAGTACCGCCATATGGTGCACAGCTTTGCGCTCACGCATGCGCCGATCGATCTGAATGGCCAAAGACATAGACTCATTCAGACCAGCAGGCGTGGGAAATCCCACCATGACATCCTTAACCCCTTCCCGACCCATGACGCCACGTAGGCGTCATGAAAGTCGGTGCCATTCCGACCCATGACGCCTATGCGGCGTCATGGAAAGATCGCGTCCCTGCAGATCGGGTGAAAGGGTTAACTCCCATTTCACCCGATCTGCAGGGACAGGGGGAGTGGTAGTTTAGCCCAGGGGGGGTGGCTTCACCCCCTCGTGGCTACGATCGCTCTGATTGGCTGTTGAAAGTGAAACTGCCAATCAGAGCGATTTGTAATATTTCACCTATTATAACGGGTGAAATATTACAATCCAGCCATGGCCTATGCTGAAATATCATCGGCCATGGCTGGAAATACTAGTGTGAGATTATATCTCAGTGATCAAAATAAAGGTTAGGGTAGGGGTAGGGTTAGGAGTAGGGTTAGGGCTAGGGTTAGGGCTAGGGTTAGGTTTTCGGTATGTGCACACGTATTCTGGTCCCCTGAGGATTTTTCCGCTGCGTATTTGATAAATCCGCAGTGCTAAACCGCTGCGGATTTATGGCGGATTTACCCCGTTTTTTTCTGCGCATTTCACTGCGGTTTTACAATTGCGATTTTCTATTGGAGCAGTTGTAAAACCGCTGCGGAATCCGCACAAAGAAGTGACATGCTGCGGAATGTAAACCGCTGCATTTCCGTGCAGTTTTTCCGCAGCATGTGTACAGCGATTTTTGTTTCCCGTAGGTTTACATTGAACTGTAAACTCATGGGAAACTGCTGCGGATCCGCAGCGTTTTCTGCAGCGTGTGCACATACCTTTAGAATTAGGCTATGTGCACACGGTGCGGATTTGGCTGCGGATTGGCCGCTGCGGATTCGCAGCAGTGTTTCATCAGGTTTACAGTACCATGTAAACATATGAAAAACCAAATCCGCTGTGCCCATGGTGCGGAAAATACCGCGCGGAAACGCTGCATTGTATTTTTCGCAGCATGTCAATTCTTTGTGCGGATTCCGCAGCGTTTTACACCTGTTCCTCAATAGGAATCCGCAGGTGAAATCCGCACAAAAAACACTGGAAATCCGCGGAAAATCCGCAGGTAAAACGCAGTGCCTTTTACCCGCAGATTTTTCAAAAATGGTGCGGAAATATCTCACACGAATCCGCAACGTGGGCACATAGCCTTAGGGTTAGGGTTGGAATTAGGGTTGTGGTTAGGGTTAGGGGTGTGTTGGGGTTAGTGTTGTGGTTAGGGGTGTGTTGGGGTTAGGGTTGTGATTAGGATTATGGCTACAGTTGGGATTAGGGTTAGGGGTGTGTTGGGGTTAGTGTTGGAGTTAGAATTGAGGGGTTACCACTGTTTAGGCACATCAGGGGTCTCCAAACGCAACATGGCGCCACCATTGATTCCAGCCAATCTCGTATTCAAAAAGTCAAATGGTGCTCCCTCACTTCCGAGCCCCGATGTGTGCCCAAACAGTGGTTTACCCCCACATATGGGGTACCAGCATACTCAGGACAAACTGCGCAACAATTACTGGGGTCCAATTTCTCCTGTTACCCTTGTGAATCTAAAAAAATGCTTGCTAAAACATAATTTTTGAGGAAAGAAAAATGATTTTTTATTTTCACGGCTCTGCGTTGTAAACGTCTGTGAAGCACTTGGGGGTTCAAAGTGCTCACCACATATCTAGATAAGTTCCTTGGGGGGTCTAGTTTCTAAAATGGGGTCACTTGTGGGGGGTTTCTACTGTTTAGGCACACCAGGGGCTCTGCAAACGCAACGTGACACCCGCAGACCATTCCATCAAAGTCTGCATTTCAAAACGTCACTACTTCAATTCCAAGCCCCGGCATGTGCCCAAACAGTAGTTTACCCCCACATATGGGGTATCACCGTACTCAGGAGAAACTGGACAACAAATATTGGGGTCAAATTTCTCCTTTTACCCTTGGGAAAATTAAAAAATTCTGGGCTAAATAATTATTTTTGAGGAAAGAAAACGTATTTATTATTTTCACGGCTCTGCATTATAAACTTCTATGAAGCACTTGGGGGTTCAAAGTGCTCACCACACATCTAGATTAGTTCCTTTGGGGGTCTAGTTTCTAAAATGGTGTCATTTCTGGGGGATCTCCAATGTTTAGGCACACAGGGGCTCTCCAAACGTGACATGGTGTCCGCTAAAGAGTGGAGCCAATTTTTGATTCAAAAAGTAAAATGGCGCTCCTTCCCTTCCAAGCCCTGCCGTGCGCCCAAACAGTGGTTTACCCCCATATATGAGGTATCAGCGTACTCAGGACAAATTGGACAACAACTTTCGTGGTTCAGTTTCTCCTTTTACCATTGGGAAAATAAAAAAATTGTTGCTAAAAGATAATTTTTGTGACTAAAAAGTTAAATGTTCATTTTTTCCTTCCATGTTGCTTCTGCTGCTGTGAAGCACCTGAAGGGTTAATAAACTTCTTGAATGTGGTTTTGAGTACCTTGAGGGGTGCAGTTTTTAGAATGGTGTCACTTTTGGGTATTTTCAGCCATATAGACCCCTCAAACTGACTTCAAATGTGAGGTGGTCCCTAAAAAAAATGGTTTTGTAAATTTCGTTGTAAAAATGACAAATCGCTGGTCGAATTTTAACCCTTATAACTTCCTAACAAAAAAAAATTTGTTTCCAAAATTGTGCTGATGTAAAGTAAACATGTGGGAAATGTTATTTATTAACTATTTTGTGTCACATATCTCTCTGGTTTAACAGAATAAAAATTCAAAATGTGCAAATTGCGAAATTTTCAAAATTTTCGCCAAATTTCCGTTTTTATCACAAATAAACGCAGAATTTATTGACCTAAATTTACCACTAACATGAAGCCCAATATGTCACAAAAAAACAATCTCAGAACCGCTAGGATCCGTTGAAGCGTTCCTGAGTTATTACCTCATAAAGGGACACTGGTTAGAATTGCAAAAAACGGCAAGGTCTTTAAGGTCAAAATAGGCTGGGTCTTGAAGGGGTTAAGGGCTTCAGAAAGACCCTTTCTGAAAATTGCCGCCAGGGCACATTCATTCCACTGAGTAAGCACAGACCACTTTCTAAACTTCTGACAGTACACCTCCGCTTCATCCTGACCCTGACACAAAGCCATCAAGATTTTCTCTGCCTGATCCACTGAATTTGGTTCATCATAAAGCAATCCAAGCGCCCGAAAAAATGCATCAACATCACTCAATGCAGGATCTCCTGGCGCAAGGGAAAATGCCCAGTCTTGAGGGTCACCACGTAACAAAGAAATAATGATTTTTACCTGTTGAACGGGGTCACCAGAGGAGCGGGATTTCAAAGCTAGAAACAGTTTACAATTATTTTTGAAAATCAAGAACCTAGATCTATCCCCAGAAAATAAGTCAGGAATAGGAATTCTAGGCTCTAACATAGGATTCTGAACCACAAAATCTTGAATGTTTTGTACCCTTGCAGTGAGATGATCTACACAAGAGGACAGACCTTGAATGTCCATAGCTACACCTGTGTCCTGAACCACCCAAAGGTCTAGGGGAAAAGAAAGACAAAACACAGTGCAAAGAAAAAAAAATGGTCTCAGAACTTCTCTTATCCCTCTATTGAGATGCATTAATACTTTGGGCCAGCTGTACTGTTATGACCTGGTGGTTAGGAGCACCCTGAATGACCTGATAATTAAACCTCATAAAGGACGAGCTCTGGGATGTGGGAGCTCTGCTGACCGCAGGCCCTAATCCTATCACAACAACTAGAAATAGCCGTGGAGCACTCCTGACCAGACCTAGGCGCCTCGTCACGGCCTAAGAACTATCTAGCCCTAGAGATAGAAAATAAAGCCTACCTTGCCTCAGAGAAATTCCCCAAAGGTAAAGGAAGCCCCCCACATATTTTGACTGTGAGTAAAGATGAAAGTCACAAACGCAGAAATGAAACAGGATTCAGCAAAGGGAGGCCAGACTTACTAAATAGACAGAGGATAGGAAAGGTAACTTTGCGATCAGCACAAAAACCTACAAAAGACCACTCAGAGTGTGCAAAAAAGACCTCCGCACCCACTCACGGTGCGGAGGGACCACCCTGCATCCCAGAGCTTCCAGCTAGCAAGACAAAATCATGAAAACCAGCTGGACAAGAAAACAGAGAACAAAATAAGACTATAAGGAACTTAGCTTCTGCAGGAGAAGGCAGGTCACCAGAGAGATCCAGGAGCGAACTGAACGAATGCAAAAACATTGACAGCTGGCATGGAGTAACGATCTGAGAGGAGTTAAATAGAGCAGCCAACCAAAGGATAAACCACGTCACCTGTGTAAGGAACCTCAGAAGCAGCAGCTTCACTCATAGCCACCAGAGGGAGCCCATAGACAGAACTCGCCGAAGTACCATTCACGACCACAGGAGGAAGTTCGACAACAGAATTCACAACAGTTAATAACCCATTTACACACATTTTCCCCCAGACCAAGCATTCTCATTTTGTGTACCAACCTCTTGTGCGGCACGGTATCAAATGCTTTGGAAAAATCGAGATATACCACATCCAATGACTCACCGTGGTCCAGCCTATAGCTTACCTCTTCATAAAAAATGATTAGATTGGTTTGACAGGAGCGATTTCTCATAAACCCATGCTGATTAAGCAGTTATTCTCATTGAGATAATCCAGAATAACATCCCTCAGAAACCCATCAAATATTTTACCAACAATAGAGGATAGACTTACTGGCCTATAATTTCCAGGTTCACTTTTAGAGCCCTTTTTGAATATTGGCACCACATTTGCTATGCGCCAGTCCTGCGGAACAGACCCCGTCGCTATAGAGTCCCTAAAAATAAGAAATAATGGTTTATCTATTACATTACTTAGTTCTCTTAGTACTCGTGGGTGTATGCCATCCGGACCCAGAGATTTCTCTATTTTAATCTTATTTAGCCGGTTTCGCACCTCTTCTTGGGTTAGATTGGTGACCCTTAATATAGGGTTTTCATTGTTTCTTGGGATTTCACCTAGCATTTCATTTTCCACCGTGAATACCATGGAGAAGAAGGTGTTTAATATGTTAGCTTTTCCCTCGTCATCTTCAACCATTCTTTCCTCACTATTTTTTAAGGGGCCTACATTTTCAGTTTTTATTCTTTTACTACTGATATAGTTGAAGAACAGTTTGGGATTAGTTTTACTCTCCTTAGCAATGTGCTTCTCTGTTTCCTTTTTGGCAGCTTTAATTAGTTTTTTAGAGAAAGTATTTTTCTCCCTATAGTTTTTTAGAGCTTCAATGGTGCCATCCTGCTTTAGTAGTGCAAATGCTTTCTTTTTACTGTTAATTGCCTGTCTTACTTCTTTGTTTAGCCACATTGGGTTTTTCCTATTTCTATTCCTTTTATTCCCACAAGGTATAAACCGCTTACACTGCCTATTTAGGATGTTCTTAAACATTTTCCATTTATTATCTGCATTCTTATTTCTGAGGATATTGTCCCAGTCTACCAGATTAAGGGCATCTCTAAGCTGGTCAAACTTTGTCTTCCTAAAGTTCAGTGTTTTTGTGACTCCCTGACAAGTCCCCCTAGTGAAAGACAGGTGAAACTGTACAATATTGTGGTCGCTATTTCCTAGATGCCCGACCACCTGCAGATTTGTTATTCTGTCAGGTCTATTAGATAGTATTAGGTCTAAAAGTGCTGCTCCTCTGGTTGGTTTCTGCACCAATTGTGAAAGATAGGTGAGGTGTGTGTATGTAGTGGTGAAGAAAAATGATATTGGTGAGGGGAGACGATGGAGGTGATGGGCAATGATGGTGGTGGGGGAGGCAATGATGGAGGTGATGGGTATTGAAGGAGGTGATAGGTAATGGAGGTGATAGGCAATGATGGAGTTGGGGGTAGGCAATGATGGAGGTGATGGGCAATGATGGAGGTGATAGGCAATGGATGTGATAGGCAATGATAGGGAAGCAATTATGGAGGTGATGGGCAATGATGGTGGTAGGGAGACAATGATGGAGGTGATGGGTAATGATGGAGGTGATAGGCAATGACGGTGGGGAGGCAATGATGGAGGTGATGGGCAATGATGGTGGTGGGGGAGGCAATGATGGAGGTGATGGGCAATGATGGAGGTGATAGGCAATGATAGGGAGGCAATGATGGTGGTGGGGAGGCAATGATGGTGGTGGGGAGGCAATGATGGAGGTGATGGGCAATGATGGAGGTGATAGGCAATGACGGTGGGGAGGCAATGATGGAGGTGATAAGCAATGATAGGGAGGCAATGATGGAGGTGATGGGCAATGATGGTGGTAGGGAGACAATGATGGAGGTGATGGGCAATGATGGAGGTGAAAGGCAATGACGGTGGGGAGGCAATGATGGAGGTGATGGGCAATGATGGAGGTGATAGGCAATGGAGGTGATAAGCAATGATAGGGAGGCAATGATGGAGGTGATGAGAGGCAATGATGTAGGTGATGGGCAATGATGGTGGTGGGGGAGGCAATGATGGAGGTGATGGGCAATGATGGAGGTGATAGGCAATGACGGTGGGGAGGCAATGATGGAGGTGATGGGCAATGATGGAGGTGATAGGCAATGGAGGTGATAGGCAATGATAGGGAGGCAATGATGAAGGTGATGGGCAATGATGGTGATGGGGAGACAATGATGGAGGTGATGGGCAATGATAGAGGTGATAGGCAATGATGGTGGGGAGGCAATGATGGAGGTGATGGGCAATGATGGTGGTGATAGGCAATGGAGGTGATAGGCAATGATGGAGGTGATGGGAGGCAATGATGGAGGTGATGGGCAATGATGGTGGTGGGGGAGGCAATGACGGATGTGATAGGCAATGACGGTGGGGAGGCAATGATGGAGGTGATGGGCAATGATGGAGGTGCAATGATGGAGGTGATAGGCAATGGAGGTGATAGGCAATGATGAAGGTGATGGGCAATGATGGTGGTGGGGAGACAATGATGGAGGTGATGGGCAATGATAGAGGTGATAGGCAATGATGGTGGGGAGGCAATGATGGAGGTGATGGGCAATGATGGTGGTGGGGGAGGCAATGATGGAGGTGATGGGCAATGAAGGAGGTGATAGGCAATGGAGGTGATAGGCAATGATGGAGGTGATGGGCAATGATGGTGGAAAGGCAATGATGGAGGTTATGGACAATGGAGGTTGTAGGCAATGATGTTGGAGAGGCAGTGATGGAGGTGATGGGCAATGATGGAGGTGATAGGCAATGGAGGTGATAGGCAATGATTGAGGTGGGGGGAGGCAATGATGGAGGTGATGGGCAATGATGGAGGTGATAGGCAATGGAGGTGATAGGCAATGATTGAGGTGGGGGGAGGCAATGATGGAGGGGATAGACAATGGAGGTGATAGGCAATGATGGAGGTGATGGACAATGATGGTGGGGGGAGGCAATGATGTAGGTGATGGGCAATGATGGTGGTGTGGGAGGCAATGATGGAGGGGATGGGCAATGATGGAGGTGATAGACAATGGAGGTGATAGGCAATAATTGAGGTGGGGAGGCAATGATGGAGGTGATGGGCAATGATGGAGGTGATATTCAATGGAGGTGATAGGCAATGATGTGATGAGCCATGATGGTGGTGGGGGAGGGAGGTGATGGGCAATGATGGAGGGGATAGGCAATGGAGGTGATAGGCAATGATGGAGGTGATGGGCAATGATGGTGGGGGAGGCAATGATGGAGGTGATGGGCAATGATGGTGGTGGGGGAGGTAATGATGGAGGTGATGGGCAATGATGGTGGTGGGGATGCAATGATGGAGGTGATGGGAAATGATGGAGGTGATAGGCAATAATGGTGGGGAGGCAATGATGGAGGTGATGGGCAATAATAGAGGTGATTGGCAATGTTGGTGGTGGGAGGCAATGATAGAAGCGATAAAATGGGCAATGTTTGTGGTGGGGAGGCAATGATGAAGGTGATGATGAAGGTGATGGGCAATAATGGTGGTGGGGGAGGCAATGATGGAGGTGATGAAATGGACAAAGATGGCGGGGGAGGAGACAATGATGCAGGTGGTGGAATGGGCAGTGATGGAGGTGGTGGGGGAGATAGGGGTGGATGTGGAGAAGGCAATGATGGAGGTGGTGATGAGGACAATGATGGGGTGGAGAGGGGCTGCATTATACTTCATGAGGGTACTACATTATATTCTGTGGGGGGACTGCATTATTCTCAGGGGACTACACTACATTATATTATGGGGCTACATCATACTATATGAGGGGGCTACAATATACTCTATGGGGGGCTGCATTATATTCTGTGGTGGGGCTGCATTCTCTCAGGGGACTACATTCTATTCTGTGGTGGGCTGCATTATACTATATGAGGGGGGCTGCATTATACCCTATGAGGGTGCTACATTATATTCTATGGTGGGGACTGCGTTATACCTGAGGGGGTTGCATTATATTTTGTGGGGTGCTGCATTATATTCTATGAGAGGGGACTGCATTATATTTTATGAGGGGGGCTACATTATATTCTGTGAGGGGTCTACCCCAACCTTTGCTACATAATTAAGATGTGAACTACCTTAAATAATACCCTGATATTAGCGCTTTTTACCGCACAATTGGTGTTCTTGTATCTATTTCTATGTAGCTACATAGTGGGCCCCAAGAATGATTTTCTCTGGTAGACCCAAGGTGCTCCAGTCCAACGCTGACCCTGCTCAGTAAGCTGAATTCGGACTGTAAGATGGACCCCCAATTGATGCATTAATTTTTTTCCCTATTTTTCTTCTGAAAATTTAGGGTGCGTCTTAGGGTCTGATAATCCGGAAAATACGGTACTTGAATCACCACGTACAGACCCAAGGCAGCATCTTATTTATTTAACAACCTACCCAGCTCATTGTTATATACATTTGTGATTGAGGAGAACATCACATTTGCATGTAGTTGAAAAGTGGGGCCTTGGAGTTGGTTACTGTGGGTCTTGGCACCCTAGACCGAATGCCTGCACCTCACCATACAAATACCTTAAAAATGAATCCAACAGATTCCAAAGACTAATTAATAGGGAGTCCTATTGGATCTTTAAGCTTTCCATACTCAAACCCAATGGTTTGAACAAGTATTGGAGAATTGGAGAACATAGAATTGGTGAACATTTAACAAGGAGTTTTTTTTCCCATACCGGGGTATCGAATAGGATTTAAAATCACATTATAATATTATTAGGCTGTAATATTTTTAGTGCAGGTTATTTTTTAGATGTATATTAATCATGTTGAATAGGTCCGCTCTTCATTAATGGGAGTGTGCATAAGTATTTTGTATGGATACTTGCCCGAGGAAGGAGCTAGACGAGCTCTGAAACCCGTAGAATTAAATAAAAAAAAAACTTTTATAGTACATTTGGTATCATCATAATCCTTACTGGCAGCGCTATACCCAGCCACTCTCTCTTTTCTCCGAGTTACACTTTCACCATCAGGTTTTATATATTTTTTTCATTTGTCTGTTGTGATCCGCACAAGGTGCGCTTTCTCTTTCCTTTCCTCTACATTACCGCTAGTAGTAACACACTACACTGTGATGGCACGCAAGGTCCCCTTTCTCACTCCTGCACATGTACAGGTCTGTTTCAAGTTCACCAGTGACCAATTGGATGATCCAGAGAAGACATGAGAGAAGCTCATGTGGTCATATGAGACCAAAATAGAACTTTTTGGTATCAACTCCACTCAAGCATGGTGGAGAAACATCATACTTTGGCGGTGCTTTTCTGCAAAGGGGACAGGATGACTGCACCGTATTGAAGGGAGGATGGATGGGGTCTTGTATTGTGATATTTTGGCCAACAAACTCCCTCCCTTAGTAAGAGCATTGAAGATGGGTCATGACAGGGTCTTCCAGTATGACACTGACCGGAAAAACACAGTTGGGACAACTAAGGAGTGGCTCTGTAAGGAGCATTTCAAGGTCCTGGAGGGGCCTAGCCAGTGTCCAGACCTGAACCCAATAGAAAATCTTTGGAGGGAGCTGACACTCAATATTGTCCAGCGACAGCCCCAAAACCTGAAAGATCTGGAGAAGATCTGTATGGAGGAGTGGGCCAAAATCCGATCTGTGTGGAGCAGTGGGCCAAAGTCCCTGCTGCAGTGTGTGCAGACTTGGTCAAGAACTACAGGAAACGTCTGACCTCTGTGATTTCTGTACCAAATATTAAGTTCTGTTTTTCTATTGTATCAAATACATGTCGTCTTCTCTTATCCTTATTAAGTTGTGGAAGGAATGCAGCATTGCTGTATCAAAGGAGGAAAGGTCAAAAACAAAAAGGAACAGGGGTAATTGCGGTCCTCTCGTATCTAGTCCTATAATTAACCCCTTTGAAGAGATAAGGGGGGGAATATGTTGGATGGACGCAAGTGACTGTTGACAGAGCGCAGCGGAGTGCGGTCAGGATTCTCTGCTGCAGGCGGCTGACGAGTGCATGACTGCAAGTATCCGACTGGAATACAAGCAGTCATGTGCCATCTAGATGTGCGCGGCCGGACACGGCATGGAAATCGCACACCTGCAATCACGTGAGCGCCTATGGTTTAGAAATGTCCAATCTATAAAAATATAAAGTAAATTAATCAGATCGGTAAATAGCATGATGAGAAAAGGAAAGCAAACACCAGAATTACGTTTTTTTGGTTGCAGCAGCATTGCAATAAAATGCAATAACAGGAGATCAATAAAATGCAATAATGGGGGATCAAAACATCGAATCTACCCCAAAATCGTATCAGTAAAAAACATCAGCTCAGGGTGCAAAAGATTAGCCCTCACACTGCACTAGAGCCCCCCCAAAAATTAAAATGGTACAGGTCTTGAAAGATGGCGTCAAAAGGAATTTTTATTTTTTTTCGAATTTTTTTTTCTTTTAAAAAACATATCCTATACATTGACATGTGACATGGCATGCCGTGGTGGCGGGTGACAGGGTCCAGCTGCACTGTGTCAGAGTCCTTAGTGCCCGTAGAGCGTGCAGCTATGCCAGAGTCCATAGTGCTCGTAGAGCATGCAGCCATGCCAGAGTCCATAGCGCTCGTAGAGCGTGCAGCCATGCCAGAGTCCATAGCGCTCGTAGAGCGTGCAGCCATGCCAGAGTCCATAGCGCTTGTAGAGCAGAAGGCCATGCCAGGGTCCTGCTGCATCGTGGAGGTGGTGGTGGAGGAGGTCCAAGCAGGAGCAGCGGTTGTCATGGTGGTGGCGGTGGTATGTCCAACTGCACTCGGCATGGTGGTGCTGTAGTGGTGTCCGGCTGTGGAAGGAATTGAGGTGGCCGTGCAGTGGGATGCAGCAGAGGTCGGCATTGAGGACAATCGTGACAGTGAAGGCACAGGTGGATATGCCCCCACTGTCTGCTGGAAATACCGACTCTGCTGCATAGCCTGTACGTAAGCAGCATTGCAGGCCTGCATGACACTCAGCTGGAGATCAGGAGTAAGGTGTTCCGAAATGCCCTGCTCAATTTGATTAAAAAAATGATGTGCTGGCCTCTGGAGGTCGGCTTTCACTTGATCAAGGCTTTTCCTGACCCCCTGGATATGTGCATTTAAGAGGTTATGTGAAATATCCATTCGGTCACCCAAAGCCTTGATCGCGTCGTGTAAAACCGAGCTCAAGTGCAAAAACTTGGCCATGAGTGACCTGTCCGATGCCCTCTGCCGCTGCTGGGAGGAGCCCAAAAAAAGTGGAAGAGGACTGTGAAAGGGGAAGACCTGATGGACCAGCTGCCTGGTCTCCAGTTAGTGTGGAAGGCCCACTTGCTGCAGCGCTGCTGGATGGCTGGGATGGGTCCGTGGCTGTCAGATGAAGGACCGCTCCAGAACCTGGGCCGACAGTCGTGCTGTATGTGCTGTGAAAAAAGGAAAAAGAAAATTGTTATCAAAAATTTACCAGACGCAATATCCTGTGGAATAAAATTGCAGATTATGGCAATACAATACAACCTAATACATGTGATAAATACTTACGTTCTCTGGGCAAGGACCGGTCTTAAAAATGACAGAACGCGATGGTATTTGTATCGTCTGATCCTTGCTCCTGAACCACTGGGAACACGGCTCTCTTGACACAGGTCCTTGTTGAAGCGGTCCTTCATCGAACGCCAACGTGTTTTGACTTTGGATACTGTTTAAAAAAAATTGTGGTAAGAAAAAGGAATTTTGGCCGTGCTCACACAACTGTGTGTGATGAGAGAAACTCCTGAGAGTTTCTTTCATCACACACAGTCGAGTGAGCAAGGCCAAGGTCTCTGCTGCTTCACACTGCAGTGCAATACTTACCAAATGCAGCTCGGACCCATGTCGGGGTGTTGTCCCAGCCATCCCACATCGCTTGGGCCACCTCATTCCATAACCGCCGGACCGTGGTGTTGTTCGAGTGCAGTGGATCCCCGGTGTCCCACAATGGGACTCGCTCCTGGACCAGGGAAATAAGGAGGTCATTCTCTATCAGATCATCCTCCCGTTGTGAAACCTAAAAATTAAAAAAAGTCATTAAAGTTTGCTCAATTACATAAGGAAAAGAAAGAAAAAAGATGCTGAGAAATGGCATGAATAGGAAAGTCAACATACTAAAGGATTCCAGAAGGAAAAAGTAAAGAAATACGAGTGGAAAGAAAGGAAGATTCACGAATATTACACTGAGGACAGTCAGCCTTGTATACGTACCCGCTTCCGTCTTTCCACCGGACCTTGACTCCGCTGCTCCTGCCCTGTCTCTGCCGCAGTAGAAGAGCTCTAAAAAAAAGAAAAAATTGTCACATGTGTCGATGTGACAGTGAATACTTACCAATCTGACGAGGCAAATACTCACCTCACTGACATGCTCCACTTCCGATTGTCCTGGACGAAACTCCTCACCAGATGAAGAATCTGAAGAAGACATTCTGATGCATGTAAAAAGAAAGAAATGGCAGAAATTAGGACATATAGAGACATAAAATAGAAAATAAAGCCATTGGCTAGGATATACTCACATTGTTCAGGGTCTTGTTTTCCTCCAAGATGAAGTCTGTGTCTCGTCTGCTTCAGAGTCTGGTGAGAAGTGACGTGCTTTATCACCTTGATGGTGGGGGGGTGGGGGGTGGCTTATCAGTGTCTAGACATGGTTATCTCAATTGAAACGCATGCGTTCAAAAAGGCAACCAAATGCATGTGCTTAAAAACGTATTTGTGGCAAATAGACGCCTCTAGAAGTTACTACATGTTGCATTTACGCGCCAAGCCGCAAACGACTAAATGACGCATGCGTCGTCAAACGCGGCCAAACGCGAACAAAAAAAACGCATGCGTTTTTAATGTTAAAGATAGAAAAACACGACACATGCGTTTATATGTGGTACAAACGCTGCGGCCACAACCACAAATGTGAAACCAGCCAAATGCTACGTTCACATTTGCGTTGTTGGGCGTTACGTCGGCGACACATCGGCGACGCAACGCACAACGAATGCAAAACGCATGCAAAACGCATTGTTTTGTGACGCATGCGTCCTTTTTTTGCATGATTTTGGACGCACAAAAATTGCAACTTGCTGCGTCCTCTGCGCCCTGATGCGTGCGGCAAAAAAGACGCATGCGTCACAAAACGCAAGACAACGCATGTCCGTGCGCCCCCATGTTAAATATAGGGGCGCATGACGCATGCATCGCCGCGGCTGCGCCCGACGCTGAACTGCACAACGCTAATGTGAACGTAGCCTAATACCACTAGGGAGCGCTGCTAACACAGAACATACACATCACAAGCGTGTAACACCAATAGAGGGCGCTGTATACAACTGCACATTCACATCAAAAGTGCAATACCAATAGAGGGCGCTTCTCACAACACAGAACATACACATCACAGGTATGTAATACCAATAGAGGGCGCTGCATACATGTCACAGGTATGTACTACAACAAACATTGTGAGGAATAGAATCCAGCTCTGAAATAATTCCACAAATTTTATGAAAAAAACTGCTTTAAAAGATTGGACGTTTTTCTCTGCAGTGGCCAAGAATGTGTGCAACCTTACTTGTTTTGAGACCATAGCTTGTCCTTACTCATAATTGTAATATCTAGGCACACGATGTTGGCTTCTGGAAGTGACAACAGGAGAAATCCCCTCTTACATGAATTAATATGCATAAGACCAACAATAACTATATATATATATATATATATATATATAATATTATTATTATTATTATTATTATTATACATTTTTATAGCGCCATTTATTCCATGGCGCTTTACATGTGAATACGGGGCAAATATAGACAAATACATTAAACATGAGCAGATAACAAGGCACACGAGTACATAAGGAGGGAGGACCCTGCCCGCGAGGGCTCAGTCTGCAGGGGGTGGGTGAGGATACACTAGGAGAGGGAAGAGTTGGCTGTGCGGCTGTTCAGTAGGTTGAGGATCACTGCAGGCTGTAGGCTTGTCGGAAGAGATGAGTCTTCAGGTTCTTTTTGAAGGTTTCTATGGTAGGCGCAAGTCTGATGTGTTGGGGTAGAGAGTTCCAGAGTATGGGGGAAGCACGGGAGAAGTCTTGGATGCGGTTATGGGAAGAAGAGATGAGAGGGGAGTAGAGAAGGAGGTCTTGGGAGGATCGGAGGTCGCGTGTAGGTAGGTACCGGGAGACCATGTCACAGATGTATGGAGGAGACAGGTTGTGGATGGCTTTGTATGTCAGTGTGAGGGTTTTGAACTGGAGTCTCTGGGCGATAGGAAGCCAGTGAAGGGCTTGACACAGGGGAGAGGCTGGGGAATAGCGGGGGGACAGGTGGATTAGTCGGGCAGCAGAGTGTAGGATGGATTGGAGTGGTGCCAGAGTGCTAGAGGGGAGTCCAGAGAGTAGGAGGTTGCAGTAGTCGAGGCGGGAGATGATAAGGGCATGCACTAGCGTTTTTGCAGTGTTGCGGTCAAGGAAAGCACTGATCCGGGAAATATTTTTGAGTTTGAGACGACAGGAGGAGGCAAGGGCTTGGATATGTGGCTTGAAAGAGAGGGCAGAGTCGAGGATCACCCCGAGGCACCGGGCGTGTGGGACTGGGGATAGTGAGCAGCCATTGACATTGATGGATAGGTCTGGTGGAGGGGTAGAGTGAGATGGGGGAAAGATGATGAATTCTGTTTTGTCCATGTTCAGTTGTAGAAAGCGAGCAGAAAAGAAGGCTGAAATGGCAGACAGACAGTGCGGGATTTTGGTAAGCAAGGAGGAGAGGTCAGGTCCGGAGAGGTAGATCTGCGTGTCGTCAGCGTAGAGATGGTACTGCATACCGTGGGATTCTATGAGCTGTCCCAGGCCGAAAGTGTAGATGGAGAAGAGTAGGGGTCCTAGAACAGAGCCTTGAGGAACACCGACTGACAAGGGGCGAAGTGAGGAGGTGGTGTGGGGGAGGGAGACACTGAATGTTCGGTCTGTCAGATATGACGAGATCCAGGAAAGGGCCAAGTCTGTGATGCCAAGGGATGAGAGGATTTGTAGCAAAAGGGAGTGGTCTACAGTGTCAAAGGCAGAAGACAAGTCCAGGAGAAGGAGGACAGAGTAGTGTCGCTTGCTCCTGGCAGTTAGTAGGTCATTGGTGACTTTAGTTAGGGCAGTTTCAGTTGAGTGATGGGAACGGAAGCCTGATTGTAACCGATCAAAGAGGGAGCAGGAGGAGAAGTGGGAGGACAGTTCAAGATGGACGTGTTGCTCCAGCAATTTGGAGGCATAAGGGAGAAGAGATATTGGGCGATAGCTAGACACAGAGGATGGGTCGAGGGAGGGCTTTTTGAGGATGGGTGTGATCTTGGCATGCTTGAAGGATGAGGGAAAGACACCTGTTGTGAGTGAGAGGTTGAAGAGGTGCGTTAGGGTTGGGATGAAGACCGTGGAAAGGTTAGGGATGAGGTGGGATGGGAGCGGGTCAAGCGTGCAGGTGGTGAGGTGTGATCTTGACAGGAGGGTGGAGAGCTGATCTTCTGTCATGGTGGAGAAGCTGGTTTTGGAGGAGCAGGGTTGAGCAGCTAAGAGGGGCAGTGGGCGCTGTGGGCCAAAGCTTTCTCTGATCGTATCGATCTTCTGTTTAAAGAAAGAGGCGAAGTCATCAGCAGAAATGAGGGGGGAGGGAGGAGGTGCGGGGGGACGGAGTAGAGAATTGAAAGTGTTGAAAAGCTGTTTAGGGTTGTGGGACAGGGAGGATATGAGGGATGAGAAGTAAGTTTGTTTTGCGGCAGTGAGCGCAGACTTGAAGCTGGCGAGGGACTGCTTGTATGCAGTGAAGTGGTCGGCAGAGTGGGATCGCTTCCATCTCCGCTCAGCAATCCTGGAAGCCCGTCTCAATTCTTTGGTCAGGCTGGTCAGCCAGGGCTGCCTGTTAATTGTACGAGTTTTACTATGCATGAGTGGGGCGGCCGAATCGAGTGTTGTTGTTATTGTGGTGTTATAAAAAGTGGCAGCAGCATCTGTGTCATGAAGGGAAGCTATGTCTGTGAGAGGGAGAAGGGACTCAGAGAGTGATTGTAAGTTGAGATGTTTGAGATTTCTGCGAGGGTGAGTGAGTTTGTGGAGTGGGGGTTGCACACTAGGAGAGGAGAGGGACGAGAATGTCAGTAGGTTGTGGTCAGACAGGGGGAGGGGTGTGTTAGTGAGGTTAGTAAGGGAGCAGAGGCGGGTGAAGATGAGGTCCAGCGTGTGGCCATCTTTGTGAGTGGCCTCAGAGGACCATTGAGTGAGGCCAAAGGAGGCAGTCAGTGATAAAAGTTTAGAGGTAGCTGAGGTGAAAGTGTCAATGGGGACATTGAAATCACCCATGATGATAGTGGGGATGTCAACAGAGAGGAAATGAAGTAGCCAGGTGGTGAAGTGGTCGAGAAAGGTGGAGATGGCTAGTTCTGGGGGGCGGTAGATGACAGCCAGCTGGAGGTTGGAGGGGGAATAGATGCGGACAGAGTGCACCTCAAACGAGGGAAGAGTAGCGGAGGGTGGTAGCGGGATTGGAGTGAAGGAGCAGGTGTCGGACAGGAGCAAGCCAACTCCTCCACCGCGTTTGTTGCTGGGGCGAGGGGTGTGAGAGAGGTGGAATCCGCCATAGGAGAGCGCAGCTGGAGAGGCCGAGTCAGAGGGGGTGAGCCAGGTTTCAGTGAGGCCGAGGAAGGAGAGTTTGTTGGTGATGAAGAGGTCATGGATAAATGGCAGTTTGTTGCAGATGGAGCGTGCGTTCCATAGTGCTCCAAGTAGGGGGAGCGGGGGCTGGATGAATGGGTATGAGGTTCTCGTGGTTGGGAAAACGTGCGGAGGATCGTGGCAGGGGGTTAGAAACGAGTGTGGGGATGAATTGGGGAGGGCCGGGATTTGGGGATATGTCACCAGCAATGAGGAGTAACAGACAGATCATTAGAAGGTGGGAGCAGGATAGGACATGATATGGCCGTGTGTGTCTGGATAAAAAGGATTGTATGTGGAGGAACAGTTCTGAGGGGAAGGTGAGATGGCTGGGGAGTATGGAGGAAGAAATGACTAGTTCCTTACTAGGAGGAGGGATTGCAGGAGATTGTAAGAAGGAAAGTAGTATGGGGGTGAAAGAGAAAAGAAACCGAAACATTGTAGTGGTTGGTGTTCTGTTACCTTCCAGTCAATTCCAGTCCAATTCAGTCTAATTCAGAATCATAATTAAAAAGATGGAAGTTAAAAGATGATTTGCAGCATACTGAGTCTATAGCAGACTCCTGCATGTGAATATATCCCCAGTTAAGGGCAATCAGGTGTGAATGAGGGGGTGGCTGGGTATGGGAGACCAGATGTAGAGAGTTAAGCAAAGGTCATAAAGTGAGGGAGGGGTAAGACTGACCACTCAAAGAGATGCCAGGATCACACAATGAGAGACATGAAAACAGGTCGTGGAAACAAGCTCATAGGTGAGAAAGCATACTAAAAGGATTATATGTGCTGCACCAAGACACTCAGATCCAGGGGAAGCATAGAAAAGCCAGTGCAATATACAGAGACACTCAGAAGCCAGGGAGAGCTGGGTAAAGTCAGTGCATACCATGGAAAATCAATGCAGTATACAGAGATATTCTGGAGCCAGGGAGAGCTGGGTAAAGTCAGTGCATACCATGGAAAATCAATGCAGTATACAGAGATATTCTGGAGCCAGGGAGAGCTGGGTAAAGTCAGTGCATACCATGGAAAATCAATGCAGTATACAGAGATATTCTGGAGCCAGGGAGAGCTGGGTAAAGTCAGTGCATACCATGGAAAATCAATGCAGTATACAGAGATATTCTGGAGCCAGGGAGAGCTGGGTAAAGTCAGTGCATACCTGTGGGAAGAGGAGAACAGCTCGATTAGATGGTGCAGATGATGATAATATTGTAGTAGTGATGAGTAGCCAAATGCATATATATGTACATATATATATATATATATATATATATATATATATATATAATGAAAAGGAAATGAAATGAATTATATCTAAAAGAAATACATAACATACATTGCAGTTCATCTATGATTTGATATTCTACATCACGTATTAGTGGTGAAACACTCTGTTTTATCTAATTATTTGCAGAGTCCACATTTATTATAGACCTTTAAACCTTTACCAGGAAGGATGGTTCATGTTGTTTGTGAATGAGTCGGAGAAATTATATTCTGAATGTTTTAGCTTTTCTTGCTGATCTATAATATTTTGGATAGAATCTTAGGCTACTTTCACACATCAGGTTTTTTTTGTTTAAGGCACAATCCGGCAAGTTTTGAAAAAAAGTATCCTTTTTCTTTGTCATAGAGTTGTATTAGTGCCGGCCGGAGTGCGCCTGATGGGCAGACGTTTCATCCATTATTTTCCGGATCCGTTCCAATAGTCGTTTTCGGCAGACGGAGAAAACATCCATAGGAACGTTTTTTTGACCGGCGAAAAAAGCACACAGTGACAGAGCTGGCCAAAAATGTGTGAAACGGAGATGTGAAATGATGAATTCGGCCTCCGGATCCAGTTTTCCAAGCTTTTCCCATGCAAATCATGCACATTATTTAGGCTACTGTCACACCTCAGGTTTTCAGTGTCAGGCTAAATGCGGCAAATTTTTAAAAAACCAGATCAGGCGAATGTTGCCGCTGGATCAGGTTTTTTTCCCATCCATAGACTTGTATTAGTGCCGGATTGCACCGGATGACATTGCGTTTCGTCCTGTTTTTGACGGAAATCTGCTGCTTCCGGTTTCTGGAAAAAACATCCATTGCAATGTTTTTTGTCTCCGGCGAAAAAGCCGGAAGCGCCGAATCCAGTGCTTCCGGCTGCTTGCTAGAATGGAAGCCTATGGGAGCTGGAAGGTGCCGGATCCGGAAAAAGGCGGATCTGGCGGCCTGATCCGGTTTTTTAAACTGAGCATGCTCCAAATTTTTTTCTATCCAATGATCTAGATAGGCTAGCCAGATCCGTCCAAAAAAAAACCAAATCCGTCGTATCAGTTTTCACAATCTGCGCTGGATCCAGTTTTTACAACATTCTTCGGAGCCTGAGTCCATCTGCACATGTTGCAGATTCCGCTGCTTTATTTTCCGCAGCGGATTTGATAAATCGCAGTGCCAAAAGTACTGCGGATTTTATCACGGTTTTTTGTGCGGTTTCCACTGCGGTTTTAGACACCTGCGGGTTTCTATAATGGGGCAGGTGTAAAAGTAAAACCTCTGCGGATTCCGCACAAAGAATTTACATGGTGTGCAAAATAAACTGCTGCGTTTCCGCGCGTTTTTTTCCGCAGCATGTGCACTGCGGATTTTGTTTTCCATAGGTTAACATTCAACTGTAAACCGCATGGAAAACTGCTGCGGATCCGCAGCGTCAAATCCGCTGCGGATGAAACCGCAATGTGTGAACATAGCCTGACACTGAAAACCTGATGTGTGAAAGTAGCAATACCAATAGAGGGCGCTGCTTACAACACAAGCACATACACATTACAGGTGCGAAATACCAATAGAGGGCGCTGCTTACAACACAAGCACATACACTTTACAGGTGCGTAATACCAATAGAGGGCGCTGCTTACAACACAAGCACATACACATTACAGGTGCGTAATACCAATAGAGGGCGCTGCTTACAACACAAGCACATACACTTTACAGGTGCGTAATACCAATAGAGGGCGCTGCTTACAACACAAGCACATACACTTTACAGGTGCGTAATACCAATAGAGGGCGCTGCTTACAACACAAGCACATACACATTACAGGTGCGTAATACCAATAGAGGGCGCTGCTTACAACACAAGCACAAATACACAGGTACCTAATACCAATAGAGGGCGCTGCTTACAACACAAGCACATACACATTACGGGTGTGTAAGGCTACATTTGCGTTGTTGGGCGTTGCGTCAGCGACGCATCGGCGACGCAACACACAATGCATGCAAAACGCATGCAAAACGCATTGTTTTGTGACGCATGCGTCATTTTTTTGCATGATTTTGAACGCACAAAAAATGCAACTTGATGCGTCCTCTACGCCCTGATGTGTGCGGCAAAAAAGACGCATGCATCACAAAACGCAAGACAACTTATGTCCAAGCGTCCCCATGTTAAATATAGGGGTACATGGCGCATGCGTCGCCGCGGCAGCGCCCGACACAGCCCGGCAGAACGCAAATGTGAACGTAGCCTATCTAACTAACTAACTACTAGAGCTAGGAGGTGGCCCCCCCCAAAAAAAAAAAGTGTTCGGCGCATTATTTGATTTGGCGCACGGTGTGTGTTGCCGGCGGCGAAATACACAATTAACCAAACCTTATTGGGGGCAAAAAACATGATTATTTATTTTAACAAAACAAACCAAAAGTATGTGTTAAAGGGGCCCACTGGGACTCTTTCGCCCAGGGACAATGAAAACCTGGAGCCGGCCCTGTTTGGGTCAGTACCAGATCCCACACCAAAGATGGAGACACAACATGTGCTGTACTAGTACAGTGAATGTCGTGAAACATCAGTAGAAAAAGTCACACTGCCCCACAATGCAGCTGACAACCAAACATGTTGATTACTGTCTTAGCACAGTGTATTTTAGTTAGAGAGAGAGAACGTCATTTGAAGCAGCAAAATAGCAATGGATGAGGTTTTAGAGATGAATATATTTTCTGAATAAATTAACAAATATTTGAATATTATTAAAAATGTTGTGATGCTACGGAAGTCTCCGTAATGTAAGTTGGCATTACAGAAGGCATGGAAGTAAAAGTTTAGAAACATCTTTAGAAGATATAGACGCTTTCTTTTACATCCGTCGTCGTCGTCGCCGCTGCTGCTCAAGATCAAGTGTAGTATCTGTTCTTATCAGTTTAATATCTGATACGTCCCCCATGTGGGGACCATATATTAAATGGCTTTTTGGAACAGGGAGCTGGAAATGGAGCTTGCTCAGTCCACTCCACGCATTGACCCGCTATTGCAGTCTCTCCGGGAACAGTGCACTCCTTCTCTGATCCGGTTTCTAAAAACAGATTGAATGGAAATTAGTCAGCACAGCAAGTTGTCTTGGAACCCTAGATGGGAATTTATTTCAGGGTTGTTAAGGAAGCACATTTCACATGCCGCTGGCTGCCAAATGTAGCATGCTGCTCGATTTCACTTGCCTAATTGCAACATTTTGTGTGCCTTGCTTTCACCTCTGTATGTATGTATGTATGTATGTATGTATGTATGTATGTATGTATGTATGTATGTATGTCAAGCATTGCATTGCATTCAATAGGCAATCAATCAATCAATCAGGCAATCAATTTTCAGTCTTTCCTGGTTGCTGCCACAGGTGTGTTAAGATGTAGGCCTGAATTAGGCCTTTCTTACAGTGTAGCAAATATACTGTGCCATCTACAGAATTAGGCCCCTGCCTGCTGTCAGCACTTGGTATTTAAATTGAAGCATCCAATGAGTAGTTCTGCCATACATACCACATTTGTGACCACCGATCATGAATTCTTTTGGAAGACATTGTTTACCTCTTGTGGACCACCGACTTTGAAATGCGGTGTATGATAGGTATTTGAAAAAAAGGAAAACTGGTGTCTGTGCTGATCTCGAATCTGCTAGTCTTGTGTCTTGTAGATACACCTGTGTGAGGAGTATTCTAATGCTTTTGACCAACCAGGTGCGCTGCCTGCAGTCGATAGAATCTTAGCACGGAACCTTCACCTGCAGTCACAATGGGGATGGTGGGTGTGTCAAAGTGGGCAGAGTTATGCAGATTCAAAACGCGTTGGGCGCAGCTTCAACGAGCACACACAGACACACACAGCCAAACAACCGACCAAAACCCAAGCACACCCGAACTGTCATTGAGAATGCATCCAGAGTTTCTGAAAATGTCTTCCTTGCGGCAATCTTTGGCTCGGTCTCCACAATGGGTGTCGGTTGTAGGCCTGGGTGCGTCTGAAATGGCCAACCATTTCAGGCCATCGCTTCTCGGCCTCCTATGGCTAAGATCAAGTGTAGTATCTGTTCTTATCAGTTTAATATCTGATACGTCCCCCATGTGGGGACCATATATTAAATGGCTTTTTGGAACAGGGAGCTGGAAATGGAGCTTGCTCAGTCCACTCCACGCATTGACCCGCTATTGCAGTCTCTCCGGGAACAGTGCACTCCTTCTCTGATCCGGTTTCTAAAAACAGATTGAATGGAAATTAGTCAGCACAGCAAGTTGTCTTGGAACCCTAGATGGGAATTTATTTCAGGGTTGTTAAGGAAGCACATTTCACATGCCGCTGGCTGCCAAATGTAGCATGCTGCTCGATTTCACTTGCCTAATTGCAACATTTTGTGTGCCTTGCTTTCACCTCTGTATGTATGTATGTATGTATGTATGTATGTATGTATGTATGTATGTATGTATGTATGTCAAGCATTGCATTGCATTCAATAGGCAATCAATCAATCAATCAGGCAATCAATTTTCAGTCTTTCCTGGTTGCTGCCACAGGTGTGTTAAGATGTAGGCCTGAATTAGGCCTTTCTTACAGTGTAGCAAATATACTGTGCCATCTACAGAATTAGGCCCCTGCCTGCTGTCAGCACTTGGTATTTAAATTGAAGCATCCAATGAGTAGTTCTGCCATACATACCACATTTGTGACCACCGATCATGAATTCTTTTGGAAGACATTGTTTACCTCTTGTGGACCACCGACTTTGAAATGCGGTGTATGATAGGTATTTGAAAAAAAGGAAAACTGGTGTCTGTGCTGATCTCGAATCTGCTAGTCTTGTGTCTTGTAGATACACCTGTGTGAGGAGTATTCTAATGCTTTTGACCAACCAGGTGCGCTGCCTGCAGTCGATAGAATCTTAGCACGGAACCTTCACCTGCAGTCACAATGGGGATGGTGGGTGTGTCAAAGTGGGCAGAGTTATGCAGATTCAAAACGCGTTGGGCGCAGCTTCAACGAGCACACACAGACACACACAGCCAAACAACCGACCAAAACCCAAGCACACCCGAACTGTCATTGAGAATGCATCCAGAGTTTCTGAAAATGTCTTCCTTGCGGCAATCTTTGGCTCGGTCTCCACAATGGGTGTCGGTTGTAGGCCTGGGTGCGTCTGAAATGGCCAACCATTTCAGGCCATCGCTTCTCGGCCTCCTATGGCTAAGATCAAGTGTAGTATCTGTTCTTATCAGTTTAATATCTGATACGTCCCCCATGTGGGGACCATATATTAAATGGCTTTTTGGAACAGGGAGCTGGAAATGGAGCTTGCTCAGTCCACTCCACGCATTGACCCGCTATTGCAGTCTCTCCGGGAACAGTGCACTCCTTCTCTGATCCGGTTTCTAAAAACAGATTGAATGGAAATTAGTCAGCACAGCAAGTTGTCTTGGAACCCTAGATGGGAATTTATTTCAGGGTTGTTAAGGAAGCACATTTCACATGCCGCTGGCTGCCAAATGTAGCATGCTGCTCGATTTCACTTGCCTAATTGCAACATTTTGTGTGCCTTGCTTTCACCTCTGTATGTATGTATGTATGTATGTATGTATGTATGTATGTATGTATGTATGTATGTATGTCAAGCATTGCATTGCATTCAATAGGCAATCAATCAATCAATCAGGCAATCAATTTTCAGTCTTTCCTGGTTGCTGCCACAGGTGTGTTAAGATGTAGGCCTGAATTAGGCCTTTCTTACAGTGTAGCAAATATACTGTGCCATCTACAGAATTAGGCCCCTGCCTGCTGTCAGCACTTGGTATTTAAATTGAAGCATCCAATGAGTAGTTCTGCCATACATACCACATTTGTGACCACCGATCATGAATTCTTTTGGAAGACATTGTTTACCTCTTGTGGACCACCGACTTTGAAATGCGGTGTATGATAGGTATTTGAAAAAAAGGAAAACTGGTGTCTGTGCTGATCTCGAATCTGCTAGTCTTGTGTCTTGTAGATACACCTGTGTGAGGAGTATTCTAATGCTTTTGACCAACCAGGTGCGCTGCCTGCAGTCGATAGAATCTTAGCACGGAACCTTCACCTGCAGTCACAATGGGGATGGTGGGTGTGTCAAAGTGGGCAGAGTTATGCAGATTCAAAACGCGTTGGGCGCAGCTTCAACGAGCACACACAGACACACACAGCCAAACAACCGACCAAAACCCAAGCACACCCGAACTGTCATTGAGAATGCATCCAGAGTTTCTGAAAATGTCTTCCTTGCGGCAATCTTTGGCTCGGTCTCCACAATGGGTGTCGGTTGTAGGCCTGGGTGCGTCTGAAATGGCCAACCATTTCAGGCCATCGCTTCTCGGCCTCCTATGGCTAAGATCAAGTGTAGTATCTGTTCTTATCAGTTTAATATCTGATACGTCCCCCATGTGGGGACCATATATTAAATGGCTTTTTGGAACAGGGAGCTGGAAATGGAGCTTGCTCAGTCCACTCCACGCATTGACCCGCTATTGCAGTCTCTCCGGGAACAGTGCACTCCTTCTCTGATCCGGTTTCTAAAAACAGATTGAATGGAAATTAGTCAGCACAGCAAGTTGTCTTGGAACCCTAGATGGGAATTTATTTCAGGGTTGTTAAGGAAGCACATTTCACATGCCGCTGGCTGCCAAATGTAGCATGCTGCTCGATTTCACTTGCCTAATTGCAACATTTTGTGTGCCTTGCTTTCACCTCTGTATGTATGTATGTATGTATGTATGTATGTATGTATGTATGTATGTATGTATGTATGTCAAGCATTGCATTGCATTCAATAGGCAATCAATCAATCAATCAGGCAATCAATTTTCAGTCTTTCCTGGTTGCTGCCACAGGTGTGTTAAGATGTAGGCCTGAATTAGGCCTTTCTTACAGTGTAGCAAATATACTGTGCCATCTACAGAATTAGGCCCCTGCCTGCTGTCAGCACTTGGTATTTAAATTGAAGCATCCAATGAGTAGTTCTGCCATACATACCACATTTGTGACCACCGATCATGAATTCTTTTGGAAGACATTGTTTACCTCTTGTGGACCACCGACTTTGAAATGCGGTGTATGATAGGTATTTGAAAAAAAGGAAAACTGGTGTCTGTGCTGATCTCGAATCTGCTAGTCTTGTGTCTTGTAGATACACCTGTGTGAGGAGTATTCTAATGCTTTTGACCAACCAGGTGCGCTGCCTGCAGTCGATAGAATCTTAGCACGGAACCTTCACCTGCAGTCACAATGGGGATGGTGGGTGTGTCAAAGTGGGCAGAGTTATGCAGATTCAAAACGCGTTGGGCGCAGCTTCAACGAGCACACACAGACACACACAGCCAAACAACCGACCAAAACCCAAGCACACCCGAACTGTCATTGAGAATGCATCCAGAGTTTCTGAAAATGTCTTCCTTGCGGCAATCTTTGGCTCGGTCTCCACAATGGGTGTCGGTTGTAGGCCTGGGTGCGTCTGAAATGGCCAACCATTTCAGGCCATCGCTTCTCGGCCTCCTATGGCTAAGATCAAGTGTAGTATCTGTTCTTATCAGTTTAATATCTGATACGTCCCCCATGTGGGGACCATATATTAAATGGCTTTTTGGAACAGGGAGCTGGAAATGGAGCTTGCTCAGTCCACTCCACGCATTGACCCGCTATTGCAGTCTCTCCGGGAACAGTGCACTCCTTCTCTGATCCGGTTTCTAAAAACAGATTGAATGGAAATTAGTCAGCACAGCAAGTTGTCTTGGAACCCTAGATGGGAATTTATTTCAGGGTTGTTAAGGAAGCACATTTCACATGCCGCTGGCTGCCAAATGTAGCATGCTGCTCGATTTCACTTGCCTAATTGCAACATTTTGTGTGCCTTGCTTTCACCTCTGTATGTATGTATGTATGTATGTATGTATGTATGTATGTATGTATGTATGTATGTATGTCAAGCATTGCATTGCATTCAATAGGCAATCAATCAATCAATCAGGCAATCAATTTTCAGTCTTTCCTGGTTGCTGCCACAGGTGTGTTAAGATGTAGGCCTGAATTAGGCCTTTCTTACAGTGTAGCAAATATACTGTGCCATCTACAGAATTAGGCCCCTGCCTGCTGTCAGCACTTGGTATTTAAATTGAAGCATCCAATGAGTAGTTCTGCCATACATACCACATTTGTGACCACCGATCATGAATTCTTTTGGAAGACATTGTTTACCTCTTGTGGACCACCGACTTTGAAATGCGGTGTATGATAGGTATTTGAAAAAAAGGAAAACTGGTGTCTGTGCTGATCTCGAATCTGCTAGTCTTGTGTCTTGTAGATACACCTGTGTGAGGAGTATTCTAATGCTTTTGACCAACCAGGTGCGCTGCCTGCAGTCGATAGAATCTTAGCACGGAACCTTCACCTGCAGTCACAATGGGGATGGTGGGTGTGTCAAAGTGGGCAGAGTTATGCAGATTCAAAACGCGTTGGGCGCAGCTTCAACGAGCACACACAGACACACACAGCCAAACAACCGACCAAAACCCAAGCACACCCGAACTGTCATTGAGAATGCATCCAGAGTTTCTGAAAATGTCTTCCTTGCGGCAATCTTTGGCTCGGTCTCCACAATGGGTGTCGGTTGTAGGCCTGGGTGCGTCTGAAATGGCCAACCATTTCAGGCCATCGCTTCTCGGCCTCCTATGGCTAAGATCAAGTGTAGTATCTGTTCTTATCAGTTTAATATCTGATACGTCCCCCATGTGGGGACCATATATTAAATGGCTTTTTGGAACAGGGAGCTGGAAATGGAGCTTGCTCAGTCCACTCCACGCATTGACCCGCTATTGCAGTCTCTCCGGGAACAGTGCACTCCTTCTCTGATCCGGTTTCTAAAAACAGATTGAATGGAAATTAGTCAGCACAGCAAGTTGTCTTGGAACCCTAGATGGGAATTTATTTCAGGGTTGTTAAGGAAGCACATTTCACATGCCGCTGGCTGCCAAATGTAGCATGCTGCTCGATTTCACTTGCCTAATTGCAACATTTTGTGTGCCTTGCTTTCACCTCTGTATGTATGTATGTATGTATGTATGTATGTATGTATGTATGTATGTATGTATGTATGTCAAGCATTGCATTGCATTCAATAGGCAATCAATCAATCAATCAGGCAATCAATTTTCAGTCTTTCCTGGTTGCTGCCACAGGTGTGTTAAGATGTAGGCCTGAATTAGGCCTTTCTTACAGTGTAGCAAATATACTGTGCCATCTACAGAATTAGGCCCCTGCCTGCTGTCAGCACTTGGTATTTAAATTGAAGCATCCAATGAGTAGTTCTGCCATACATACCACATTTGTGACCACCGATCATGAATTCTTTTGGAAGACATTGTTTACCTCTTGTGGACCACCGACTTTGAAATGCGGTGTATGATAGGTATTTGAAAAAAAGGAAAACTGGTGTCTGTGCTGATCTCGAATCTGCTAGTCTTGTGTCTTGTAGATACACCTGTGTGAGGAGTATTCTAATGCTTTTGACCAACCAGGTGCGCTGCCTGCAGTCGATAGAATCTTAGCACGGAACCTTCACCTGCAGTCACAATGGGGATGGTGGGTGTGTCAAAGTGGGCAGAGTTATGCAGATTCAAAACGCGTTGGGCGCAGCTTCAACGAGCACACACAGACACACACAGCCAAACAACCGACCAAAACCCAAGCACACCCGAACTGTCATTGAGAATGCATCCAGAGTTTCTGAAAATGTCTTCCTTGCGGCAATCTTTGGCTCGGTCTCCACAATGGGTGTCGGTTGTAGGCCTGGGTGCGTCTGAAATGGCCAACCATTTCAGGCCATCGCTTCTCGGCCTCCTATGGCTAAGATCAAGTGTAGTATCTGTTCTTATCAGTTTAATATCTGATACGTCCCCCATGTGGGGACCATATATTAAATGGCTTTTTGGAACAGGGAGCTGGAAATGGAGCTTGCTCAGTCCACTCCACGCATTGACCCGCTATTGCAGTCTCTCCGGGAACAGTGCACTCCTTCTCTGATCCGGTTTCTAAAAACAGATTGAATGGAAATTAGTCAGCACAGCAAGTTGTCTTGGAACCCTAGATGGGAATTTATTTCAGGGTTGTTAAGGAAGCACATTTCACATGCCGCTGGCTGCCAAATGTAGCATGCTGCTCGATTTCACTTGCCTAATTGCAACATTTTGTGTGCCTTGCTTTCACCTCTGTATGTATGTATGTATGTATGTATGTATGTATGTATGTATGTATGTATGTATGTATGTCAAGCATTGCATTGCATTCAATAGGCAATCAATCAATCAATCAGGCAATCAATTTTCAGTCTTTCCTGGTTGCTGCCACAGGTGTGTTAAGATGTAGGCCTGAATTAGGCCTTTCTTACAGTGTAGCAAATATACTGTGCCATCTACAGAATTAGGCCCCTGCCTGCTGTCAGCACTTGGTATTTAAATTGAAGCATCCAATGAGTAGTTCTGCCATACATACCACATTTGTGACCACCGATCATGAATTCTTTTGGAAGACATTGTTTACCTCTTGTGGACCACCGACTTTGAAATGCGGTGTATGATAGGTATTTGAAAAAAAGGAAAACTGGTGTCTGTGCTGATCTCGAATCTGCTAGTCTTGTGTCTTGTAGATACACCTGTGTGAGGAGTATTCTAATGCTTTTGACCAACCAGGTGCGCTGCCTGCAGTCGATAGAATCTTAGCACGGAACCTTCACCTGCAGTCACAATGGGGATGGTGGGTGTGTCAAAGTGGGCAGAGTTATGCAGATTCAAAACGCGTTGGGCGCAGCTTCAACGAGCACACACAGACACACACAGCCAAACAACCGACCAAAACCCAAGCACACCCGAACTGTCATTGAGAATGCATCCAGAGTTTCTGAAAATGTCTTCCTTGCGGCAATCTTTGGCTCGGTCTCCACAATGGGTGTCGGTTGTAGGCCTGGGTGCGTCTGAAATGGCCAACCATTTCAGGCCATCGCTTCTCGGCCTCCTATGGCTAAGATCAAGTGTAGTATCTGTTCTTATCAGTTTAATATCTGATACGTCCCCCATGTGGGGACCATATATTAAATGGCTTTTTGGAACAGGGAGCTGGAAATGGAGCTTGCTCAGTCCACTCCACGCATTGACCCGCTATTGCAGTCTCTCCGGGAACAGTGCACTCCTTCTCTGATCCGGTTTCTAAAAACAGATTGAATGGAAATTAGTCAGCACAGCAAGTTGTCTTGGAACCCTAGATGGGAATTTATTTCAGGGTTGTTAAGGAAGCACATTTCACATGCCGCTGGCTGCCAAATGTAGCATGCTGCTCGATTTCACTTGCCTAATTGCAACATTTTGTGTGCCTTGCTTTCACCTCTGTATGTATGTATGTATGTATGTATGTATGTATGTATGTATGTATGTATGTATGTATGTCAAGCATTGCATTGCATTCAATAGGCAATCAATCAATCAATCAGGCAATCAATTTTCAGTCTTTCCTGGTTGCTGCCACAGGTGTGTTAAGATGTAGGCCTGAATTAGGCCTTTCTTACAGTGTAGCAAATATACTGTGCCATCTACAGAATTAGGCCCCTGCCTGCTGTCAGCACTTGGTATTTAAATTGAAGCATCCAATGAGTAGTTCTGCCATACATACCACATTTGTGACCACCGATCATGAATTCTTTTGGAAGACATTGTTTACCTCTTGTGGACCACCGACTTTGAAATGCGGTGTATGATAGGTATTTGAAAAAAAGGAAAACTGGTGTCTGTGCTGATCTCGAATCTGCTAGTCTTGTGTCTTGTAGATACACCTGTGTGAGGAGTATTCTAATGCTTTTGACCAACCAGGTGCGCTGCCTGCAGTCGATAGAATCTTAGCACGGAACCTTCACCTGCAGTCACAATGGGGATGGTGGGTGTGTCAAAGTGGGCAGAGTTATGCAGATTCAAAACGCGTTGGGCGCAGCTTCAACGAGCACACACAGACACACACAGCCAAACAACCGACCAAAACCCAAGCACACCCGAACTGTCATTGAGAATGCATCCAGAGTTTCTGAAAATGTCTTCCTTGCGGCAATCTTTGGCTCGGTCTCCACAATGGGTGTCGGTTGTAGGCCTGGGTGCGTCTGAAATGGCCAACCATTTCAGGCCATCGCTTCTCGGCCTCCTATGGCTAAGATCAAGTGTAGTATCTGTTCTTATCAGTTTAATATCTGATACGTCCCCCATGTGGGGACCATATATTAAATGGCTTTTTGGAACAGGGAGCTGGAAATGGAGCTTGCTCAGTCCACTCCACGCATTGACCCGCTATTGCAGTCTCTCCGGGAACAGTGCACTCCTTCTCTGATCCGGTTTCTAAAAACAGATTGAATGGAAATTAGTCAGCACAGCAAGTTGTCTTGGAACCCTAGATGGGAATTTATTTCAGGGTTGTTAAGGAAGCACATTTCACATGCCGCTGGCTGCCAAATGTAGCATGCTGCTCGATTTCACTTGCCTAATTGCAACATTTTGTGTGCCTTGCTTTCACCTCTGTATGTATGTATGTATGTATGTATGTATGTATGTATGTATGTATGTATGTATGTATGTCAAGCATTGCATTGCATTCAATAGGCAATCAATCAATCAATCAGGCAATCAATTTTCAGTCTTTCCTGGTTGCTGCCACAGGTGTGTTAAGATGTAGGCCTGAATTAGGCCTTTCTTACAGTGTAGCAAATATACTGTGCCATCTACAGAATTAGGCCCCTGCCTGCTGTCAGCACTTGGTATTTAAATTGAAGCATCCAATGAGTAGTTCTGCCATACATACCACATTTGTGACCACCGATCATGAATTCTTTTGGAAGACATTGTTTACCTCTTGTGGACCACCGACTTTGAAATGCGGTGTATGATAGGTATTTGAAAAAAAGGAAAACTGGTGTCTGTGCTGATCTCGAATCTGCTAGTCTTGTGTCTTGTAGATACACCTGTGTGAGGAGTATTCTAATGCTTTTGACCAACCAGGTGCGCTGCCTGCAGTCGATAGAATCTTAGCACGGAACCTTCACCTGCAGTCACAATGGGGATGGTGGGTGTGTCAAAGTGGGCAGAGTTATGCAGATTCAAAACGCGTTGGGCGCAGCTTCAACGAGCACACACAGACACACACAGCCAAACAACCGACCAAAACCCAAGCACACCCGAACTGTCATTGAGAATGCATCCAGAGTTTCTGAAAATGTCTTCCTTGCGGCAATCTTTGGCTCGGTCTCCACAATGGGTGTCGGTTGTAGGCCTGGGTGCGTCTGAAATGGCCAACCATTTCAGGCCATCGCTTCTCGGCCTCCTATGGCTAAGATCAAGTGTAGTATCTGTTCTTATCAGTTTAATATCTGATACGTCCCCCATGTGGGGACCATATATTAAATGGCTTTTTGGAACAGGGAGCTGGAAATGGAGCTTGCTCAGTCCACTCCACGCATTGACCCGCTATTGCAGTCTCTCCGGGAACAGTGCACTCCTTCTCTGATCCGGTTTCTAAAAACAGATTGAATGGAAATTAGTCAGCACAGCAAGTTGTCTTGGAACCCTAGATGGGAATTTATTTCAGGGTTGTTAAGGAAGCACATTTCACATGCCGCTGGCTGCCAAATGTAGCATGCTGCTCGATTTCACTTGCCTAATTGCAACATTTTGTGTGCCTTGCTTTCACCTCTGTATGTATGTATGTATGTATGTATGTATGTATGTATGTATGTATGTATGTATGTATGTCAAGCATTGCATTGCATTCAATAGGCAATCAATCAATCAATCAGGCAATCAATTTTCAGTCTTTCCTGGTTGCTGCCACAGGTGTGTTAAGATGTAGGCCTGAATTAGGCCTTTCTTACAGTGTAGCAAATATACTGTGCCATCTACAGAATTAGGCCCCTGCCTGCTGTCAGCACTTGGTATTTAAATTGAAGCATCCAATGAGTAGTTCTGCCATACATACCACATTTGTGACCACCGATCATGAATTCTTTTGGAAGACATTGTTTACCTCTTGTGGACCACCGACTTTGAAATGCGGTGTATGATAGGTATTTGAAAAAAAGGAAAACTGGTGTCTGTGCTGATCTCGAATCTGCTAGTCTTGTGTCTTGTAGATACACCTGTGTGAGGAGTATTCTAATGCTTTTGACCAACCAGGTGCGCTGCCTGCAGTCGATAGAATCTTAGCACGGAACCTTCACCTGCAGTCACAATGGGGATGGTGGGTGTGTCAAAGTGGGCAGAGTTATGCAGATTCAAAACGCGTTGGGCGCAGCTTCAACGAGCACACACAGACACACACAGCCAAACAACCGACCAAAACCCAAGCACACCCGAACTGTCATTGAGAATGCATCCAGAGTTTCTGAAAATGTCTTCCTTGCGGCAATCTTTGGCTCGGTCTCCACAATGGGTGTCGGTTGTAGGCCTGGGTGCGTCTGAAATGGCCAACCATTTCAGGCCATCGCTTCTCGGCCTCCTATGGCTAAGATCAAGTGTAGTATCTGTTCTTATCAGTTTAATATCTGATACGTCCCCCATGTGGGGACCATATATTAAATGGCTTTTTGGAACAGGGAGCTGGAAATGGAGCTTGCTCAGTCCACTCCACGCATTGACCCGCTATTGCAGTCTCTCCGGGAACAGTGCACTCCTTCTCTGATCCGGTTTCTAAAAACAGATTGAATGGAAATTAGTCAGCACAGCAAGTTGTCTTGGAACCCTAGATGGGAATTTATTTCAGGGTTGTTAAGGAAGCACATTTCACATGCCGCTGGCTGCCAAATGTAGCATGCTGCTCGATTTCACTTGCCTAATTGCAACATTTTGTGTGCCTTGCTTTCACCTCTGTATGTATGTATGTATGTATGTATGTATGTATGTATGTATGTATGTATGTATGTATGTCAAGCATTGCATTGCATTCAATAGGCAATCAATCAATCAATCAGGCAATCAATTTTCAGTCTTTCCTGGTTGCTGCCACAGGTGTGTTAAGATGTAGGCCTGAATTAGGCCTTTCTTACAGTGTAGCAAATATACTGTGCCATCTACAGAATTAGGCCCCTGCCTGCTGTCAGCACTTGGTATTTAAATTGAAGCATCCAATGAGTAGTTCTGCCATACATACCACATTTGTGACCACCGATCATGAATTCTTTTGGAAGACATTGTTTACCTCTTGTGGACCACCGACTTTGAAATGCGGTGTATGATAGGTATTTGAAAAAAAGGAAAACTGGTGTCTGTGCTGATCTCGAATCTGCTAGTCTTGTGTCTTGTAGATACACCTGTGTGAGGAGTATTCTAATGCTTTTGACCAACCAGGTGCGCTGCCTGCAGTCGATAGAATCTTAGCACGGAACCTTCACCTGCAGTCACAATGGGGATGGTGGGTGTGTCAAAGTGGGCAGAGTTATGCAGATTCAAAACGCGTTGGGCGCAGCTTCAACGAGCACACACAGACACACACAGCCAAACAACCGACCAAAACCCAAGCACACCCGAACTGTCATTGAGAATGCATCCAGAGTTTCTGAAAATGTCTTCCTTGCGGCAATCTTTGGCTCGGTCTCCACAATGGGTGTCGGTTGTAGGCCTGGGTGCGTCTGAAATGGCCAACCATTTCAGGCCATCGCTTCTCGGCCTCCTATGGCTAAGATCAAGTGTAGTATCTGTTCTTATCAGTTTAATATCTGATACGTCCCCCATGTGGGGACCATATATTAAATGGCTTTTTGGAACAGGGAGCTGGAAATGGAGCTTGCTCAGTCCACTCCACGCATTGACCCGCTATTGCAGTCTCTCCGGGAACAGTGCACTCCTTCTCTGATCCGGTTTCTAAAAACAGATTGAATGGAAATTAGTCAGCACAGCAAGTTGTCTTGGAACCCTAGATGGGAATTTATTTCAGGGTTGTTAAGGAAGCACATTTCACATGCCGCTGGCTGCCAAATGTAGCATGCTGCTCGATTTCACTTGCCTAATTGCAACATTTTGTGTGCCTTGCTTTCACCTCTGTATGTATGTATGTATGTATGTATGTATGTATGTATGTATGTATGTATGTATGTATGTATGTCAAGCATTGCATTGCATTCAATAGGCAATCAATCAATCAATCAGGCAATCAATTTTCAGTCTTTCCTGGTTGCTGCCACAGGTGTGTTAAGATGTAGGCCTGAATTAGGCCTTTCTTACAGTGTAGCAAATATACTGTGCCATCTACAGAATTAGGCCCCTGCCTGCTGTCAGCACTTGGTATTTAAATTGAAGCATCCAATGAGTAGTTCTGCCATACATACCACATTTGTGACCACCGATCATGAATTCTTTTGGAAGACATTGTTTACCTCTTGTGGACCACCGACTTTGAAATGCGGTGTATGATAGGTATTTGAAAAAAAGGAAAACTGGTGTCTGTGCTGATCTCGAATCTGCTAGTCTTGTGTCTTGTAGATACACCTGTGTGAGGAGTATTCTAATGCTTTTGACCAACCAGGTGCGCTGCCTGCAGTCGATAGAATCTTAGCACGGAACCTTCACCTGCAGTCACAATGGGGATGGTGGGTGTGTCAAAGTGGGCAGAGTTATGCAGATTCAAAACGCGTTGGGCGCAGCTTCAACGAGCACACACAGACACACACAGCCAAACAACCGACCAAAACCCAAGCACACCCGAACTGTCATTGAGAATGCATCCAGAGTTTCTGAAAATGTCTTCCTTGCGGCAATCTTTGGCTCGGTCTCCACAATGGGTGTCGGTTGTAGGCCTGGGTGCGTCTGAAATGGCCAACCATTTCAGGCCATCGCTTCTCGGCCTCCTATGGCTAAGATCAAGTGTAGTATCTGTTCTTATCAGTTTAATATCTGATACGTCCCCCATGTGGGGACCATATATTAAATGGCTTTTTGGAACAGGGAGCTGGAAATGGAGCTTGCTCAGTCCACTCCACGCATTGACCCGCTATTGCAGTCTCTCCGGGAACAGTGCACTCCTTCTCTGATCCGGTTTCTAAAAACAGATTGAATGGAAATTAGTCAGCACAGCAAGTTGTCTTGGAACCCTAGATGGGAATTTATTTCAGGGTTGTTAAGGAAGCACATTTCACATGCCGCTGGCTGCCAAATGTAGCATGCTGCTCGATTTCACTTGCCTAATTGCAACATTTTGTGTGCCTTGCTTTCACCTCTGTATGTATGTATGTATGTATGTATGTATGTATGTATGTATGTATGTATGTATGTATGTCAAGCATTGCATTGCATTCAATAGGCAATCAATCAATCAATCAGGCAATCAATTTTCAGTCTTTCCTGGTTGCTGCCACAGGTGTGTTAAGATGTAGGCCTGAATTAGGCCTTTCTTACAGTGTAGCAAATATACTGTGCCATCTACAGAATTAGGCCCCTGCCTGCTGTCAGCACTTGGTATTTAAATTGAAGCATCCAATGAGTAGTTCTGCCATACATACCACATTTGTGACCACCGATCATGAATTCTTTTGGAAGACATTGTTTACCTCTTGTGGACCACCGACTTTGAAATGCGGTGTATGATAGGTATTTGAAAAAAAGGAAAACTGGTGTCTGTGCTGATCTCGAATCTGCTAGTCTTGTGTCTTGTAGATACACCTGTGTGAGGAGTATTCTAATGCTTTTGACCAACCAGGTGCGCTGCCTGCAGTCGATAGAATCTTAGCACGGAACCTTCACCTGCAGTCACAATGGGGATGGTGGGTGTGTCAAAGTGGGCAGAGTTATGCAGATTCAAAACGCGTTGGGCGCAGCTTCAACGAGCACACACAGACACACACAGCCAAACAACCGACCAAAACCCAAGCACACCCGAACTGTCATTGAGAATGCATCCAGAGTTTCTGAAAATGTCTTCCTTGCGGCAATCTTTGGCTCGGTCTCCACAATGGGTGTCGGTTGTAGGCCTGGGTGCGTCTGAAATGGCCAACCATTTCAGGCCATCGCTTCTCGGCCTCCTATGGCTAAGATCAAGTGTAGTATCTGTTCTTATCAGTTTAATATCTGATACGTCCCCCATGTGGGGACCATATATTAAATGGCTTTTTGGAACAGGGAGCTGGAAATGGAGCTTGCTCAGTCCACTCCACGCATTGACCCGCTATTGCAGTCTCTCCGGGAACAGTGCACTCCTTCTCTGATCCGGTTTCTAAAAACAGATTGAATGGAAATTAGTCAGCACAGCAAGTTGTCTTGGAACCCTAGATGGGAATTTATTTCAGGGTTGTTAAGGAAGCACATTTCACATGCCGCTGGCTGCCAAATGTAGCATGCTGCTCGATTTCACTTGCCTAATTGCAACATTTTGTGTGCCTTGCTTTCACCTCTGTATGTATGTATGTATGTATGTATGTATGTATGTATGTATGTATGTATGTATGTATGTCAAGCATTGCATTGCATTCAATAGGCAATCAATCAATCAATCAGGCAATCAATTTTCAGTCTTTCCTGGTTGCTGCCACAGGTGTGTTAAGATGTAGGCCTGAATTAGGCCTTTCTTACAGTGTAGCAAATATACTGTGCCATCTACAGAATTAGGCCCCTGCCTGCTGTCAGCACTTGGTATTTAAATTGAAGCATCCAATGAGTAGTTCTGCCATACATACCACATTTGTGACCACCGATCATGAATTCTTTTGGAAGACATTGTTTACCTCTTGTGGACCACCGACTTTGAAATGCGGTGTATGATAGGTATTTGAAAAAAAGGAAAACTGGTGTCTGTGCTGATCTCGAATCTGCTAGTCTTGTGTCTTGTAGATACACCTGTGTGAGGAGTATTCTAATGCTTTTGACCAACCAGGTGCGCTGCCTGCAGTCGATAGAATCTTAGCACGGAACCTTCACCTGCAGTCACAATGGGGATGGTGGGTGTGTCAAAGTGGGCAGAGTTATGCAGATTCAAAACGCGTTGGGCGCAGCTTCAACGAGCACACACAGACACACACAGCCAAACAACCGACCAAAACCCAAGCACACCCGAACTGTCATTGAGAATGCATCCAGAGTTTCTGAAAATGTCTTCCTTGCGGCAATCTTTGGCTCGGTCTCCACAATGGGTGTCGGTTGTAGGCCTGGGTGCGTCTGAAATGGCCAACCATTTCAGGCCATCGCTTCTCGGCCTCCTATGGCTAAGATCAAGTGTAGTATCTGTTCTTATCAGTTTAATATCTGATACGTCCCCCATGTGGGGACCATATATTAAATGGCTTTTTGGAACAGGGAGCTGGAAATGGAGCTTGCTCAGTCCACTCCACGCATTGACCCGCTATTGCAGTCTCTCCGGGAACAGTGCACTCCTTCTCTGATCCGGTTTCTAAAAACAGATTGAATGGAAATTAGTCAGCACAGCAAGTTGTCTTGGAACCCTAGATGGGAATTTATTTCAGGGTTGTTAAGGAAGCACATTTCACATGCCGCTGGCTGCCAAATGTAGCATGCTGCTCGATTTCACTTGCCTAATTGCAACATTTTGTGTGCCTTGCTTTCACCTCTGTATGTATGTATGTATGTATGTATGTATGTATGTATGTATGTATGTATGTATGTATGTCAAGCATTGCATTGCATTCAATAGGCAATCAATCAATCAATCAGGCAATCAATTTTCAGTCTTTCCTGGTTGCTGCCACAGGTGTGTTAAGATGTAGGCCTGAATTAGGCCTTTCTTACAGTGTAGCAAATATACTGTGCCATCTACAGAATTAGGCCCCTGCCTGCTGTCAGCACTTGGTATTTAAATTGAAGCATCCAATGAGTAGTTCTGCCATACATACCACATTTGTGACCACCGATCATGAATTCTTTTGGAAGACATTGTTTACCTCTTGTGGACCACCGACTTTGAAATGCGGTGTATGATAGGTATTTGAAAAAAAGGAAAACTGGTGTCTGTGCTGATCTCGAATCTGCTAGTCTTGTGTCTTGTAGATACACCTGTGTGAGGAGTATTCTAATGCTTTTGACCAACCAGGTGCGCTGCCTGCAGTCGATAGAATCTTAGCACGGAACCTTCACCTGCAGTCACAATGGGGATGGTGGGTGTGTCAAAGTGGGCAGAGTTATGCAGATTCAAAACGCGTTGGGCGCAGCTTCAACGAGCACACACAGACACACACAGCCAAACAACCGACCAAAACCCAAGCACACCCGAACTGTCATTGAGAATGCATCCAGAGTTTCTGAAAATGTCTTCCTTGCGGCAATCTTTGGCTCGGTCTCCACAATGGGTGTCGGTTGTAGGCCTGGGTGCGTCTGAAATGGCCAACCATTTCAGGCCATCGCTTCTCGGCCTCCTATGGCTAAGATCAAGTGTAGTATCTGTTCTTATCAGTTTAATATCTGATACGTCCCCCATGTGGGGACCATATATTAAATGGCTTTTTGGAACAGGGAGCTGGAAATGGAGCTTGCTCAGTCCACTCCACGCATTGACCCGCTATTGCAGTCTCTCCGGGAACAGTGCACTCCTTCTCTGATCCGGTTTCTAAAAACAGATTGAATGGAAATTAGTCAGCACAGCAAGTTGTCTTGGAACCCTAGATGGGAATTTATTTCAGGGTTGTTAAGGAAGCACATTTCACATGCCGCTGGCTGCCAAATGTAGCATGCTGCTCGATTTCACTTGCCTAATTGCAACATTTTGTGTGCCTTGCTTTCACCTCTGTATGTATGTATGTATGTATGTATGTATGTATGTATGTATGTATGTATGTATGTATGTCAAGCATTGCATTGCATTCAATAGGCAATCAATCAATCAATCAGGCAATCAATTTTCAGTCTTTCCTGGTTGCTGCCACAGGTGTGTTAAGATGTAGGCCTGAATTAGGCCTTTCTTACAGTGTAGCAAATATACTGTGCCATCTACAGAATTAGGCCCCTGCCTGCTGTCAGCACTTGGTATTTAAATTGAAGCATCCAATGAGTAGTTCTGCCATACATACCACATTTGTGACCACCGATCATGAATTCTTTTGGAAGACATTGTTTACCTCTTGTGGACCACCGACTTTGAAATGCGGTGTATGATAGGTATTTGAAAAAAAGGAAAACTGGTGTCTGTGCTGATCTCGAATCTGCTAGTCTTGTGTCTTGTAGATACACCTGTGTGAGGAGTATTCTAATGCTTTTGACCAACCAGGTGCGCTGCCTGCAGTCGATAGAATCTTAGCACGGAACCTTCACCTGCAGTCACAATGGGGATGGTGGGTGTGTCAAAGTGGGCAGAGTTATGCAGATTCAAAACGCGTTGGGCGCAGCTTCAACGAGCACACACAGACACACACAGCCAAACAACCGACCAAAACCCAAGCACACCCGAACTGTCATTGAGAATGCATCCAGAGTTTCTGAAAATGTCTTCCTTGCGGCAATCTTTGGCTCGGTCTCCACAATGGGTGTCGGTTGTAGGCCTGGGTGCGTCTGAAATGGCCAACCATTTCAGGCCATCGCTTCTCGGCCTCCTATGGCTAAGATCAAGTGTAGTATCTGTTCTTATCAGTTTAATATCTGATACGTCCCCCATGTGGGGACCATATATTAAATGGCTTTTTGGAACAGGGAGCTGGAAATGGAGCTTGCTCAGTCCACTCCACGCATTGACCCGCTATTGCAGTCTCTCCGGGAACAGTGCACTCCTTCTCTGATCCGGTTTCTAAAAACAGATTGAATGGAAATTAGTCAGCACAGCAAGTTGTCTTGGAACCCTAGATGGGAATTTATTTCAGGGTTGTTAAGGAAGCACATTTCACATGCCGCTGGCTGCCAAATGTAGCATGCTGCTCGATTTCACTTGCCTAATTGCAACATTTTGTGTGCCTTGCTTTCACCTCTGTATGTATGTATGTATGTATGTATGTATGTATGTATGTATGTATGTATGTATGTATGTCAAGCATTGCATTGCATTCAATAGGCAATCAATCAATCAATCAGGCAATCAATTTTCAGTCTTTCCTGGTTGCTGCCACAGGTGTGTTAAGATGTAGGCCTGAATTAGGCCTTTCTTACAGTGTAGCAAATATACTGTGCCATCTACAGAATTAGGCCCCTGCCTGCTGTCAGCACTTGGTATTTAAATTGAAGCATCCAATGAGTAGTTCTGCCATACATACCACATTTGTGACCACCGATCATGAATTCTTTTGGAAGACATTGTTTACCTCTTGTGGACCACCGACTTTGAAATGCGGTGTATGATAGGTATTTGAAAAAAAGGAAAACTGGTGTCTGTGCTGATCTCGAATCTGCTAGTCTTGTGTCTTGTAGATACACCTGTGTGAGGAGTATTCTAATGCTTTTGACCAACCAGGTGCGCTGCCTGCAGTCGATAGAATCTTAGCACGGAACCTTCACCTGCAGTCACAATGGGGATGGTGGGTGTGTCAAAGTGGGCAGAGTTATGCAGATTCAAAACGCGTTGGGCGCAGCTTCAACGAGCACACACAGACACACACAGCCAAACAACCGACCAAAACCCAAGCACACCCGAACTGTCATTGAGAATGCATCCAGAGTTTCTGAAAATGTCTTCCTTGCGGCAATCTTTGGCTCGGTCTCCACAATGGGTGTCGGTTGTAGGCCTGGGTGCGTCTGAAATGGCCAACCATTTCAGGCCATCGCTTCTCGGCCTCCTATGGCTAAGATCAAGTGTAGTATCTGTTCTTATCAGTTTAATATCTGATACGTCCCCCATGTGGGGACCATATATTAAATGGCTTTTTGGAACAGGGAGCTGGAAATGGAGCTTGCTCAGTCCACTCCACGCATTGACCCGCTATTGCAGTCTCTCCGGGAACAGTGCACTCCTTCTCTGATCCGGTTTCTAAAAACAGATTGAATGGAAATTAGTCAGCACAGCAAGTTGTCTTGGAACCCTAGATGGGAATTTATTTCAGGGTTGTTAAGGAAGCACATTTCACATGCCGCTGGCTGCCAAATGTAGCATGCTGCTCGATTTCACTTGCCTAATTGCAACATTTTGTGTGCCTTGCTTTCACCTCTGTATGTATGTATGTATGTATGTATGTATGTATGTATGTATGTATGTATGTATGTATGTCAAGCATTGCATTGCATTCAATAGGCAATCAATCAATCAATCAGGCAATCAATTTTCAGTCTTTCCTGGTTGCTGCCACAGGTGTGTTAAGATGTAGGCCTGAATTAGGCCTTTCTTACAGTGTAGCAAATATACTGTGCCATCTACAGAATTAGGCCCCTGCCTGCTGTCAGCACTTGGTATTTAAATTGAAGCATCCAATGAGTAGTTCTGCCATACATACCACATTTGTGACCACCGATCATGAATTCTTTTGGAAGACATTGTTTACCTCTTGTGGACCACCGACTTTGAAATGCGGTGTATGATAGGTATTTGAAAAAAAGGAAAACTGGTGTCTGTGCTGATCTCGAATCTGCTAGTCTTGTGTCTTGTAGATACACCTGTGTGAGGAGTATTCTAATGCTTTTGACCAACCAGGTGCGCTGCCTGCAGTCGATAGAATCTTAGCACGGAACCTTCACCTGCAGTCACAATGGGGATGGTGGGTGTGTCAAAGTGGGCAGAGTTATGCAGATTCAAACGCGTTGGGCGCAGCTTCAACGAGCACACACAGACACACACAGCCAAACAACCGACCAAAACCCAAGCACACCCGAACTGTCATTGAGAATGCATCCAGAGTTCTGAAAATGTCTTCCTTGCGGCAATCTTTGGCTCGGTCTCCACAATGGGTGTCGGTTGTAGGCCTGGGTGCGTCTGAAATGGCCAACCATTTCAGGCCATCGCTTCTCGGCCTCCTATGGCTAAGATCAAGTGTAGTATCTGTTCTTATCAGTTTAATATCTGATACGTCCCCCATGTGGGGACCATATATTAAATGGCTTTTTGGAACAGGGAGCTGGAAATGGAGCTTGCTCAGTCCACTCCACGCATTGACCCGCTATTGCAGTCTCTCCGGGAACAGTGCACTCCTTCTCTGATCCGGTTTCTAAAAACAGATTGAATGGAAATTAGTCAGCACAGCAAGTTGTCTTGGAACCCTAGATGGGAATTTATTTCAGGGTTGTTAAGGAAGCACATTTCACATGCCGCGCTGGCTGCCA